>NC_090378.1:125620692-125920692 GCF_036365525.1 Heterodontus francisci | reverse complement strand
ACTCAGCAAATTAGTTAAACATGACCTTCCCTTAGCAAATCCATACTGGCTTTCTTTAATTAGCCTACATTTGTTCAAGTGACTATAATTTAGTCCCAAATTATTGCTTCTAGAAGTTTCCCTGCCACCAAAATTAAACTGACTGGCCTGTAGTTGCTGGGCTTTTCTTTACTCCCTTTCTTGAACAAGGGTGTAACATTTGCAATTCTCTAGTCCTCTGTCACCACCCCGAGTCTAAGGAAGATTGGAAAATTATGACCTGTGGCTCTGCAATTTCCACTCTCGTTCCCTCAGTATCCTTGGATACATCTCATCTGGTTCTGGTGCCTTATCAAGTTTTACAGACAGCCTATCCAATATCTCCTCCTTATCAATTTTAAATCCTTCTAATGTATTAATTGCCTCCTCTTTCACCATGACCTGGGTCGCATCTTCTTCCTTGGTAAAGACAGACGTAAAGTATTCTCCTGCCTCCATATGTAAATCCCCTTTTTGGTCCCTAATTGGCCCTACTTCTCCTTTGACCACCTTTTTACTATGCCTATAGATGACTTTGGGATTCAGTTTTATATTAGCTGTCAGTCTCTTTCCATAGTCTCTCTATTTCTCTGATTTGGTTTGTCACTTGCCCTCTGAACCTTCCAGTTCTCCGTTGCATTACCTAGCTACTATTTATCATAAGCATATTTCTTCTTCTTTATCTTGATATCTATCTTTTTCGACATCCAGAGAGCTCTGGATTTGTTAGTCCTACCTTTCCCTTTTGTGAATATACTTTGACTGTCCCAGAAATATCTCTTCTTTGAAGGCAGTCCATTGTTCAGGTACCGTTTTTCCTGCCAACATTTGATTCCAATTTATCTGGCCCAGATCCATTCTTACCCCGTTGAAATAAAAACAGCAAGTCTTGGAAATACTCAGTAGGTCTGGCAGCATCTGTGGAGAGAGAAGCAGAGCTAACGTTTCAAGTCAGTGACCTTTCATCAGAACTGGCAAAGGTTAGAAATGTAATAGGTTTTAAGCAAGTGAAGCGGGGTGGGGGAGCAGAGAACAAAAGGGAAGGTGTGTAATAGGGCAGAGGGCCGGAGAGATTAAATGACAAATATGTCATGGGACAAAGGCAAAGGGACTGCCACTGTCATGAAGGGTCACTGACCTGAAACGTTAACTCTGTTTCTCTCTCCACAGATGCTGCCAGACCTGCTGAGTATTCTCAGCACTTTGTTTTTATTTCCAGCATCCGCAGCATTTTGCTTTCATCTTACTCCACTGAAATTCGCTTTCCCCAAGTTGACTAATCTTACTCTGGGTTGTTCTTTGCCCTTTTCCATAGTTAACCTAAACCTTATGATACAATGATCACTGTCCCCTAAATGGTCTCCTACTGATACGTGATCCACTTAACCCACTTCATTCCCAAGAACCAGGATGACCAATGCCTCCTTTATTGTTGGGCTGGAAATATACTGCTGTAAAACATTTTCCTGAATTTACTCCAGGAACTCTTACCCCTCTCTGCCCTTTGCACTACTAGTAGCCCAGTCTATATTCAGATAATTAAAGTCCCCCATTATAATTCTTTAATTCTAGCACCTCTAATTTCCTTGTAAATTTGTTCCTCCTCATTTTGCCCACTAGTTGGTGGCCTATAGATTACACTGAGTAATGTAATTGCACCTTTTTTGTTCCTTCATTCTAGCCAAATAGATTCTGTCCTTGACTCATCAGAGATATCCTCTCTCTCCAGCAGTGCAATGCTCTCCTTAATCAATACTGCCACTCCTCCCCATTTTCTACCTTTCCTGAACACCTTGTATCCAGGAATATTTAATACCCAGTCCTGCCCTTCTTTAAGCCAGGTCTCTGTTATATCCACAACATCACATGGTAATCTGCGTCTGTGTCTCACCAATCTTATTTACCACACTCTGAGCATTCACATAAATGCACTGTAACACTGATTCAGACTTTATTATGTTGCCCCTTGCTCTGACCCCTCCTAATTTATTCCCTACTCTATTGCTATCTATCTGTCACAGTACTGTATGCACCTTGGTGTTCTTCTCTGATATTACCTCCTGGTTCCCACACCCTTGCCAAGTTAGCTTAAACCTCCCCAACAGCACTAGCAAATCTGAAGAAGGGTCACTGACCTGAAACGTTAACTCTGCTTCTCTCTCCACAGATGCTGCCAGACCTGCTGAGTGTTTCCAGCATTTCAAGTTTTTATTTCAGATTTCTAGCATCCGCAGTATTTCGCTTTTAATTTAACACTAGCAAATCGTCTCACAAGAAACTTGGTCCCGACTCTATTTAGGTGCAACCTGTCTGGCCTTTACAGGTCCCATCTCCCCCAGAGCTAGACCCCCAATGCCCCAAGAATCTTGCACTATCTTTCCAGCCACGCATTCATCTGCTTTATCATGCTATTTCTATACTCACTTTCACATGGCACCGGAAGTAATCTGGAGATTACTACTTTTGAGGTCCTGCTTGCTCACTTCCTACTAGGCTCCCTAAATTCTAACTGCAGGACCCCATCTCTCTTTCTGCCTATGTTGTTCATACCAATGTGGACCACGACTGCTGGCTGTTCACCCTCTCCGCTCAGGGTACTCTGCAACTGTTCAGTGACTTCCTTAATCCTAGCACCAGGGAGGCAACACAGCATCCTGGATTCACGTCTGTGGGCACCTAAAACGTTAACTCTGTTTCTCTCTCTCCATAGATGTGCAGGTTAGTCTATCTTTTCGGGGGGGAAACTGCTGGGACAACTTCCATTTACATGTGACTTTAATGTGAATCAAAGTCCCAAGGTGTGTCACAGAAGCACGGATCAGACAAAAATGGACGGCAAGCTAAAAAAATAAGATATTAGCAGGGATGACCAAAAGCTTAGTCAGAGAGGTGGGTTTTAAGCAATGTTGTAGAGGAGTGGGAGATGGAGAGGTGGGGGAAAAGAGAGTGTCACTGTTCCCATACACTGGGAATAAGGCGATATTGTGTTTTGAGTTTCTGTGCAGCTTCCACTTACCCTGCACTGTGCAGGGCCTTGTTATGGAGGTTATGAGGGAGTGTTGTGTCAGCATTCAAACAGCTTGTATGTAATCAATTTCAATCACTAAGGATTCAGCCTTTTCTCAGTGGCAGCACTCTCATCTCTGAGTCCGAAGGTGGTGGGCTCAAGCCCCTTCTTGACCATGTAAATCCAGGCTGACACTGCAGTGCAGTACTGCAGGAGTGTTACCCTGTCGGAAGTGCTGTCTTTCAGATGAGATTTTAAACTGTGCCCTTGTCTACACCTCAGCTGGAAGTAAAAGAGCCCACAGCACTATTTGAAGATCAGCAGGGGAGCTCCACTCGGAGTCGGAACAACATATAGCCCTCAACCAGCATTACTAAAACAAGATTTTTTGTTTATATAAAAGCAAAATACCACAGATGCTGGAAATCTGAAATAAAAACATGAAATGTTGGAAATACTCAGCAGGTCTGGAAGCATCTGTGGAGAGAGAAGGAGAGTTAATGTTTCAGGTCAGTGGCCCTTAACGTTAACTCTGCTTCTCTCTCCAAAGATGCTGCCAGACCTACTGAGTATTGCCAGAGTTTATTGTTTTTATCTTTTTCTAAATCTCACTTACGCTTGTGCGATCTTGCTGTGTACAAATTGGCTGCCCGTGTTTCCTACATGACAACAATGACTACACTTTAATTACTTCATTAGCTGTAAAGTGTGTTGGAACAACCTGAGATTGTGAAAAGTGCTGTATAAATGCAAGTTTTTCCTTTCTTTCCTCAACAGTTGCTGCCGAGTTGGGTGGCTAGTTGTATCTCTAGCAGGGTAACATCCGGTCATTATTGCATTATGGGATCCTGCAGTGTGCAAATTAGCTGACATATTTCCTACATTATAACAGTGACTACAGTTCAAAAGTACTTCATTGGCTGTCTTTAGGTATTTGCACAGAAAAGCATATTGGAAATAGCCACCTTCTTGCACGCTATTGTGTGCAGGGCCCCTCAACCCTGTTACTCTACATATGATTGTTTAAGACAGAGGTAGATAGATTCTTGATAAGCAAGGGGGTGAAAGGTTATCGGGAGTAGGCAGGAATGTGGAGTAATCAGTTCAGCCATGAACCTACTGAATAGCAGAACAGGCTCGAGGGGCCTACACCTGCTCCTAACTCGTATGTTCTGTTTGACACACAGTTTTTGAATGACGGGTCTTCCCTGCTGTGGAACTACTGAATAGAACTGCTCAGTCTGTGTCTTTGTGCAAATGGAGAGGAAATCAGTAAGTAATGCAGAAACGCCTTACCAAAGATCGAACATCATTAAAGGCTGATCTAGGTTATATATCATTACTGCACTGTCATAGCATCTTCAGAATTATAGTGGCCCCTCATCAATTCAGAGATACTAGCAAGCAAAGGCTTTATCCCTTGAGAGTTGAGGCACGCATTACTGAGTCAGAATGCATATCCCAATCAATCGCATCAAGCTGCCACTTAGCAAAAAGTGCGATGCACTGATCAATTATGATAGCCAGACATCTTATGCAAGAAACCCTTTCTGTTAAAAGTTATGCGAAACCTTTATAAATCACTGGTTAGGTCCAGGCTGCAATATTGTGCCCAATTCTGGGCACCACATTTTATTATAGAGTCAAAGAATAGTTACAGCACAGGAGGAGGACATTGGGCCCGTCATGTCTGTGCTGGCTCTCTGCAAGAGCAATTTAGCTAGCCCCACTCCCCCACCCTTTCTCTATAGCCCTCTAAATTTTTTCTCGTCAGGTGGTTATCCAATTTCCTTTAGAAGTCCTCAACTAAATCTGCACCACACTCTCAGGCAATGCATTCCAGATACTAACCATTTGTTGTCTAAAAAAGTTTTCCTCATGTCACCTTTGGTTCTTTTGCCAATCACCTTAAATCAGTGACCTCTGGTTCTCAAACCTTCCACCAATGGGAACAGTTTCTCCCTATTTACTCTGTCTAGACTGCTCATGACTGTGAACACCTCTATTAAATCTCCTCTTAACCTCTTTTCCAAGGAGAACAACCCCAGCTCCTCCAATCAATCCACATAACAGAAGTCCCTCATCCTTGAAACCATTCTCATAAATCTTTCCTGCACCCTCTCTGAAGTCTTCACATCGTTCCTAAAGTACGATGCCCAAAATTGGACACAATACTCCAGTTGTGGTCGAACCAGTATTTTATAAAGGTTTATCACAACTTGATTGCTTTTGTACTCTATGCCTCTATTTATAAAGCCAAGGATCCTCTAATGCCTTTTTAATCACTTTCTCAACCTGCCCTGCCATCTTCCATGATTTGTGCACATATACCATTCTCTATGATCCTGCACCCGCTTTAGAATTGTACACTTTATTTTATATTGCCTCTCCTCGTCCTTCCTACCAAAATGTATCACTTCACACTTCTCTGCAGTCGATTTCATCTGCTACATGTCCACCCATTTCACCAGCCAATCTACGTCCTCTTGAACACTATCGCTATTCTTTTCACAGTTCATAATACTTCCAAGTTTTGTGTTATCTGCAAATTTTGAACTTGTGCCCAGCATACCCAAGTCTAAGTCATTAATATATATCAAGAAAAGCACTGGTCCTGGTGCCAACCCTAGGAGAACCCGACTGTATACCTTCCTCCAGTCTGAAAAACAACCACTCACCAGTATTCTCTGCTTCCCATCACTCAGCCAATTTCGTATCTATGCTGTCACTGTCCCTTTTATTCCATGGGCTTCAATTTTGCTGGCAAGCATATTATGTGGCACTTTATCAAACGCCTTTTGGAAGTCCATATAGACCACATTAACCACAATACCCTCATCAACCCTCCGTTACCTCATCAAAAAACTTAGTCATGTTAGTTAGACACGATTTGCCTTTAACAAATCTATGCTGGCTTTCCTTAATTAATCTACACCCGCCCAAGTAACTATTAGTTTTGTCCAGGATAATCGTTTCTAAAAGCATTCCCACCATTGAGATTAAACTGACTGGCCTGTAGTTGTTGGGTTTATCCTTATACCCTTTTTTTGAACAAGAGGTGTAGCATTTGCAATTTTCCAGTCTTCTGGCACCACCACCATATCTAAGGAGGTTTGGAAGATTATGGCCAGTACCTCCACAATTTCTACCCTTATTTTCTTCAGCATTCTTAGATACATCCCATCCAGACCTGGAGATTTATCAACATTAATTACAGACAACCTTTCTAATACCTCCTCTATCAATTTCTAGCCCATCCAGTATCTCAACTACCTCCTCATTCACTATGACTCCGGCAGCATATTCTGCCTTGGTAAAGACAATGCAAAGTACTAATTTATCACCTCAGCTATGCTGCCTGCCTTCATGCATAAATCCCCTTTTTGGTATCCAATCAGCCCCACCCCTCCCTTTACCATTTATATGCCTATAGAAGACTTTTAGATTCCCTTTTATGTTAGCTGCTAGTCTCTTCTCATACTCTCTTTTTCACTTCCCCTCTGAACTTTCACTATTCAGCCTGGTCCTCACTTGTATTATCAACCGGACATCTGGCAGGTGCACTTTTTACTGCTTCATATTTTTCTTTATCACTTTCGGCACCCAGGGAACTCTGGCTTTGCTTGCCTTATCATTCCCCCTTGTGGGAATGCACCTTGACTGTACCCAAACCATCTCCTCTTTAAAGGCAACCCATTGTTTCATTACAGATTTTCCTACCAATCTTCCATTCCAATTTACCTGGGCCAGATCCATTCTCACTCCACTGAAATTGGTCCCCCTCCAATTAAGCATTTTTACTCTAGATTGCTCCTTGTCCTTTTCCATAGCTAATCTAAATCTTACAATACTATGTTCACTGTTCCCCAAATGTTCCCTGACTGACACTTAATCCACTTGTCCCAACTCATTCCCTAGAACCAGATCCAGCAATGTTCCAAAGAAGGGTCACTGACCCGAAACGTTAGCTCTGCTGCTCTTTCCACAGATGCTGCCAGACCTGCTGAGTGGTTCCAGCATTTCTTGTTTTTATTCCAGCAATGCCTCCTTCCTTTTGGGCCAGAAACATATTGATCAAGAAAATTCACTGAACGCACTTCAGAAACTCTTCTCCCTCTCTGTCCTTTATGTTAGAGAAATCTCCAAGTCTGTCTGTGAAGAAGATACTGAGACAAGTCTGCTTTAGTGTAGAACTCTATTGCTTGTCTCACAGGTTACTTCTGCTCTCCAAAACAACACCCCCAGCCAGTGCTGGCTGGCTTGTCTTTATATATATATATATATATATATATATATATATATATACACACTTGAATAAAATTAACTGATTAACACCCAACACCTGATCATCCTATTATCTTGAACTACCAGGTATTTATCATCCATTAACAGAACTTCAGACCCTAACACTTTACATTACTATCTCAGTTTATATTAGGATAATTAAAGTCCCCCATCTAGTTCTTGAACCTCTATAATTTCTTTGCAAATTTGTTCCTCTACATATATCCCACTAGTTGGTGGCCTATAGAATATGCTCAGTAGTGCAATAGCACCTTTGTTGTTTCTTAACTCAAATAGATTCTGTCCTTGAGCCCCCTGGGACATCCTCTTTCTCCAGCACTGTAGTATTCTCCTTAATCAATACTGCCAACCGTCCTCCTTTCTTTCCTTCAGGAAGGATGTTAAGGCCTTAGAGAGGGTGCAGAGATTTACTGGAATAATACCAGGGATGACAAGAGTTCAGTTTTGTGGAGAGACTGGAGAAGCTGGGATTATTCTCCTTACACCAGAGAAGATTAAGATGAGATTTAATAGAGGTGTTTCAAATATTGAGGGATTTTGATAGAGTAAATAGTTTCCACTGCCAGAAATGGCAATTGATGCTGGATCAATTGTTAATTTTAAGTCTGAGATTGATAGACTTTCATTAACCAAAGGTATTAAGGGGTTTGGAGCAAAGGGGTATGGAGTTAGGGGTATTAAGAGGTATGAAGTTAGGTCTCAGATCAGCCATGATCTCACTGAAAGGTGGATCAGGCTCAAGGGGCTAAATGGCCTCCTCCTGTTCTTACTTTCCTTGTTCTTTCAAAGAGCTGGCACAGGCATGATGGGCTGAATGGCATTCTCTGTGCTGTATGATTCTATGATTTCTGTAAGAACAGAACTTCAAGAAATAACAGGGGATGGGGTGGGCTGTGCATACTGGTAGTATGACATATACTATATGGGAGAATGTAAATTATTTACTATTTTACAATAATTTACAATTATTATTTACAAGAATGTTACCAGGGCTTGGAAATTGCAGCTATGAGGAAGGTTGTTTTCCTTAGAACAGAGAAAGCTGAGGGGTGACTTAATTGAGGTGACTTAAGAGGGGCCTAGATAGAGTAGATAGGAAGGACCTGTTTCCCGTAGCAGAGAGGTCAATTACCAAGGGCCACAGATTTAAGGTGATTGGTAGAAGGATTACAGGGGACATGAGGAAAGACTTTTTCATTCAGAGGGTGATGGGTGTCTAGAATTCACTGCCCGGATCGGTGGTGAAGGCAGAAACCCTCAACTCATTTAAAAGGTACCTGGACCCGCACCTAAATTGCTGTAACCTGCAAGGTTACGGACCAGGTGCTGGAAGGTGGGATTAGATTGGGCTGCTAGTTTTTTCAGCCGGTGCAGACACAATGGGCTGAATGGCCTCCATCGGTGCTGTAACTTTTCTATGGTTCTTCGGTTCTAATTTATCATACACCCATAGTATATAGGAGTGGAAAACATATATGGGTCTGCTCTCAGTAAGTTCTTGAGTTTAGTGGCATCAGTGGTCTGACATGGTCTGAGTGTCTTAAGACAGACTGAAAAAACATTGGATGGGTGAGGTCTGATATGAATCACTGAGCTGCTTTATTTCATAGTAAGGTGAACATATAGAACTAACATTGGGTCCAGACTCTTAATTCGATTCATGCAACTTATCCTTGCATAATCATACAAAGTAAAGAATATGCCAAGCAAGCCCACATTAGTGGACCGTCTTACACAACTCAAACTGGATGGCTTCTAATTATCCTCCAGTATTTCTTAACCTCTTCATCTCTGCACAGTTTTCAAACCTGAATGTCCCGACAGCCTGCAATTTCCAAAAAGTACTTTTCTCTCTCTCGCGCTCTCCTGTCTGTTCACACGTAGAAGGATCAATGGATTTTCCAACATAATTGGTGAGAGATGTTTTTAATTATCCAGATAAACTAACACAATGTGTCAGCAAACACTCTGTTTAAAAAAAACTTGTGAGAATGCACTTTAATTAAAATTAACCTCAATTAAAAGTAACTTTTTAACAATTTCTTTGTGTGGGGTAAATGACCAAAAACTCCCGAGATGAGAGACAGTGTGTAACAGAAATAGATCACGCATAGGAGAGTGTAAGATAAATAGAGGAAGTTATTGAAGTTACACAGAATATACAGGGAATTGTCAGAAAATGACATTAGTTATTGAATAAGAAAACTCATAGTTTAAAATCAAAGTTTAGCTTCTGCAATGAGAATTAGGAGACAACTTGCAGAGTGTCAAACCATTTAACACTGACTACAGGGACTGAATTGAACTCATAACAACAAAGACATAAAGGGTGCATTCTACGTCACAACAACTTGCAGTGTTAGAAATGTTTCCCGTCCCCTCTGGTTACCGACCCTTCTGCCACTGGAAACAGTTTCTCCTTAGGTAATTTATCAAAACCTTTCCTGATTTTGAACACCTCTATCAAATCTCCTCTTAACCTTTTCTGTTCGAAGGAGAACAATGCCAGTTTCTCCATACAAAGGACAAAGAACAAAGAACAGTACAGCACAGGAACGGGCCATTCGGCCCTCCAAGCCTGCGCCGATCTTGATGCCTGTCTAAACTAAAACCTTCTGCACTTCCGGGGTCCGTATCCCTCTATTCCCATCCTATTCATGTATTTGTCAAGATGCCTCTTAAACATCGCTATCGTACCTGCTTCCACCACCTCCCCTGGCAGCAAGTTCCAGGCTCTCACCACCCGCTGTGTAAAGAAATTGCCTCGCACATCCCCTCTAAACTATGCCCCTCGCACCTTAAACCTATGTCCCCTAGTAACTGACTCTTCCACCCTGGGAAAAAGCTTCTGACTATCCACTCTGTCCATGCCGCTCTTAGCTTTGTAAACCTCTATCATGTCGCCCCTCCACCTCCGTCGTTCCAGTGAAAACAATCCAAGTTTATCCAACCTCTCCTCATAGCTAATGCCCTCCAGACCAGGCAACATCCTAGTAAACCTCCTCTGTACCCTCTCCAAAGCCTCCATGTCCTTCTGGTAGTGTGGCGACCAGAATTACACGCAATATTCCAAGTGTGGCCTAACTAAGGTTCTGTACAGCTGCAGCATGACTTGCCAATTTTTATAGTCTATGCCCCGACCGCTGAAGGCAAGCATGCCGTATGCCTTCTTGACTAACTTATCCACCTGCGTTGCCACTTTCAGTGACCTGTGGACCTGTACGCCCAGATCGCTCTGCCTGTCAATACATTTGGTTAAGTCCCCCATGCCTGGAACCAATCCAGTAACTCTCTTCTCCACCCTCTCCAAGGCCTTGACATCCCACTCCCCCGCCTTTTCCCTTCGGCCCTGCAAATATTTTCTCGTCAGATAATTATCCAATTCCCTTTTGAACGCCACGATTGAAGCTGCCTCCACCATACTCTCAGGTAGTGCATTCCAGATAGTAACTACTCGCTGCATAAAGCATTTTTCCCTCATGTCATACTCTCTCTTTGCCCTCTTATTCTCTCTTTCAGATCTGTTCTGTATTTCCTATATTCATCTGGTTCTATACTGTATTATGAACCTTACAACTGTCACAAGCCTCCTTTTTCTGACTCATTTTAATCTCTACATCTTTAGTCATCCAGAGCGCTCGAGCTTTGGGTGCCCTTCCTTTTCCCCTCATGGGAATGTGCCTGTTCTGTACCTGAACATCTCCTCTTTGAAGGCCTCCCATTGGTCAATTACTGTTTCGCTGACCAATTTTTGATTCTAATGGGTCAGATCCCTTTTCAACTCACTGAAGGTAAACCACCTCCAGTTAAGTATTTTTACTCTTGATTGTTCCTTGTCCTTTTTCATGACTATTCTAAACCTGATATGATCACTGTTCCCCAATTGCTCTCCCACTGAAGCAAGCTCCACTTTGTTCCTCAGAACTGGATCCAACAGGGCTTCTTTCTTCATTAAAAAAAACTGATCAAGGAAGCTCTCTTGTGCACATTTCCTGAATTTTTCCTTCACCTTGCCCTTTACACTGTTATTATCCCAGTCTCTATTAAGATAATTGAAGTCCACATGTCAGTATCATTCAACATGATTATAAATCATTTTCCACTTATGTTGGTATTTGGATTACATTAGATTAGTATAATACAGGAGACCATTCGGCCCATCCTGGCTGTGCTGGCTCTTTCAAAGAACAATCTGGTTAGTCCTTCTCCACTGCTCTATTTATTTTCCCAACACTGGATGGTGATGAGATTATCGGGGAGCTAAGTGAAAAGAGTATGATGGAGGTGATTGACATTGTCAAATAAAGTCGTTAATCCCCGACGACTGAGTGATTCAATGCATTTCCTCAGCTCTCTCCCACTGTCAGGTTCCAGTTCTGTCAGATCCTTGGCAATGCCAGTACGGTTCACAAATTAAATACATGTAATTTCTGAGAAATGTATTCAATGTAGTGTTTAACAATAGGATGTTAAACACATCAGGTGAAAAGAAAGCTGTGAATGCTGCAGAAGTATTAAGTAACAGAGAAAGTGTCGAGTACTCCTGATGACACCCGTTAAACCACTGTTTCCAGCTTTCGGTCAAGTTAAGCAGAATTCTTCAGAATGATGGATTGGTGGATTGATGAATGTGTAAAATGGTGTTCAGGCATATTCAACATTTTATTCTTTCATGGGTGTGGGCGTCACTGGCAAGGCCAGCATTTGTTGCCCATCCCTAACTCCCTTTGACAACTGAGTGGCTTGCGAGGCCATTTCGGAGGGCAGCTAAGAGTCAATGTGGTTGTAATGCATTAATTAAACAGCAGCCTTATTGAGTAAGCCTGGATACCATTTTATACATCCCATCATGCTGCAATTCTCGTGGTCCTATTGATACCAGTAAACATTTATTCAGAAGGGGCAATTCCAAGAATTGCATCAATAAAATGTACTGCGTGTAAAAAAAATTCCAGCTGCTTTCAGCACCACTATTCAGACCCCAGACTGTGAGATAAAGGACTGTTCTCCTCTAGCTGCCGCATTCACAATCAATCACTGACACCATGACACGCTGTACACTCCCAGGCTGCAGTTACATCTCCCATTTTGCACTGGCTCTCTCCACCACCCCATTTCCACAGGCTGCCCATCCGTTCACTGCTTGTTACTACACCATCAAACGCAACTGAATTTAAAAAGTTCCCAATGAGGTTTATCAGCACTGGCTGTTCAAAATCACAATGCGCTTACAAAAACAGACCTGTGCAATTAGCAAATGTCCTCTCACCGCATCCACTTCAAGAATACAAAGAACAAACCAAAGCAATCAGACATTATCCTTAAGCAGACACTAGAGGCAACACAGTTCCAACCTTTCAAGTTACTCATTGAGTCATAGAGTTAAACAGCACAGAAACAGGCCCTTCAGCCCACCGTCTCCGTGCCGGCCATCAAGCCTATCTATTCTCATCCCATTTTCCAGCACTTGGCCTGTAGCCTTGTATGCTATGATGTTTCAAGTGCTCATCGAAATACTTCTTAAATGTTGTGAGGCTCCCTGCCTCTACCACCCCTTCAGGCAGTGTGTTCCAGATTCCAACCACTGTCTGGGTGAAAAACAATTTTCCTCAAATCCCCTCTAAATTTCCTGCCCCTTACCTTAAATCTAAGTCCCCTGGTTATTAACCTCTCCGCTAAGGGAAAATGTTTCTTCCTATCTACCCTATCTATGCCCCTCATAATCAGGTCCTCCCTCAGCCTTCTCTGCTCTAAGGAAAATAACCCTAACCTATCCAGTCTCTCTTCATAGCTGAAATGCTCCAGCCCAGGCAACATCCTGATGAATCTCCTCTGTACCTTCTCCAGTGCAATCACATCCTTCCTATAGTGTGGTGACCAGAACTGTACACAGTACTCCAGCTGTGGCCTAACTAGCATTTTATACAGCTCCATCATAACCTCCCTGCTCTTATATTCTATGCCTTGGTTAATAAAGGCAAGTATCCCATATGCCTTCATAAACACCTTCAGTGAACCATGGACAAGTACACCAAGGTCCCTCTGTACTTCCTAGGGTCCTACCATCCATTGTATATTCTCTTACCTTGTTAGTCCTCCCAAAATGCATCACCTCACACTTTTCAGCATTAAATTCCATTTGCTACTGCTCTACCCATCTTACCAGCCCATCTATATTGTCCTGTGTCTAAGGCTTTCCTCCACACTATTTACGACACCACCAATTTTCGTGTCATCTGCGAACTTACTTATCATACCTCCTATATTCACGTCTAAATCATTAATGTACACTACAAACAGCAAGGGTCCCTGCACCGATCTCTGCGGTACACCACTGTTCACAGACCTCCAAGCACAAAAACAACCCTCGACCATCACCCTCGGCCTTCTGCCACTAAGCCAATTTTGGATCCAATTTGCCAAATTGCCCTGGATCCCATGGGCTTTCACCTTCTTAATCAATCTCTCATATGGGACCTTATCAAAAGCCTTACTGAAGTCCATGTAGACTACATCAACTGCTATACCCTCATCTACACACCTAGTCACTGCCTTGCAAAATTCAATCAAATTTGTTAGACATGATCTCCCCCTGTCAAAGCCATGCTGACTATCCCTGATTAATCCTTGCCTCTCCAAGTGGAGATTAATCCTGTCCCTCAGAATTTTTTCCAAAGGTTTCCCAACCACTGATGTTAGACTCACCGGCCTGTAATTACCTGGATTATCCCTGCTACCCTTCTTCAATAATAATACCATATTCGTTGTTCTCCAGTCCTCTGGTACCTCTCCTGTGGCCAGAGAGGATTTGAAAATTTGTGTCAGAGCCCCTGCTATCTCCTCCCTTGTCTCACATAACAGCCTGGGATACATCTCATCTGGGCCTGGGGAGTTATCCACTTTTCAGCCCACCAAAACTGCTAATACCTCCTCCCTTTCAATGCTAATATGTTCAAGTATATCACAATCCCCCTCCCTGATCTCTACACCTACATCGTCCTTCTCCATAGTGAACACAGATGAAAAGTAATCATTTAAAACCTCACCTACGTCCTCTGGCTCCACACACAGATTGCCGCTTTGGTCCTTAATGGTCCCTACTCTTTCCCTGGTTATCCTCTTGCCCTTAAGATACTTATAAAACGTCTTGGGATTTTCCTTTATCTTTCCCGCCAGTGTTTTCTCATGTCCCCTCTTCGCTCTCCTAATTACTTTTTTTTTTAAGTACCACCCCCCCCCCCCACACTTTCTATACTCCTCTAGGGCCTCTGCTGTTTTCAGCCCTCTGAATCTGCCATAAGCCTCCTTTTTTTGCCTGATGCAATGCTCTATATCCCTTGACATCCAGGGTCCCCTGGACTTGTGGTCCTACAGTTCACCTTTACAGGAACATGTTGGCCCTGAACTCTCACGATTTCCTTTTTGAATGACTCCCACTGGTCTGATGTAGATTTTCCTACAAGTAGCTGCTCCCAGTCCCAGTAGTTAGTCCCAAACAGTCCCAGTACTAAATGTAACCCCATTGTATTGTCAACTGCATACTGGAAGAAACCCCAAACAGAACTTTAGGATAATGGAGTGGCGCAGTGGTTAGCATCACAGCTCCAGGGACCCGGGTTCAATTCTGAGTACTGCCTGTGTGGAGTTTGCAAGTTCTCCCTGTGCCGCGTGGGTTTTCGCCGGGTGCTCCGGTTTCCTCCCACAGCCAAAAGACTTGCAGGTGATAGGTAAATTGGCTGTTGTAAATTGCCCCTAGTGTAGGTAGGTGGTAGGGAATATGGGATTACTGTAAGGTTAGTATAAATGGGTGGTTGTTGGTCGGCACAGACTCGGTGGGGCGAAGGGCCTGTTTCAGTGCTGTAACTCTAAATAAAAAGAATGTAAAAAAAACAATGTAAAACTGTACTCCCGGTCTCACAGGAGCACATTCTTCAGGTCCTAGTTTTGGCACTAGGAAGAACTGTAAAGGGGGGGAAAAAAAGACTTGGATTTCCATAGTTCCCTTCACAACCTCAGGAAATCTCAAAGTACTTCACTGCCAATGAAGTATTTTTGAAGCACAGTCACTGTTGTAAGGTCGGAAACGTGGCAGCCAATTTACACACAGCAACTCCCACAAACAGCAATGTGATAATGACCAAATATACTGTTTTCTAGGTGTTGGTTGAGGAATAAATATAGGCCAGGACACTGGGAAAACAACCCTGCTCTTCTTCAAAATAGTACCATGAGATCTTTTACATCCAGCTGAGAGGGCAGCAGCACCTCCAACAATGCAGCACTCCCTCAATGCTGCACTGGAGCGTCAGCCCAGATTATGGGCTCATGTCTTTAGAACAGGGTCTTGAACTAACAACCTTCTGACTCAGAGGCAAGAGTGCTCTCCACTGAGGCAATGTTGAACCTGTGTGACAAGCTGCTCTGGTGGCATCTGAACTTACAGTTCTTTGGACTATTCGTCCGGGCTTTGGGATCTTTCAACCAGTAACATAAGCACTACCCTGTTGCACCGCTGCTCTGAGAATAGTAACATGTTTTGTCACTTGTCCTAGGAGCCTGCACACCTCCACTGAAAGCATAGGGAGTCGAAGGGGAAGGGGCATCAACAGGGTTACCAACAGGAGGTTTCTGGAATCCCCATGAATTGAAGATTAATCTCCAGGACACTTCTAAGATCATAAGAAATAGGAGCAGGAGTAGGCCATTTGGTCCCTCGAGCCTGCTCCGCCATTCAATAAGATCATAGCTGATCTGATTGCAGCCACTTTCCTGCCACCCTCCCCATAATCCTCAACTCACTTATAGATCAAAAAAATCTGTCTAACTCAGTCTTGAATATATTCAATGACAACTGCTTGCTAGGGAAGAGGTTTCCCAACATTTACAACCCTCTGAGAGAAGAAATTCCTTCTTATTTCAATCTTAAAAGGAAGACCCTTATCTTTAAACACTTCCCCCAGTTCCAGATTCCCCCACAAGGGCAAACATCCTCTCAGTAGCTACCCTGTCAGGTATACGTTTCAATGAGATCACCTCTCATTCTTCTAAACTCCACTGAATATAGGCCCAACCTGCTCAACCTTTCCTCTTAAGGTAGCCCCTTCATCCCAGGAATCAGCCTAGTGAACCTTCTCTGAACTGCTTCCAATACTAGTATATCCCTTCTTAAGTAAGGAGAACAAAATTGTATGCAGTATTCTAGGTGTGGTCTCACCAATGCCCTGTACAGCTGTAGCAAGACTTCCTTACTTTTACACTCCATCCTCCTTGCAATAAAGGCCAACCTTCCATTTACCTTCCCAATCACTTGCTGTACCTGCATGCTAACTTATTGCGATTCACGCGTGAGGACATCCAGATCCCTCTGTACCGCAGCATTCTGTGGTCTCTCTCCATGTAAATAATATTCTGCTTTTCTATTCTTCCTGCCAAAGTGGACAACCTCACATTTGCCCACATTATACACCATCTGCCAAATTTTTGCCCATTCACTTAACCTATCTATATCCCTTGAGAGACATTTTATGTCCTCCTCACAACTTGCTTTCCGACCTATCTTTGTATCGTCCGCAGATTTGGCTACAATACACTCAGTCCCTTCATCCAAGTCATTAATTATAGATGATAAACAGTTGAGGCCCCAGCACTGATCCCTGTGGCACTCCACCAGTTACAGTTTGTCAACCTGAAAATGATCCATTTATCCAGACTCTGTTTCCTGTTAGTTCGCCAATCCTCTATCCATGCAACTATATTATCCCCAATAGCATGAGCTCTTATCTTGTGGCAACTTATCGAATGCCTTTTGGAAATTCAAATACACGACACCTACTGGTTCTCATTTATCCACCATACTTGTTACATCTTCAAAGAAGTCTAATAAATATGTCAAACATGATTTCTCTTTCATAAAAGCTTGTTGATTCTGCCTGATTGTATTATGATTTTCTAAATCTCCTGCTCCTACTTCCTTAATAATGTGTCAGGCAGGCCCCCACCTGCTAAGCATGAGGCACATTAATTTTGCCACATGGACATTAAATTTTAAACTAGGGGGCGACAGAGTAATCCCAGTGAAAGCATGGCCAATATGGAGCAGCATAATTCAGGGCTGGGTACAGAATTGTTAAAACTGGCTCAACTAATTTCAAACTTCAATGAGGAAGATGTAGGAGAATTTTTTGTGTCCTTTGAGAAACTGGCAAGACAGCTAAAATGGCCAACTGAGACCTGGCCACTTTTACTGCAAAGCAACCCAACTGGAAAAGCCCATGAGGTTTATTCCCTGTTGCCAGATGAGAGTTCATCAAATTATGAACTGAAAAAAATGCCATCCTCAAGGCATATGAATTAGTACCCAAAACTTTTCACCAAAAGTTTAGAAAGTTTGTACTTTGCATCGGTATTCACAGAGGAGAGGGACATGACGGATGTTGAGGTTAGGAACAGATGTTTGATTACACTAGATCAAGTCGGCATAAGGAGGGAGGAAGTGTTGGGTATTCTAAAGGGCATTAAGGTGGACAAGTCCCCAGGTCCAGATGGGATCTATCCCAGGTTACTGAGGGAAGCGAGAGAGGAAATAGCTGGGGCCTTAACAGATATCTTTGCAGCATCCTTAAACACGGGTGAGGTCCCGGAGGACTGGAGAATTGCTAATGTTGTCCCCTTGTTTAAGAAGGGTAGCAGGGATAATCCAGGTAATTATAGACCGGTGAGCCTGACGTCAGTGGTAGGGAAGCTGCTGGAGAAGATACTGAGGGATAGGATCTATTCCCATTTGGAAGAAAATGGGCTTATCAGTGATAGGCAACATGGTTTTGTGCAGGGAAGGTCATGTCTTACCAACTTAATAGAATTCTTTGAGGAAGTGACAAAGTTGATTGATGAGGGAAGGGCTGTCGATGTCATATACATGGACTTCAGTAAGGCGTTTGATAAGGTTCCCCATGGCAGGCTGATGGAGAAAATGAAGGCGCATGGGGTCCAAGGTGTACTAGCTAGATGGATAAAGAACTGGCTGGGCAACAGGAGACAGAGAGTAGCAGTAGAAGGGAGTTTCTCAAAATGGAGACGTGTGACCAGTGGTGTTCCACAGGGATCCGTGCTGGGACCACTGTTGTTTGTGATATACATTAATGATTTGGAGGAAAGTATAGGTGGACTGATTAGCAAGTTTGCAGACGACACTAAGATTGGTGGAGTAGCAGATAGTGAAGGGGACTGTCAGAGAATACAGCAGAATATAGATAGATTGGAGAGTTGGGCAGAGAAATGGAAGATGGAGTTCAATCAGGGTAAATGCGAGGTGATGCATTTTGGAAGATCCAATTCAAGAGTGAACTATACAGTAAATGGAAAAGTCCTGGGGAAAATTGATGTCCAGAGAGATTTGGGTGTTCAGGTCCACTGTTCCCTGAAGGTGGCAACGCAGGTAAATAGAGTGGTCAAGAAGGCATACGGCATGCTTTCCTTCATCGGACGGGGTATTGAGTACAAGAGTTGGCAGGTCATGTTACAGTTGTATAGGACTTTGGTTCGGCCACATTTGGAATACTGCGTACAGTTCTGGTCGCCACATTACCAAAAGGATGTGGATGCTTTGGAGAGGGTGCAGAGGAGGTTCATCAGGATGTTGCCTGGTATGGAGGGCGCTAGCTATGAAGAGAGGTTGAGTAGATTAGGATTATTTTCATTAGAAAGACGGAGGTTGAGGGGGGACCTGATTGAGGTGTACAAAATCATGAGAGGTATAGACAGGGTGGATAGCAAGAGGCTTTTTCCCAGAGTGGGGGATTCAATTACTAGAGGACACGAGTTCAAAGTGAAAGGGGAAAAATTTAGGGGGGATATGCGTGGAAAGTTCTTTACGCAGAGGGTGGTGGGTGCCTGGAACGCGTTGCCAGCGGAGGTGGTAGATGCGGGCACGATGGCGTCTTTTAAGATGTATCTAGACAGATACATGAATGGGCAGGAAGAAAAGAGGTACAGAACCTTAGAAAATAGGCGACATGTTTAGAGAGAGGATCTGGATCGGCGCAGGCTTGGAGGGCCGAAGGGCCTGTTCCTGTGCTGTAATTATCTTTGTTCTTTGTTCTTTGTAACCCTAAAGAAGCAAGCTAATCAAACTTATCTGGAGTTTGAAAGAAGCAGCTGGCTTTTGACCAGTGGCTGAGGGCTCTTAAAGTACAGCTCAGCAATGAGAATCTCAGAGAGGTAATTCTGTTCGAGGAATTTAAACACTCTCTCCCACTCTCCATAAAGACCCATGCAGAGGAGCAGCGGGTTCAAAGAGCCTGGGAAGCAGCTGTTCTAGCTGGTGAGTTTGCTTTAATTTATGTCAGTTTTTCAGGGAAGAACCTTTCCTAGTCATCCCCACAAATCCAAAAAGGACAAATAAGAGGAAGGTGATAGGAGCCCAAGCAGTCCTGGGAGAGAAAGGAACGCAGGAGCCACAGGTGGCTCTCCTCCAGCCAAAAAGGAAGGTGCTGTGAGCAAGAGTGAGACCGGAGAACTATGTTTTTCCATTGTAATAAAGCAGGGCATTTAAAAGCTGACTGCTGGAAACTACGGGGAGAGCCTGTAGGGCTAATCAGGGCACACCTGCTCAGTGAAGGAGAAGGGACCCTGATGGAAAGCACAGCAGAACAAGCTGTGGCTTTAACTGCAGTAAGAGTCAGACCCAGGAAGCTGAAGGCTGCAAGTGCAGGAAAATGTAATAGGATTCCTGAGGGCTATCAGGGTTTTGTATCTGAAGGGAAAATAACGCCATGCCCCTCGAGTGGAGCAAGCAAGCTCATAGTAATTCTCAGGGACCACTAGATCGCTTTCACAGGGAAAAGGCCTGACCTCTTCCTCAGAGAGTGCAGTGAACACTAGAATGGTGGTGAATGGTATTGGAGGGCAGTGTATGACTGTACCTGTGCACTGGGTGACCATAGCGATTGTCCCTAGTTTGCCTGTGGACGGGGTTGACCTGCTCCTAGGTAATGATTTGGCGAGGGTAAAGGCGGTAGCCCCCTCAGTAGTGAAAGAAAGACTGAAGGAGGTCAGAGAGACAGGGCGGTGGCAGGAGACAGGCCCCTGCAGTTTCCCTGAGTGGATCAGGCCATGATCTAACCAGCTCCCCCAGAGAAGACTGCATTGGCACTGCAGGCAGATGACCAGGTCTGTCTGTCTCAGACTTTCTTTGGAAAGTTAAGAGACCCAGGGAATTAATTAAATGGATTTTCCCTAGGTGAGGCTCAGCAAGCCGACCCAGTATTGCGAGAGTTAGCACAGGCTGCTCAGCCTGAAAGTGAAGCAGAGGGAGTCCCTGATTGCTACTATTTGCAGAATGAGGTACTGATAAGGAAATGGAGTTCTCCTCACAGACCTGAGAGCAAGGAGTGGACAGTAGTTCACCAGTTAGTGGTGCTGCAGAGGTACTGGAGAGGAATATTAAGAAGGGTCCACAAGACTACAGTGCCTGTACATGCTGATATATGAAAGGCCAAATCCCGCGTAAGACAGCAATTTGACTAGCCAAAACACCACAAAGATGTGCTAGAGTACTGCAGGAGTTGCCCTATATGCCAGGTTGAGGGGAAACCCCAGCCTACAGTGACACCTGCACCCATAGGTCCTGTACTGGTGTTCGGAGGACCCTCCAACAGAGGGCTGGTGAACGGTAAGGGACCCCCGCCGAGAACAAAAAGGGACAGGCGGGCACAAGGCTGGCAAAAGATTAGATAGGGGAGGGGAAAAAGTGACCAAGAGGGCAGGTTAAAGTCCGGGAGGAATCCCGGATGAATACTCGAACTGTCTGGTCAGCCAACCCCGAAAAATTTGAAAAGACCCCACATCCTCCTATGTAAATACAGACACTAGAACTACCTCACCAGAGTTGTTAACAGCATTTACAGGAACCTGGAGAGACAAAGAAAAACCTCTCGGAGGCAGAGAAACCGTGAGGGTGAAGCCTCACCTAGTCGAAGTGCCACAGGGGAATACAGTAGAGTCTGCACAAATACCTGCAGGCAAGAGTGTCCCAAAGGACAAAGGAGATATTAGCAAAGAATCCTCCCCATCAGTCAGAAAAAAGAAAACCACCCATCCCCGTAAGGTCAAAAGCCTATATATGACTCAGCAAAGACTGAAGGAGAGTTCAGGATAGACCCATCCACTGCTGCCTCTCCTGAAAAATAAATACCTCAGCAGGAACAATGACACTCGGCAGCCATGGAAATGGGCAAACAGAAGAGAAAGTTCACCAAAAAAGAACCACATATTTATTGGCATGCCAAAAAAGGGGCGATTTTAATAAGTTTTAGGATTTGAGAATGAATGAGAGAAATGCATGTTTTTTTCTGTATTACATTTTCTCTGGACCCTTTAATGAAATGCGCTTTTCTCAAATTGCATTTCATTCTGCTGGGTGTGGAGGTGTCACGCAGGCCCCCACCTGCCAAGCATGAGGCAAATTAATTTTGCCACATGGACATTAAATTTCAAACTATTATTGAAGTGAAGAAAGAACTTGCTTTAAAAAAGTGCCAGATCTTGGCTGGAAAGACATTTGCACATTAACAGACAGTGTTTGGAAGGACGAAGGATAATGGACCATTCCCTGACGCATTCAACCCACAATGGACTTTTAATCACCAGACGTTAGATTAGATTGGAGATACAGCACTGAAACAGGCCCTTCGGCCCACCGAGTCTGTGCCGACCATCAACCACCCATTTATACTAATCCTACACTAATCCCATGTTCCTACCAAACATCCCCACCTGTCCCTATATTTCCCTACCACCTACCTATACTAGTGACAATTTATAATGGCCAATTTACCTACCAACCTGCAAGTCTTTTGGCTTGTGGGAGGAAACCGGAGCACCCGGAGAAAACCCACGCAGACACAGGGAGAACTTGCAAACTCCACACAGGCAGTACCCAGAATTGAACCCGGGTCGCTGGAGCTGTGAGGCTGCGGTGCTAACCACTGCGCCACTGTGCCGCCACTGAAGGTGGGGGAGCTCGCATTCCAGGTTGACTGCTAAGATGGCCGAATATACAAACGGACATGGTCAAACGAGCTAATTACATGACTAACCTGCTGGGCAACCTGAGCTTCTGAATTTGTACAAAGAGTTTGGGCAGAAAGCAGAACGCTCCTGGACTGAGAAGATCTCACCTGGCTGGCTCACCACAGCCTCTCCTATCTGCCTGCTCCCAACTCTATCTCCAAATCAGAACTCCAAATCCACTGAAGACACATGAACCCCAAGAGAGAAAAGTCTCCTACAGCGAACAAGGTTTAAGAATAATACTGGGCCCCAACGAAAAGCAAGATCTACCTACAATAAAGGATACTACAGTGAGCTCGAAGAACCGTAACACTAAAAACCTCCTCAGATATTGTCTCAAACTTTTCCACTTTATTTCTTCTGTTTTCTTTCTGTCTCTATCTGCATGTGTGTATCTCGTGTGCATGCTAGCATGGGCACGTCGTGTATCTGTAGGCATTAACCAAATTAGAGTTTATGTTTAAGTTTAATAACATTTCACTTTTCTTCTTTAAACCTGAGATAACCTGTTGTGCTGGTTTCTTTGCCTTATAATTGGAAAGTGGTGAAAAAGGATTCACCAAGGGGAAGCTGAAAACATGGTGTGTTTAAAATTAAACCCTGTTACACTAAGACCAGGTGAAGGCTGAAAGAGAACCCTAGACCTCTTTCTCACCTGCTCGTAACAAATGGATTACAGCATTTTCCCAATGACAGATGTTAGGCTAACTGGCCTATAGTTCCCTGCCTTCTGCTGCCCTCCTTTCTTGAATAGACGTGTTGCATTTGCGGTTTTCCAATCCGCGAGGATTTTTCCAGAATCAAGGAAATTTTGGAAGATTACAACCAATGCATCACTATCTCTGCAGCCACTTCTTTTAAGACCCAAGGATGCAGACCATCAGGTCCTTGAGACTTGTCAGTCTTTAGTCCCATTACTTTTCCTAGTACTTTTGCTCTAGTGATAGTTTTAAGTTACATACAAACATACGAACATACAAATTAGGAGCAGGAGTAGGCCACTCCACCCCTCAAGCCTGCTCCGCCATTCAATAAGTTCATGGCTGAACTAATTACTCCACATTTCCACCAACCCCCAATAACCTTTCACCCCCTTGCTGATCAAGAATCTATCTACCTCTGCCTTAAAAATATTCAAACTCTCTGCTTCCACCGCCTTTTGAGGAAGAGAATTCCAAAGACACACGACCTTCAGAGAAAAAATTTCTCCTCATCCCTGTCTTAAATGGGCGACCCCTTATTTTTAAACAGTGACCCCTAGATCTAGATTCTCCCACAAGGGGAAACATCCTTTCCACATCCACCCAGCCAAGACCCCTCAGGATCTTATATGTTTCCTCCCTCCCTTTTGCCTTTTGATTTTCTACTATTCTTGGGATGCTTTTTGTGTGAAGACAGATACAAAATACTTGCTCAAAATCTCTGCCATTTTCTTGTTTCCCATTATTAATTCCCCTGTCTCATCTTATAAGGGATCAATGCTTATTTTAGCTACTCTTTTCATTTTTATATATTTGTTGAGCTTTTACTATCTGTTTTTATATTTCTTGCTGGTTTACTCCCATACTCAAAGTTTCTCGCCCTTTATTTTCCTGGCCATCCTTTGCTGGTTTCTAAAATTGTCCCAATCTTTTGACCTACCACAAATCTTCGCAGCATTGTACTGCCTTTCCTTCAATTTGATACCATCCTTAACTTCCTTAGTTAGCCCCGGAGATGCTTCCTTCTCTTCGGGTATTTCCTCCTCAATGGAATATATCTTTATTGAGAGTTATGAAATATCTCCTTAATTATCTGCCATTGCTTCTCTACTATATTACCTTTTAACCTATTTTCCCAGCCAACTGTGTCTTCCTACCCTTGTAATTGCCTTTATTTAAGTTTAAAACACTAGTTTCAGACCAAATTTCTCACCCTCAAACTGAATATGAAATTCTATCATGTTACGATCACTCTTGCCCAGACAGTACTTTATTATGATGTCATTAATTAATCCAGTCTCATTACACATTACCAGGTCTAAAACAGCCTGCTCCTTGGTTGGTTCCAGAATGTATTGTTCTAAGAAACTGTCCTGAATGCACTCAATAAACTCATCCCCCAGGCTACCTTTGCCAATTTGATTGATCCAATCGATATGAAGATGAAAGTCACCCACGATTATTGCAGTACCTTTCCTACAACAACATATTATTCCTTGAATTATACGGTGTCCTACAGTGTAGTTACTGTTAGGAGGCCAATAAACTACTCCCACCAGTGACTTCTCTCCCTTGCTATTTCTCATCGCCACCCAAACTGATTCTACATCTTGATCTTCCGAGCCAAGATCATTTCTCACGACATACTGATCTCATCCTTTATTAACAGAGCTACCTCACCTCCTTTTCTTTTCTTCCTATCCTTCCAAAATGTCAAATAGCCATGAGTATTCAGTTCCCAGCCTTGGTCACCTTTTTTTTTAATTCATTCATGGGATGTGGGCGACGCTGGCCAGGCCAGCATTTATTGCCCATCCCTAATTGCCCTTGAGAAGGTGGTGGTGAGCTGTCTTCTTGAACCGCTGCAATCCATTTGGGGTAGGTATACCCACAGTGCTGTTAGGAAGGGAGTTCCAGGATTTTGGCCCAGCGACAGTGAAGGAACGGCGATATAGTTCCAAGTCAGGATGGTGTGTGACTTGGAGGGGAACTTGCAGGTGGTGGTGTTCCCATGTATTTGCTGCCCTTGTCCTTCTAGTTGGTAGAGGTCGCGGGTTTGGAAGGTGCTGTCTAAGGAGACTTGGTGCATTGCTGCAGTGCATCTAGTAGATGGTACACACTGCTGCCACTGTGCGTCGGTGGTGGAGGGAGTGAATGTTTGGGAATGGGGTGCCAATCAAGCGGGCTGTTTTGTCTTGGATAGTGTCGAGCTTCTTGAGTGTTGTTGGAGCTGCACCCATCCAGGCAAATGGAGAGTATTCCATCACACTCCTGACTTGTGCCTTGTAGATGGTGGACAGGCTTTGGGGAGTCAGGAGGTGAGTTACTCGCCTCAGGATTCCTAGCCTCTGACCTGCTCTTGTAGCTACGGTATTTATATGGCTACTCCAGTTCAGTTTCTGGTCCTTGGTAGCCCCTAGGATGTTGATAGTGGGGGATTCAGCGATGGTAATGCTGTTGAATGTCAAGGGGAGATGGTTAGATTCTCTCTTGTTGGAGATGGTCATTGCCTGGCACTTGTGTGGCGCGAATGTTACTTGCCACTTATCAGCCCAAGCCTGGATATTGTCCAGGTCTTGCTGCATTTCTACAAGGACTGCTTCAGTATCTGAGGAGTCACAAATGGTGCTGAACATTGTGCAATCATCAGCGAACATCCCCATTTCTGACCTTATGATTGAAGGAAGGTCATTGATGAAGCAGCTGAAGATGGTTGGGCCCAGGACACTACCCTGAGGAACTCCTGCAGTGATGTCCTGGAGCTCAGATGATTGACCTCCAACAACCACAACCATCTTCCTTTGCGCTAGGTATGACTCCAGCCAGCGGAGGGTTTTCCCCCTGATTCCCATTGACCTCAGTTTTGCTAGGGCTCCTTGATGCCATACTCGGTCAAATACTGCCTTGATGTCAAGGGCAGTCACTCTCACCTCACCTCTTGAGGTCAGCTCTTTTGTCCATGTTTGAACCAAGGCTGTAATGAGGTCAGCAGCTAAGTGGCCCTGGTGGAACCCAAACTGAGCGTCAGTGAGCAGGTTATTGCTAAGCAAGTGCCGCTTGGTGGCACTGTTGATGACACCTTCCATAACTTTACTGATGATTGCGAGTAGGCTGATGGGGCGGTAATTGGCCGGGTTGGACTTGTCCTGCATTTTGTGTATAGGACATACCTGGGCAATTTTCCACATTGCCGGGTAGATGCCAGTGTTGTAGCTGTACTGGAACAGCTTGGCTAGGGGCGTGGCAAATTCTGGAGCACAGGTCTTCAGTACTATTGCCGGAATATTGTCAGGGCCCATAGCCTTTGCAGTATCCAGTGCCTTCATTCGATTCTTGATATCACGCGGAGTGAATCGAATTGGCTGAAGTCTGGCATCTGTGATGCTGGGAACTTCAGGAGGAGGCCGAGATGCATCACCAACTCGGCACTTCTGGCTGAAGATTGTTGCAAATGCTTCAGCCTTATCTTTCACACTGATGTGCTGGGCTCCCCCATCATTGAGGATGGGGATATTTGTGGAGCCACCTCCTCCAGTTATTTGTTTAATTGTCCACCACCATTCACGGCTGGATGTGGCAGGACTGCAGAGCTTCGATCTGATCCGTTGGTTTTGGGATCGCTTAGCTCTGTCTATCGCATGCATGCTGCTTACGCAATTTGGCACACAGATAGTCCTGTGCTGTAGCTTCACCAGATGACACCTCATTTTAAGATATGCCTGGTGCTGCTCCTGGCATGCCCTCCTGCACTCTTCATTGAACCAGGGTTGGTCTCCTGGCTTGATGGTAATGGTAGAGTGGGGGATACGCTGGGCCATGAGATTACAGATTGTGGTTGAGTACAATTCTGCTGCTGCTGATGGCCACAGCACCTCATGGATGCCCAGTTTTGCAATGCTAAATCTGTTCGAAATCTATCCCATTTAGCACGGTGGTAGTGCCACACAACACGATGGACGGTATCCTCAATGTGAAGGCGGTACTTCGTCTCCACAAGGACTGTGCAGTGGTCACTCCTACCAATACAGTCATGGCAGAAGAATCTGCAGCAGGCAGATTGGTGAGGACGAGGTCAAGTATGTTTTTCCATCGTGATGGTTCCCCCACCACCTGCCGCAGACCCAGTCTAGCAGCTATGTCCTTTAGGACTCGGCCAGCTGTGGTGCTACCGAGCCACTCTTGGTTATGGACATTGAAGTCCCCCACCCAGAGTACATTTTGTGCCCTTGCCACCCTCAGTGCTTCCACCAAGTGGTGTTCAACATGGTACTGAGTCATCAGTTGAGGGAGGGCGGTAGTTGGTAATCAGTAGGAGGTTACCTTGCCAATGTTTGACCTGATGCCATGAGACTTCATGGGGTCCGGAGTCGATGTTGATGACTCCCAGGGCAACTCCCTCCCTACTGTATACCACTGTCCCGCCACCTCTGGTGTGTCTGTCCTGCCGGTGGGACAGGACATACCCGAGAATGGCGATGGCAGTGTTTGGGACATTGTCTATAAGGTATGATTCTGTGAGTATGACTATGTCAGGCTGTTGCTTGACTAGTCTGCGGGACAGCTCTCCCAACTTTGGCAGAAGCACCCAGATGTTAGTAAGGAGGACTTTGCAGAGTCGACAAGGCTGGATTTGCCGTTGTTGTTTCCGGTGCCTCGGTCGATGCCGGGTGGTCCGTCCAGTTTCATTCCTTTTTATTGGCTTCGTAGCGGTTAGGTACAACTGAGTGGCTTGCTAGGCCATTTCAGAGGGCATGTAAGAGTTAACCACATTGCTGTGGTGGGATTCGAACCCATGTCCCCAGAGAAATACCCTGGATCTCTGGGTTACTAGTCCAGTGATAATACCACCACACCACCGCCGACCCTTCCAATCACGTCTCTGTAATGACCATCATATCATACTCATTTATTTCTATTTCTGATACCAATTCATTCATCTTTTTATGAATGCTACATGCATTCAGATAAAGAATCTTTAATTCTACAAGCAAAAAACCCAGGAGAAAAATCATTGCTGAATTAAAAAGAATTGTGAGTTTATTTTTCTTTCTTTGACCACTTTCATTTTTGATTCAGAAAAATATTGGCGGTGGCAAAAAGTGGCCGCTTGACTGAAGAATGCTCCAATCGGGTAATGGAGAGTCTGTTCGTTTTCCAATCGGCTTCACTAAAACGTTTAATAATGCCTCTGTGAAGTGCCTTGGGACATTTTATTACATTAAAAGTGATATATAAATACAATTTGTTGGGATGGTAGGAGGTAGGAACTCATGTGATGAAACCTCCAGGAATATGTCTGAGCAGAGTTGGCAAGCCACAGCCTCAGCCTCTGGCACCAGCTTTTGGAATATGGAAGGTGCTGCAGTACCCTTGCCACTCACGCCACAGTTGCTGTCTCAATGCTTCATTTACAACAGCTATTGGAACTGACATGCCTGAGACACTGGCCAAGCCCCTGTGATTACTGCAGGAAAGAGGAGGGGTGGGAGTGATAAACTGCAGAGTCCAGCCCTATCACAATAATGTTCAATGGTTCAGGAGCCCAGCTACACCACAGTCACAATGATGCACAAGAAGATATAAAGGTCATCTAGAGTGCAGGATTACTCAATTTACAGCCTATGTTCGAATGCCGACTTGACTGCTTTATCATTAACACTGTGACCTTGCAGCTCAAGACGCGGCTCTCTCATTACATAGAGGTCCAGTTACACCTGAGACCGTTTCACCCCTTCAGTTCAATGAGACGTTTGATATCTGACTGTCAGGAATGCAATTATGAGGCTGCCAAGCAGCAGCTTTACACAGAATGTCACAGCACCTACAGTCATTTTACACTGCATTGTATTAATAAACGTTACATAAAAGGCAGTTCTAAGCTTCAAACTTGACATATCAGGAGCGGAACAAGACTGGCTCTCATCTGTGATGCCCACCACGGTCAAACAAGCTGCCAGCACTCACTGATTTACATCTGAAGAGTGCAAACTTGGGTGAGGTAACTGGTGAAACTACAGCCCAGAAACTACAGTTCAGGATGGAAAAGGGGAAACAGGAAAAGGCTAGCACCCAGTAGCACCCAATAATGCTGTAAGACACCACAATAGTCAATGTATGCATGCTGATTTCAAGGTGTCTGGAATTTCTTGTGCAACATGACAGACAATTGCTCAAAAAAATGTACTGCCTGAAAGGGCAGTGGAAGCAGATTCAATTGTAACTTTCAAAAGGGAATTGGATAAAAATATTTGAAGGGAAGAAATTGCAGGGCTGTGGGGGAAAGAGCAGGGGAGTGGGACTAATTGGACAGCTCTTTCAAAGAGTGGATGATGGATTGAATGGCCTCCTTCTGTGCTATATGATTCTATAAATCCAAAAGCATTCGAGTCTCTGCTAATTATATGGAATATTTAATATATCGTAACCAGAAGTCAAGTCTATACACAACTAAATATAGTTTCACATTTATTAAAAAGTCGATTCAAAGCAAAAGCTATCAAGGACACATGTACAGGATTCAGTCTCAGAAAAATTCAGGAGCATATTCACCAAAGGAGGTGTGCCTACACTTCAAAAACACTTCATTGGCTGTGAGACATTTTGGGACTACTGAGAATGTGAAAAATGTTTCTTGTTTTCTGTTTACAGTCCAAGATAGGTGTCAGATAGTCTTGTAAGTCTGTCGGCAATGGAGAGGGGGTTTTAGTTGGGTCTTGCTGATCTGCCACTGGTTTTTGCAGCTCAGATCTGGCTATTAAAGCCTGTTGTCAATCAGACTAGTGCCTGGTATCTGCACATCGCAACATTTACACCTCGCAGATGCCACAACACTTTGCCCATGCAGCGCCCTTCAGAACGGCACTGCCCGCCCATGAGTGGGCTTTCGAGAAGGCTTTTTGATCATGGATTTGCCCTAAATGCAAGGCCTACTCCACCGAGGCAGATCCAGGCATCATTGGCATGTGGAAGTTGATCCAATGTCTGTAGATGAAGATATGTATAAGGCTTAAATGGGAATCCTTGGAAGAGTCCAGATCTGACGGTGCAGGGGTGAGAAGAGAAGCCATTACTGGAGATGCACTGGCTATATTTAGGAATGGAATTAGGCAACATCAATCTCCACAGATCTGAATAAGGGAGGAGAGACACTGGAAGGTGAAGGGGAGAAGGGTGTGCATGAAGTACAGTCACCTTTGGGATCCACAAAATTCCATTTGGGGAGTATACACGTTCCTGTACAGAGTACAGGAATGGCCGAACACAATGCTGAAGTACAGAGCCAGAAGGTCCTGGGTTAAGTCCCCAGCCTGTGCTGAGTTAGCTGATCTCAGCCAGGGCAGTGGTTGGGACTCTGCAATGACGCTCAGTACTTCCAGGTTAGGAAGAGAGAACAACAACCCCACAATTTCAGCTGAAAAATGTAGACTTCGGGCAAGGATGGGCTGTAAAGTCTCCATGGTCAGATAACCTGCCAACACACCATGTCTAAATTCCCATTCAAAGGGTGGTAGAAAATGGTTGCTCGCGTCAAGGGAACTGTACTCCAGCAAAAATCTGTGCCTCGAGAAGGGTCCAGGGAGAAAAGTATGACAGCATAGCAGAACATTAGATAAACTGAACAAGTCTGAGGGAATAAACCACACAGCTAAACTTCACATTAGTATCTGCTCTCTGAGTTACATAGCTGCGCAAGAGGTTTCTTAGAGTGATTGCCAAGAGAGAATTAACACCTGCAAATGCCACATGTGTAAGGAGGCTGGGGAAGGGGTTCCTGGTCCAAAGTCATACCACTTAGCATTGCAGTTTAAATATGTGGTAAAGGGGACGGTGGGATCACTCGGAAGTCAATGTGGGTGGAGTTGGAGGAGGAAGAGGAGAACTTGGAGATCTAAAGGTTTGCTTCATGCTAAGGAAACTCTGACAAGATCACTTTTTTTTATTCGTTCAATGGATGTGGGTGTCACTGGCTAGGCCAGCATTTATTGCCCATCCCTCATTGTCCTTGAGAAGGTAGTGGTGAGCTGCCTTCTTGAATCGCTGCAGTCCTTGGGGTGTAGGTACACCCTAAGTGCTTTTAGGAAGGGAGTTCCAGAATTTTGACTCAGCAACAGTGAAGGAACGGCGATATAGCTCCAAGTCAGGATGGTGTGCGGCTTGGAGGGGAACTTGTAGGTGGTGGTGTTCACACTCTGTCAGTGTTCGGTGTCAGAATAAAGAGGATCACTGCCTTTCTCGGAACTGGAGCAATACACTGGTGATACCAGTGCAAATAAAATAATCTGATATGAACAGCAAAAAGAATATCCTGCCTTGAAAGCAAGGCCTTGAGGAGAAGCTGTGATTTCTCTTTTTGAAGTTCTCCATTGCAGGATGTGTAATGTCAGAGAACTATCTGCAATATTGACATATTGTAGGGGAAGTTTGAAGGCAGTTCAGAGTGTGGCTGGGTACATTCACAATAAGGATTTAGAAGCCCTGGAGAAGGTGCTACAAGGAGACTTGCATTTATAAAGTGCTTTTCATGACCACTGGACATCCCAAAGTGTTTTACAACCAATAAAGAAGTTTTGAAGTGTTGTCACCATTGTAATTTAAGAAATGCGGCAGCCCCGCACACAGCAAGCTCCCACAAACAGTAAATTGATAATAGTTGTATGCTTGGTTAATCTAGCTAGGAGAGATTACTGAATCCTCACTAAGTTTTACATATTAAAGAACTATATGCAGCTTTAGTTAAGTATGTCTAACTCCACTGATGCCGTGCTGCTTCTTTCTATCCAAGTCTCTCTCTCATGTGATCTCTTACGTCATCACAGTGGGAGGTGTTACTCACACTGTCCCAGACTCTGAACCCTTGTCTCTTGATTGAGGTTTGTAGTATCCGGTGATTTCTAAATTTCAGGTTCAACACCTGGTTCATCCAAATGTATGACTGATTGGCGTCTTTGATGAATAGAAGTAACATTTTTCCTGTTTCTTCTTATAGTACCTTCTGAAGTGTGTACTAAATAAGATCTCTGTTGATTATCATCCCTCTGGATGATTACTCCTTCTCTACCTTGGTCTCATACCCATACCCTTTCTCCTTCTATCTACTTAGGTAGGTTCCTTGTTTGATATCTCCTGTTATAATTATAAGCTTGTTGTTTTCGACAAGACTTTTCTCTGTCTTGAACTCTTTGATAATCCTGGACTTCTAGGCCTGGAAGTTACTTTATGGGTAAGATGGGAAGTTGTGTTCTGAGCTTCCTACCCATCAACAGTTCTGATGGTGCCAATCCACATAGCAATAGAGTAGGTCTGTAGTTTAGAAGTGCTGTTTGAAAATCTTCATTCTTCTTTAACAATGCTTTGATAGTTCTGACTCCTTTTTCATCTTCACCATTGGATTGAGGATACCTGGGGAACTTGTAAGCTGTACAAATTCACCGCTTTCCGCAAATTGTAGGCCCTTATCGGAAACAACCTGGTCAGGCATGTCATGTGTTGCAAAGATCTCCATTAAAACTTGAATGATGGTCTCCGTTGTCGTTGTGTACAAACTTTTGACTTCGATCCACCTGGAAAAATAATCATGACAATCAGGTAGGATTTCCCATTAAACTTGAATAGATCCATCCCCAGACATTCCCACGGTCTGGTCTGGTCATTGCGCATACCTGGCAATTAGAAATCATGTCTTCTATATCTCTCGATATTTCTGGCCACCACACAGACGACTGAGGCTGTGATCGGCATTTCATGATACCCATGTGGCCCTGGTGTATTTTCTCCAGGATGTTTGCCGAAGTGAGACCGAAATCACCAGCCTCTCATCATATACCAGCAAATCATCCACAACAATAAAAAGTGCTTTCTGCGCTCAGAGAAGATTTTCATCACCATACGACTGGGATGCTGCTGTGGCCAACCTTGTGTGCAATACTGGCAGATATGGATGCATTCCTCATCTTGCATCTGGGCATGACAAATTTCTTGGAGCTTTCTTGAGCTTGTGATGCAGTGAACTGAGAATATGATTCAATCTCATTAATGAAGTTAACACCTCGTTGTGTAGGATAGTCAATGGTAGTTCTTGACAATGCATCTGCTGTCAATTGCAGCTTGCCCTGTACATATTTTCGTTTCATACGTAAATCTCATTAGCCTGAACCGGAATCTCTGGATTCTCTGAGCCATTTTAGCGAGTTCCTTTTCATCAAGGTAAAGCACATGTTTGTGGTCTGTCTCTATGGTGACCTTTAAGCCGACAATATAATCTGAGAATTTTTCACAAGTCCATGTGACTGCGAGAGCCTCTTTCTCTATGGCGGCGTACCTCATGTCAGTCTCAGACAATGCTCAAGACACATAATAAACCAGTCTGCAACATCCACCGGGCTATACTTGAAAAAGGTCTCCCCCTAACCCTATAGATGAGGCATCTGCTGCAATTGTGGTCGGTAGTGAAGGGTTATAATGTGCTTATATGTCTGGAGAAATCAGCATTTCCGTGACCCTTTGAAATGTCTGCTTCTGATGTGCATTCCAACACCATTCTTGAGCTTTCCTTAATAGCTGTTGTAAGGGTTCAGTAACTTGCACTAGATTGGGCAGAAATTTTGCCAACAGATTCAACCATTCCAAGGAATCGTTGAAGATCTTAGACAGAAGTAGGAATTGGGAATTCACTAATGGCTCTCGTCTTTTGCGTGTCTGCCATTATGCCCATGTGCCCTAGGAAACGAAAAAATGTTTTTGAGAATTCACACTTTTCATTAAGTGTCAGGCCTTCTTCTTGTAGATGATTCAAAACAACTCCAACCCTCAGGTCATGTTCTTTGATGGTTTCCCCATTGACTAAGATGTCGTCCATATGGCATATTACACATTGAAGGCCCAGTAGAATGTTCAATATAGTCCTTTGGAATATTCCCAGTGCTGATGCTATACCGAATGGCAAACGATTAAAACAAAATCTTCCAAATGGAATGATGAAGGTTGTCAGTAACCTTGACATCTCGTCCAAAGGGACTTGCCAAAAGCCACTATTTGTGTCCAGCTTTGTGACATGGTACTTTTGGATCATTTTGCTAAGCTTTTGTCTACTGAAGACATCGGATGAATTTCTCTTGCTACAGCCTTATTAAGTTGAGTTACGTTGACATAACCGCGAAGAGTACCGTTAGGTTTAGGAACTGGAACCATTCCAGAGCACTATTCTGTATGCCCAGTGACAGGAGAAACGACTCCCATCCTGGTCATCTCTCCCAGCTGAAGTTGGACTTGCTTCAGTTGTGTGTGTGGTATCTTCCTAGGCGTGAAAAGACATATGGGTTTAGCATCTTTTTGCAAAATAAGACTATATTCGGTCTTAAGTCGTCCTAGACCAGTAAATAATTTCGGAAAGTCTTCTTGGAAGTGATTCCTGGATTCTTGCTGCTTAACTTCTTCCACTTTCCTGATAAGATTAAGGTCTATATAAACTCTTCTAAGTAAAAGAGAAAATTCTTGATTCTGTAGAACATACAGTGTTTCCAATATCTGTTTTCCCTTGTACTCGAGTGTTGCCTGTAGCTTTCCCTTGACTTTCAGTTCAATCCCTCCTGGACTGTGTAACTGAGTTTCTGTCGGTTGCAGGCAGTGTGTTGATAACCACGGTTCATTTTTGGTGAAACTGTGACGCTTGCTCCATTGTCTAGTTTAATGTTAGTGATATGTCCGGTGACATATATATCTGCAGTCCAGAATGCATGATTAGAGTCATTGATCTCAGCAAGGCAGTTTTCTGATTTCTTTTCTGATGGAGATCATTCTGTTGGAGATTATTCAACTATGCGTGAAGACTTTTCCTTTAGAACCTGTGAAAGTAGAGGTTTTACTTTGACACAACTTCCCAAAATGGCCATCTTTCTTGCAGTGAAAGCATTCTGCTTTTTTGCGGGACACTGTTCGTGCCTGTGGATCTTTTTGGCACCACAGCACTGGCAGGGTTTTATGATGTCTTTCACTTTCCCTCCCAAGTGTACCTTCTTTTCTGGTGTCTCTTTTACAGTTCTGTGCTTAAGGAACTGTATTGTTATTGGAGGCTTCCTGAGCCAAGGTTTTTCTTCACCTCTCAGGATTGCTCTGTTCTGCTTACAGACCTCTGCTTTTCTCTCCAGTTGAATTGCTTTTTATAGGGTGAAGTCTTCCTTAGACTGCAATAAATCTAATAGGGATTCATCAGCAATACTTACTATAATGCGGTCTCATATTAATTCTGATTTTAGGTCTCCACATTCGCATTCTTCAACTAGCCTGTAAAGGTCATTAATAAAAGCATCTACCAGTTCACCTGGTTTCTGGACCCTTCTGTTAAATTTGGCCCTTTCAAGAATCTTGTTGCTCCTCAGGTTGAAATAATTATCAAAGGCTTTTAAGACTTCAAATTTAGCTGATATCTCATTAATGCCTTGCCTTGCAATAGCATCATCTGCTACTGCTCCTATGGAATAAAGTAATGTGTTGACTTGTTCGACTTCTGACTTTTTGTCTAGTTTTGAAGCAATTCCGTACCTCAAAAATCTTTTTTTCCCAAAGTAACCAGTTTTGAGCTTGATTTGGTCCTACCATGTGTCCAAACCGCTCTAGGAGTGTAAATTTAAGATCTTTTCTAAGCTTTCTAGGTAGTTTACCTGCCAACCAGTATTGGAAATTTTCCCACACTTCAGCCTCGCACTGATTCCTGCTGCGGTCACTGCCTTGCCCTGGGAAATCTCGCTGCTGGACTCGGTGTTTATTTCTGAAACGCAGCTTTGCAACATTATGTCTATAGTCTCTTCACTTCCTTCCCCTGGAGTATCAAGTATTTACAGCCGCTTTTTCTTTTCTCGCATGCTGCCTCCTGGTCACCACGTGTAATGGTGCCAACCTCGGATCCGCCCTTTCTCGGGATTCGGTTTTCACGGTGCTGCCTGCCTAGTGCGCCATTAAAAACAACTTTCTACCCTTTTTAAGGACTGCTCACCAGATTCCCAACCGTTGCTTGGTTCTCCAACTCGAAGCCTGTGATCGCTGGACAGGGATGTTTTCTCACAGACCACCACGCCTTTGTGGTGCAGCCTGAATGCCTCTGCAAAGTGACTCCCCGGCTCTCCGTGCCTCCACTTCATCCATGGAGCAGTTCTGGAGCTTTTTCACAGCCTCCTCTCAAGTTCTGCAGTTTTGGCGCCACTTTTTCCAGGTCTGACTTTCCAACCTTCTTTAAAGTTGTTTTTCAAGGTTTTCTGGGTATTGTATGGCAAAAACCACCACTGTTCACCATATTGTATAGTCTAGCTATACAATAGCTACTTTGAGACATCCTGAGCTTGTAAAAGGCATTATATAAATTCAAGTATATCTTTTACACATTTTTTTGAAAAAGTGATATTGGCATCTTGGCTTGCTTAGACTGGCCCAAGTAACCAATGTAATTAGTATTTGAGTCATTGCAAAATCTGGTGCAGTAATGAGAATAAAAGCAGCATTACTAATAGTGAGAGCAAGGTGGCACGAAGTATATCCAATCTCTTTTCACAGACCTGGATTTAGATTGATTTCCACAAAAGATCTGTATGGAACTGCACTGGGTTCAAGTCCTATTTAACCAGCTAACAGCCCGAGAATGCACAGCACATTATGGCGATAATGCTTAATGGCAAGAGGAGATACCACAACTGACAACAAACTGTTATCAACATGCAGCCCCCTCATAAAAACAAGAGCAAAGAGATTGGCAACACATTTCTTTCTGAAAAATCTCATTGAGGTCTTGTTAATAAAGCTTTCAGAACAAGATTGGGCAGCTTCTCACTGGTGGAAATTCAAACGACCAGGTAGGAATTAGCTGACCCACAGAGCTGGAGATAATTCAACAATGGTGCACTCAGCTCTCTGGCAGAGTGTATGTTCAACAACTACACTGTCTGAATTTCTGTTGTCATAGAAACGTAGAAAATAGGAGCAGGAGTAGGCCATTTGGCCTTTCGAGCCTGCTCCGCCATTCAAAAAAGATCATGGCTGATCGTCTAATTCAGTACCCTGTTCCCGCTTTCTCCTCATATCCCTTGATCCCTTTGGCATTAATATTTCTATCCCCTTCTTGAATATATTTAATGATTTAGCCTCCACTGCCTTCTGCGGCATAGAATTCCACCACCCTCTGAGAGAAGAAATTTCTCCTCATCTCGGTTCTAAATGCCATACCTCGTATCCTGAGACTGTAACCCCTGGTTCTGGACTCCCCAGGCATCAAGAACATCCTCCCTGCAACTAGCCTGTCTAGTCCTGTTAGAATTTTATAGGTTTCTATGAGATCCCCTCTCATTCTTCTAAACTCTTGTGAATATAGGCCTAGTCGACCCAATCTCTCCTCATACGTCAATCCCAACATCCCAGGTATAAGCCTAGTAAATCTTCTTTGCACTCCCTCCATGGCAAGAACATCCTTCCTCAGATAAGGAGACCAAAACGGCACACAATACTCCAGATGTGGTCTCACCAAGGCCCTGTATAACTGCAGTAAGACATCCTTGCTCCTGTATTCAAATCCTCTTGCAATGAAGGCCATTCGCCTTCCTAACTGCTTGCTGCACCTGAATGCTTGCTTTCAGTGACTGGTGTACAAGGACACCCAGGTCTCGTTGCACCTCCCCCTTTCCCAGTCTATCATCATTCAGATAATTCTGTTTTTACAATCAAAGTGGATAACCTCACATTGAGCCACGTTATTATGCATCTGCCATGAATTTTCCCACTCATCCAACTTGTCCAAATCACATTGGAGCCTCTTTGCATCCTCCTCACAGCTTACATTCACCCCCAGCTTTGTGTTGTCTGCAAATTTGGAGATGTTACATTTAGTTCCCTCACCCAAGTCATTAATATATATTGTGAATAGCTGGGGCCCAAGCACTGATCCCTGCAGTACCCCACTAGTCACTGCCTGCCACCTGGAAAAAGACCCGTTTATTCATACTCTCCGTTTTCTGTCTGTCAACCAATTCTCAATTCATGCCAGTATATTACCCCCAATCCCAAGTGCTTTAATTTTGCACACTAACCTCTTATGTGGGACCTTATCAAAAGCCTTCTGAAAATCCAAATACACCACATCCACTGGTTCTCCCTTATCTATTCTACTAGTTACATCCTCAAAAATCTCCAGTAGATTTGTTAAGCATAATTTCCCTTTCGTAAACCCATTTTGACTTTGTCCAATCCCGTTTCTGCTTTCCAGGTGTTTTGCTATCACATCCTTTATAATAGACTCTAGCATTTTCCCCACTAGATGGAAGGCTAACTGTCTGTAATTCCCTGTTAATTCACTCCCTCTTTTTTTTTAAATAGTGGGGTTACATTTGCCATCCTCCAATCTGTAGGAACTGCTCCAGAGTCTATAGAATTTTGGACAATGACCACCAATGCATCCACTATTTCCAGGGCCATTTCCTTTAGTACTCTGGGATGTAGATTATCAGGCCCTGGGGATTTGTCAGCCTTTACCCCCATTAATTTCCCAGCACTATTTTTTAGTAATACTTATTTCCTTCAGTTCCTCCCTCTCATTAGACCCTTGGTTCCCTAACATTTCTGGGAAGTTATTTGTGTCCTCCTTTGTGAAGACAGAATCAAAGTGTGTGTCTGATTGTTCTGCCATTTCTTTGCTCCCCATTATAATTTCCCCCGTCTCTGACAGGCAGAGTAGAAAAACTAGGCAGGTAGTGCAGGAGTACCCTGGGTCCATCTCCCTTTCTAACAGAATTTCCGCTTTGAATACTGTTGGGGAGATAGCTTCTCAGGGGAATACAGCAAGACCCAAGTTTGTGGCACCACGGGTGGCTCTGCTACACAGGAGGGGTGGAAAAGGAGTGCAAGAGCTACAGTGATAGGGGATTCTATCGTAAGGGGTACAGATAGGCGTTTCTGTGGCCGCAAACATGACTCCAGGATGGTATGTTGCCTCCCTGGTGCTAGGGTCAAGGATGTCACGGAGCGGCTGCAGGACATACTGAAGGGGGATGAGGTCCTGCAACAAGAATTTTGGGAGATGGGTAGCAGATTAAAAAGCAGGACCTCAAAGGTTGTAATATCTGGATCACTCCCGATGCCACGTGCTAGTGAGTATAGGAATAGGAGGATACAGCAGAGGAATGCATGGCTGAGGAGATGGTGCAGGAGGGAGGGCTTTAGATTCCTGGATCACTGGATCTCTTTCTGGCAAAGGTGGGAACTCTACAAGTTGGACGGGTTGCACCTGAACTGGAATGCAACCAACATCCTGGCTGGAAGGCTGCTGGGGGCGGGGGTGGGGGGGTTGGGGGGGGGAGTTTAAACTAATTTGGCAGGGGGATTGGATACAGAGTGGAGGTACAGTAGTGGGTGATGCACAGTCAATTATAGAAGAGAAACTAAGTCAGTCTGGAAAGCAGAGCAAATACAGACCTGTTAAGGCACAAGTGAAAAATGCAATGCTGGATTGTATCTACTTTAATGCAAGGAGTCTCACTAGTAAGGCAGATGAATTGAGAGCATTGATTAGCACATGGCTTTATGATATTATTGCTATCACAGAGACATGGTTGAGTGAGGGGCAGGAATGGCAGCTCATTGGCGGCGCAGTGGTTAGCACTGCAGCCTCACAGCTCCAGGGACCCGGGTTCGATTCTGGGTACTGCCCGTGCGGAGTTTGCAAGTTCTCCCTGTGACCGCGTGGGTTTTCACCGGGTGCTCCGGTTTCTTCCCACAGCCAAAGACTTGCAGGTTGATAGGTAAATTGGCCATTGTAAATTGCCCCTAGTGTAGGTAGGTGATAGGGACATGGGATTACTGCAGGGTTAGTATAAATGGGTGGTTGTTGGTCGGCACAGACTAGGTGGGCTGAAAGGCCTGTTTCAGTGCTGTATCTCTAAATAAAAAATAAATAAATAAATATTCGAGGGTATAGCATCGTCAGGCATGACAGAGGAGGGAGTAAAAGAGGAGATTGCATTGCACTGTTGATCAAGGAGTCAATTACTGCAGTAAGGAGGGATGATATCTTAGATGGTTCCTCAAATGAGGCCACATGAGTAGAACTTAAAAACAAAAAGGGGACAATCACTTGGCTGGGAGTGTACTACAGGCCGCCAAACAGTCAGCGAGAGATAGTGGAGCCGATATGCTGGCAAATCTCAAGAGAAGTGTAAAAATAATAGGGTAATAATAGTAGGGGATTTCAACTTTCCCAATATCAACTGGGATAGTCTTAGTGCAAAAGGCTTAAATGGGGCAGAATTCTTAAAATGCACACAGGAGAGCTTTTTGAGTTAGCATGTGGAAAGTCCTACAAGAGAAGGGGCAGGACTGGACCTAATCCGAGGGAATGAAGCCGGACAAGTGGTAGAAGTGTCAGTGGGGGTGCATTTCGGGGATAGTGATCATAACTCTGAAAGATTTAAGGTAGCTATGGAAAAGGACAAGGAGGGACCGGAAATAAAGGTACTGAATTGGGGGAAGGCTGATTTAAATATGATAAAACAGGATCTGGCCAAAGTGGACTGGGAGCAGCTACTTGTCGGAAAGTCTACATCAGACCAGTAGGAGTCATTCAAAGAGGAGATAATGAGACTTCAGAGCCAACATGTACCCGTTTAGGTGAAGGGTAGGACCAACAAGTCCAGGGAACTCTGGATGTCAAGGGATATAGAGGATTGGATCATGAAACAAAAGGAGGCTTATGGCAGATATAGAGTGCTGAAAACAGCAGAGGCATTAGAGGAGTATAGAAAGTGTCGTGGGGTACTGAAAAAAGTAATGAGGAGAGCGAAGACGGGACATGAAAAAACACTAGGGGGCAAGATAAAGGAGAATCCAAAGGCATTTGATAAGTACATAGAGGGTAAGAGGATAACCAGGGAAAGAGTAGGGCCCATTAGGGACCAAAGTGGCAATCTGTGTGTGGAGCCGGAGGACACAGATGAGGTTTTAAATGATTACTTTTCATCTGTGTTCACTATGGAGAAGGACAATGTAGGTGTAGAGATCAGGGAGGGGGATTGTGATATACTTGAACATATTAGCATTGAAAGGGAGGAAGTATTAGCTGTTTTAGCGGGCTTAAAATGAAAAAAAAACCCAGGCCCAGATGAGATGTATCCCAAGCTTTTATGTGAGACAAGGGAGGATATGGCAGGGGCTCTGACACAAATTTTCAAATCCTCTCTGGCCACAGGAAAGGTACCAGAGGACTGGAGGAAAGCGAATGAGGCACCATTATTCAAGAAGGGTAGCAGGGATAATCCAGGTAATTACACGCCGGTGAGTCTAACATCAGTGGTAGGGAAACTATTGGAAAAATTCTGAGGGACAGGATTAATCTCCACTTGGAGAGGCATGGATTAATCAGGGATAGTCAGCATGGCTTTGACAGGGGGAGATCGTGTCTAACTAACTTGACTGAATGTTTCGAGGCAGTGACTAGATGTGTACAACAACAAAGAACAAAGAACAGTCCCCTCTGGTTACCGACCCTTCTGCCACTGGAAACAGTTTCTCCTTAGGTAATTTATCAAAACCTTTCCTGATTTTGAACACCTCTATCAAATCTCCTCTTAACCTTTTCTGTTCGAAGGAGAACAATGCCAGTTTCTCCATACAAAGGACAAAGAACAAAGAACACTACAGCACAGGAACAGGCCATTCGGCCCTCCAAGCCTGCGCCGATCTTGATGCCTGCCTAAACTAAAACCTTCTGCGCTTCCGGGGACCGTATCCCTCTATTCCCATCCTATTCATGTATTTGTCAAGATGCCTCTTAAACATCGCTATCGTACCTGCTTCCACCACCTCCCCTGGCAGCAAGTTCCAGGCACTCACCACCCTCTGTGTAAAGAACTTGCCTCGCACATCCCCTCTAAACTTTGCCCCTCTCACCTTAAACCTATGTCCCCAAGTAACTGACTCTTCCACCCTGGGAAAAAGCTTCTGAGTATCCACTCTGTCCATGCCACTCATAGCTTTGTAAACCTCTATCATCTCGCCCCTCCACCTCCGTCGTTCCAGTGAAAACAATCCGAGTTTATCCAACCTCTCCTCATAGCTAATGCCCTCCAGACCAGGCAACATCCTGGTAAACCTCTTCTGTACCCTCTCCAAAGCCTCCACGTCCTTCTGGTAGTGTGGCGACCAGAATTGCATGCAATATTCTAAGTGTGGCCTAACTAAAGTTCTGTACAGCTGCAGCATGACTTGCCTATTTTTATACTCTATGCCCCGACCGATGAAGGCAAGCATGCCGTATGCCTTCTTGACTATCTTATCCACCTGCGTTGCCACTTTCAGTGACCTGTGGACCTGTAGGCCCAGATCTCTCTGCCTGTCAATACTCCTAAGGGTTCTGCCATTTACTGTATACTTCCCACCTGCATTAGACCTTCCAAAATGCATTACCTCATATTTGTCCGGATTAAACTCCATCTGCCATTTCTCCGCCCAAGTCTCCAACCGATCTATATCCTGCTTTATCCTCTGACAATCCTCATCCAATCCTCCACCAATCTTTGTGTCGTCCGCAAACTTACTAATCAGACCAGCTACATTTTCCTCCAAATCATTTAAATATACTACAAACAGCAAAGGTCCCAGCACTGATCCCTGCGGAACACCACTAGTCACATCCCTCCATTCAGAAAAGCACCCTTCCACTGCTACCCTCTGTCTTCTATGACCGAGCCAGTTCTGTATCCATCTTGCCAGCTCCCCTCTGATCCCATGTGACTTCACCTTTTGTATCAGTCTGCCATGAGGGACCTTGTCAAAGGCTTTACTGAAGTCCATATCGATAACATCACTGCCATTCCTTCATCAATCATCTTCGTCACTCCTTAAAAAACTCAATCAAATTAGTGAGACACGACCTCCCCTTCACAAAACCATGCTGCCTCTCGCTAATAAGTCCATTTGTTTCCAAATGGAAGTAAATCCTGTCCCGAAGAATCCTCTCTAATAATTTCCCTACCACTGACATAAGGCTCACCGGCCTATAATTTCCTGGATTATCCTTGCTACCTTTCTTAAACAAAGGAACAACATTGGCTATTCTCCAGTCCTCTGGGACCTCACCTGTAGCCAATGAGGATGCAAAGATTTCTGTCAAGGCCCCAGCAATTTCTTCCTTTGCCTCCCTCAGTATTCTGGGGTAGATCCTATCAGGCCCTGGGGACTTATCTACCTTAATGCTTTGCAAGACACCCAACACCTCCTCCTTTTTGATAATGAGATGACTGAGACTATCTACACTCCCTTCCCTAGGCTCATCATCCACCAAGTCCTTCTCCTTGGTGAATACTGATGTAAAGTACTCATTTAGTACCTCGCCCATTTCCTCTGACTCCACACATAGATTCCCTTCTCTGTCCTTGAGTGCGCCAACCTTTTCCCTGGTTACCCTCTTGCTCTTTATATACGTATAAAAAGCCTTGAGATTTTCCTTAATGCTGTTTGCCAATGACTTCTCAGAACCCCTTTTAGCCCTCCTGACTCCTTGCTTAAGTTCCTTCCTACTGTCTTTATATTCCTCAAGGGATTCGTCTGTTCCTAGCCTTCCAGCCCTTACGAATGCTTCCTTTTTCTTTTTGACGAGGCTCACAATATCCCGCGTTATCCAAGGTTCCCGAAACTTGCCAAACTTATCCTTCTTCCTCACAGGAACATGCTGGTCCTGGATTCTAATCAACTGACGTTTGAAAGACTCCCACATGTCAGATGTTGATTTACCCTCAAACAACCGCCCCCAATCTAAATTCTTCAGTTCCTGCCTAATATTGTTATAATTAGCTTTCCCCCAATTTAGCACCTTCACCCGAGGACTACTCTTATCCTTATCTACAAGTACCTTAAAACTTATGACATTATGGTGTAGATGAGGGTAAAGCAGCTGATGTAGTCTACATGGACTTCAGTAAGGCTTTTTATAAGGTCCCGCATGGGAGATTGGTTAAGAAGGTGAGAGCCCATGGGATCCAGGGCAATTTGCAAATTGGATCCAAAATTGGCTTAGTGGCAGGAGGCAGAGGGTGATGGTCGAGGGCTATTTTTGCGACTGGAAGCCTGTGACCAGTGGTGTACCACAGGGATCGGTGCTGGGATCCTTGCTGTTTGTAGTGTACATTAATGATTTAGACGTGAATATAGGAGGTATGATCAGTAAGTTCGCAGATGACACGAAAATTGGTGGTGTCATAAATAGTGAGGAGGAAAGCCTTAGGTTACAGGACGATATAGAAGGGCTGGTGAGATGAGCAGAGCAGTGGCAAATGGAGTTTAATCCTGAGAAGTGTGAGGTGATGCATTTTGGGTGGACTAACAAGGCATGGGAATGTACAATGGATGGTAGGACCCTAGGAAGTACAGAGGGTCAGAGGGACCTTGGTGTACTTGTCCATAGATCACTGAAGGCAGCAGCACAGGTAGATAAGGTGGTTAGGAAAGCATATGGGATACTTGCCGTTATTAGCTGAGGCATAGAATATAAGGGCAAGGAGGTTATGATGGAGCTGTATAAAACGCTAGTTAGGCCACAGCTGAAGTAGAGTGTAGTTCTGGGCACACTATCGGAAGGATGTGATTGCACTGGAGAGGGTGCAGAGGAGATTCACCAGGATGTTGTCTGGGCTGGAGCTTTTCAGCTATGAAGAGAGACTGGATAGGCTAGGGTTGTTTTCCTTAGAGCAGAGAAGGCTGAGGGGGGAACATGATTGAGGTATACAAAATTATGAGGGGCATTGATAGGTTAGATAGGAAGAAACTTTTTCCCTTAGCGGTGGTGTCAATAACCAGGGGGCAATAATTTCAGCTAAGGGGCAGGAGGTTTAGAGGGGATTTGAGGAAAATTGTTTTCACTCAGAGGGTGGTTGGAATCTGGAACACACTGCCTGAAGGGGTGATCGAGGCAGGAACCCTCACAACATTTAAGAAGTATTTAGATGAGCACTTGAAACGCCACAGCATACAAGGCTACGGGCCAAGTGCTGGAAAATGGGATTAGAGTAGTTCGGTGCTTGATGGCCAGCACAGACACGATGGACCGAAGGGCCTGTTTCTGTGCTGTATAACTCTATGACTGTAAGGTGCCTATGATATTTGTCTTCACTAATTTTTTTCTCTTCACATATTTTCGAAGCTTTTACAGTCAGTTTTTATGTTTCACTCCTCCCCAAGGGACCCCGCACAACAAGATTGTTAATTAATCCTTTCTCATTGCACAATACCCAGTCTCTAGTTGGTTCCTCAACGTATTGGCCTAAAAAACCGTCACATATACACTCCAGGAAATCCTCCTCCACAGTATTATTGCTAATTTGGTTTGGCCAATCTATATGTAGATTAAACTCACCCATGATTACAATTGTACCCTTATTGCATGCGTCTCTAATTTCCTGTTTAATGCCATCCCTTACATCTCCACTACTGTTTGGGGGCCTAATAGACACCCCCCACCAACGTTTTCTGCCCCTTGGTGTTTCTTAGCTCCACCATACAGATTGCACATCATGATTTTCCGAGCCAATATCCTTCCTCACTATTGCATTGATTTCCTCCTTTACTAACAACGCTACCCCACCTCCTTTCCCTTTTTGCCTGTCCTTCCTAAATATTGAATACCCCTGGATGTTCAGGTCCCATCCTTGGGCACCTTGCAGCCATGTCTCCATAATCGCAACTGTATCAGAACCGTTTATATCGATTTGCATCTGTTAATTCATCTACCTTATTGAGAATGCTCCGCGCAATAAGACACAATGCCTTTAGACTTGTCTTTTTAATACTGTTAGTCATCTTAGCTTTATTTTGCACTATGGCCCCATTTGTTTCTCGCCCTTGTTTTCTCTGCCATCCATCTGCTTCTTACCTTTCTTGTCTTTCATTTCTATCCTTGTTTCCCCCTCCTCTGTCTCCCTGCTCAGATTCCCATCCCCCTGCCATTCGAATTTAAACCCTCCCCGAAAGCACGAGCAAACACTACCACCACACCCCACCCCGAGGTAATTGGTCCCGGTCCTTCCCAGATGCAACCCATCCAGCTTGTACTGGTCCTACCTTCCCACCTTCCCCAGAACCAGTCCCAATGTCCCAGGAATCTTAATCCCTCCCCCCCACACTAGTTCTCCAGCCATGTATTCATCTAATATATCCTGCTATTTCTGTTCTCCCTAGCATGTGGCACTGGTAGTAATTCTGAGATTACTACATTTCAGATCCTACTTTTTAAATTTACGACCTAACTCCCCATATTCAGCTTGTAGGACCTCATCGTTTTTTTTAACCTATGTCGTTGATACCAATATGTACCACGACAACTGGCTGCTTGCACCCACCCCCCCCTCAGAATTCCCTGCAGCCACTCAGAGACATCCTTGACCCTAGCACCAGGGAGGGAAAATATCATCCTGGAGTCTCTTTTGTGGCCGCAGAAATACCTGTCTGTTCTCCTTATTATTGAATCCCCTATCACGATAGCCCTGCCATTCTTCTTCCTCCCCTCCTGTGCAGCAGAGCCACACATGGTGACATGAACTTGGCTCTTGCTGCTTTCCCTTGAACCATCTCCCCCAACATTATCCAAAGCAGTATATCTGATAGCGAGGGGGATGGCCACAGGGGACTCCTGCACTACCTGCTTTCCTCTACTCTGCCTGATGGTCACCCATTCCCTTTCTGCCTTTGCAGCATTTGCCTATGGTATGACCACCTCGCTAAACGTGCTATCCATGATGATCCCAGCATCGCAGATGCTCCACAGTGAATCCACCAGCAGCTGCAGCTCCGTAATGTGGGTAGTCAGCAGCTGCACATGGATACACTTCCTGCACACATGGTCGTCAGGGAGACTGGAAGTATTAAAAATCAAAAATCCCAAGGTTCGGAATACAAGTGGCAGAATTAACTATCAAGTTAATGTAAATATAATTTTGAACAAAAACCATGCTATTCAGCATTCAATTATTAAACTTAAATTGCAGTTTAAGTTCTGTGATTTCTAAACTCCGAGACTGATAATACACAGAAAGGCAAATTACCCTGGTTCTGATAACCTGGATTTTCTGAACTCATTATGTCCATTTTACAAAATATTACAAAGTATTTACAACACAACAATAGGCCATTCAGCCCAACAGGTACATGCCAGTGTTTATGCTCCACACAAGCATCCTCCCATCCCTCTTCATCTATAATCCCATCAACATATCCTTCTATTCCTTTCTCCCTCATGTGCTTATCTAGCTTCCCTTAAATGCATCAACTGGGGTAGTTTCTAGGTTGCGTGGTGTAGGAAATATCCCAGGGAGCCATCCCACAGCTCCCTGACTTCTGCCACTGTTAGGAATGTGAATTTTGTTTATATGGACTAAAGCTTTCAGTGCCTATATGCCAAAGATGAAGTAGTCAAACCACAGACGTGAAGTGAGAATGACTGCCCTTGACATCAAGACAGTATTTGACCGAGTATGGTATCAAGGAGCCCTAGTAAAACTGGAGTCAATAGGAATCACGAGAAAACTCCTCATTGGCTGCAGTCGTACCCAGCACAAAAGATGATGGTTGCAACTATTGGAGGCCAATCATCTCAGCCCCAGGACATCATTGCAGGAGGTCCTCAGGGTTGTGCCCTGGACCAAATTATCTTCGGCTGCTTCATCGGAAGCCCAGAAGTGGGATGCTCGCTGATGATTGCACAGTGTTCTGCTCCATTTGCAATGCCTCAGTACAAGAAGTAGTCCATGCCCACAAGTAGCAAGACCTGGAAGTGCCAAGTAACATTTGCACCAAACAAGTGCCAGGCAATGACCATCTCCAACAATAAAGAACCTAACCACTTCCCCTTGAAATTCAGTGGCATTACCATCGTCCAAATCCCCCTCCATCAACATCCTGGAAGTCGCCATTGACAAATACTGAACTGGACCAGCCACATTGTTAGAGCAGGTCAACGGCTGGGCGTTCTGTAGCGAGTAACTCACCTCCTGACTCCCCGAAAACCTTCCAGCATCTACAAGGCATGAGTCAGGAGTGTGATGGAATACCCTCCACTTGCCTGGATGAGTGCAGTTCCAACACTCAAGAAGCTCAACACCATCCACGATAAAGCAGCCTGCTTGATTGGTACTTCACCCACCAAGAGTGTACTGTGGTTGTAGTGTGCACCGTCTACAAAATGCACTGCAGCAACTCACCAAGACCTCTTTGGCAGCACCTCTCAAATCCACAACCTTCACTACCCAGAATGACAAGGGTAAAAGATGCAGGGAACACCACCACCTTCAAGTTCCCCTCCAAGTCACATGCTATCATGTCTTGCACATCGATCATTGCTGGGGCAAAATTCTCAAACTCCCTACATAACATGCTTGTGGGAGCACCTTCACTATACGGACTGCAGTGGTTCAAGAAGAGACCCCACCATCACCTTTTCAAGGGTAACTAAGAATGTGTAATAAATGCTGGCTTTGACAGTGACATCCACAACATGAAAAAAAATTTTTTAAAGCACAGAGGCAGTTGATGGTTTGATGGTTGGTGCAGAGGCAGAGTTGGGTGTGATTGGAAGTTGACCCACTGTCTGCAGATGATGTGTCAAAGGGAGGCATGTATAAGGGTTAAGGGAAGCATGTATAAGGGTTAAGAGAGGATCCTTGGGGAACTCCAGATGTGATGGTGCAGGGATGGTAAGAGAAGCTATTGCTGGAGATGCTCTGGGTATGGTCAGATAGTTAGGTGTGGAAATAAGCAACAGTAGTTCCCACAGAGCTGACTGATGGAAGAAGAGGCGTTGCAGGAGGATAATGGAATCAATCTTGTTGAATCCTGTCGAAAGGTCAATGAGATCAAGGAAGGGTAAAGCCCCCCTAGTCAGAGATGACGTTCTTTATGACTCTGGTTAGGGCCGATTTGATGCAAAGTGAGGAGCTGAAGGTGGACTCGAGGGATTCAAACAGAGAATTATGGGAACAGAGTTTGAGCAATCTATATGAGCAAGGACTTGAAAGGAAAGGGAGTTTCCAGAGGGGTAATAATTGGGGAAAACACATGGGTTCAGGTGGGTTTTTTATGAAGTGGGAAGTGGTAACAGCCTTGAAGGGGAGAGGAAATCATTGACAATGTCATGAACAACAAATATAAACAAACTCACCCAGTGAAAAACGGAAGTGATGGATAATTCTATTCCTTGTCATTAAAATAAATAAGACCTCGCAATAAGATTAATAGCCCAGTTTATAAAAGCAGAAAACATTCCCATCTATCTTAGTATTTTAATATTCTAAACAAGTTACCTAGCTCACAAAAGTACACTGTTGATTTTAGGACAGAAAACCAGAGATCTCTCCGTGCTTTGTTGCTGGAAGTGAATCGCTGTCACATGGGAGCATAAACTTCACTAAAAGACATATTTCCAGTCTCCAGTCTACTGGGGACAAGTGGCTGCAGTCCCTGTAGTCTTGCAGCATTATTCAACTACTGTCTGAAGTAATTAGGAAGATGAACAACCTCATTATAAGCTTCTTCTCAGACTTCAGACTCTTCTACTTCCATATTTTCTTACTCCTGTCCTTCCCAACTATTGTCGGGCTGCAGGTTAATGCAAAGGGGACAGGCCAACAGACGCCTCCTGCCCAGTTTCTTACTACAGGGATAATAAAACATAACAATGCAACTGTCAGCCAGTTCTGCAACAGCATCCACTGCAGCACACTGCAGCAAAAGACTGCTTTCAAACACATTTCACAACCTTTGGCCATTCAAGGGAACTGCTGTGGAGAAAAGGACTCTGCTTGCATTCAGGAATTATTCTTCATAGAAGAATATGACTGTGCCAACCAACTTACCTGGCCGAGAAACTTTTAGATTAACAGAGATCCATATTCACTTTCCATTTCCAGTTCTCACTACTTCTCCCTGTACGGCTCCAGTATAGTAAAATTCTTTCCATGCCAGTTATCATTACCCCTGCTTCCTTTCCCTACCTGTGTGATTCTATACATAGCCCAAACACAAAGAGGATACTAAAACACAGAAACAGCATGATTCCATATACAGCCCATACACGTGACAGTGACACACATCTCTGAGCTGAATTCTGCTATTTACATTGGTCTTTTTGATAAGTGCTAGCAGCAGTAAAACCTCAACTGCATGTAAAAGGTTTTGAGTTGATGTCATGATTTACTTGAATAAAATGATAGAACATATTTTACATCAAGTAATTAGAGATGCTGAAGTGTGCTTGAGAAAAGCAGGCGCTTCTACTTCCATATTTCCCTACTTCTGTCCTTTCAAACTAACATTCCCAACTAACAGGTAACTGGGCAATATCACAACACTCGGACCTAGATGTAGCACTGAAGCCAATATTCTAGGCAGAAGTTCAGCACAGTAGGAAGTGAGTTAATGCACTGGGATTCCATGGTGTATTTATCTTCCGCTGTACCTCCAGGTAAAGATCTCCACCAGAAGCGAGCTATAATATCCTACCTTACAGATCTTGTACAACGAATCCTGCCCATCTCCATCAGTGTCCTTGAAGTAATCGTGCGCTGGGAAAGTCCGATTAATATCACGGGTAATGACATTTTCTTGAACAGAATCCTGCATGAAGAATAAAAATAAACTGGTGATCTCAGGAGCTGTGGTTGGTGTACATCCCCTTCAATGCACTTCTTATTCCAGTCCAGCACACATAATATATATAAAACTAGCAGATTTTCTGTGGCTCATAGAGAGTCAGGGAATACGCTGCTTTATAACAAGAGGTGTGACTCACAAAGTGTTACAGGCAATAAGTACGACAGACAGGAAGTGTGTGTCCTTGGCATAGGTTTTATGTAGTGTTGTTCACAGTGAATCCTCTCTTTACTTTCTTCATTCTGTCACTATAATCTCTCTGTGTCTCAACCTCCTTTCCCCAATTTCCTTTTTCTCTAACCATTCTCTTCCATACATCACTTACTCTGTTACCTGACTTTTTCTTTTCCCCCTGCTTCTCTCTGACTCTGCTATCAATTCCTTTATTTTCAATCTTTCTCTCTCTGCTCTTCAATCACTCTCTTGGAAAATCTCTCCTACTCTCTTTCTCTGATACTCTCCCTCTCTGCCTCCAATCTCTCCCACTCTCTGTGTTTGACTCTCTCTGTCTCCAATCTCTCCAATTTCTTTTTTATCAATCACAATAGAAAGGTGTATGGGTCTAAAATCATGGATCTTGACTCAGAAGGTCAAGATGTAGAGTCAGCTTGGGTGGATATAAGAAATAGCAAAGAAAGGAAAGAAGTCACTGGTGGGAGTAGTTTATATGCCCCCTAACAGTGGCGACACTGGAGGGAGAACATAAATCCAAAAATAAGGAGGGCTTATATGAAAAGTACTGCAATAATCGTGGGCGATTTTAATCTTCATATAGATTGAAAGAATCAAATTGGCAAAGGTAGCCTGGTGGATGAGTTCATACAGTGTATTAGGGACAGTTTCTTAGAACAATATGTTCTGGAACCAACCCTGGAGCAGGCTATTTTAGACCTGGTAATGTGTAATGAAACAGGACTAACAAATGACCTCATAGTAAAGCATCCTCTCGGCAAGAGAGATCATAACATGATAGAATTTCACATTCAGTTTGAGGGTGAGAAATTTGGGTCTGAAACTAGTGTCCTAAACTTAATTAGAGGAAATTACAAGGCTATGAAGATAGGGTAGACTGGGAAAATAAGTTAAAAGGTGAGACAGGAGAGAAGCAATGGCAGACATTTAAGGAGTTATTTCAAAACTCTCAACAAAGATATATTCCATTGAGAAAGAAAGAGAAAGAAGGATACACCATCCAGAGCTAACTAAGGAAGTTAAGGATGGTATTAAATTGAAGGAAAAGACATACAATGCTGCAAAGATTAGTGGTAGGCCAGAAGATTGGGACAATTTCTGAAACCAGCAAAAGATGACTAAAAAAATAATAAAAAAGGGAAAAAGAAGAGTATGAGAGTAAACCAACAAGAAATATAAAAACAGACAATAAAAGCTTCTACAAATATATAAAAAGGAAGGGAGTAGCTTAAGTAAGTGTTGGTCCCTTAGAGGATGGGATTGGGGAATTAATAATGGGAAACAGGAAATGGCAGAGTGTGTGATGTTTAGAAGAATGAGAAGTGATCTTATTGAAACATGTAAGATTCTGAGGGGGCTTGAAGGGCAGATGCTGAGAGGATGTTTCCCTTTTTGGCAGAATCTAGACCTAGGGGGCACAGTTTAAAAATAAGAGGTCTCCCTTCTAAGACAGAGATGAGGTGGAATTTCTTCTCTCAGACGGTCATTAATCTTTAGAATTCTCTATCCCAGATAGCAGTGGAAGCTGAGTCATCGCATATATTATCAAGAAAACAAGGTATGTCAAATAAGGAATATTAATTCATCGGTTGGAAACTTACATTAAACTTTTAATGGAAAAAAATCCTGCAGTTAACTTTTAAAAAACTAGCAGCCAAGATGGTCACCGCAATTTGCATCTGAAACACCTTTCCACATTCCAAAGGAGACAGAGGTTGGAGAAGCATGGACCCAGAACAGTGGCTTGCTCTCAGTGATTGAATTACTTAAGATTGCTTCATTAGCACGGCATTCCTCTCTCTCTCCCCAGATAACACCGCAAGTTTGAAAACTGTCTGCAATTATGGAATGTCCAAGCCTACAGATTGCTACAGACACAGACCAGGGGAAGAGAACCACCTACAAGTCTGCCTCCAAGAAAGCCCTGAGCCAAGTGGGCCAGCCACAAAGTGCACTTTGATTTGCCAAAAACTTCAAGGATACAATTCCATCCAGAAGACCACCGAATCATCCAACCTCACAGACTGTGTATTTAATTTCCATTTATTCTGGACTCTAATTCCAACCACAAAATCTACTTCTCACTCTGTAATCTCTTTGTGTGTGTGAGATTCTGGTGTGAATGTGTAGTGTATTTTTATATTATACTTAGATAAGGTCTAGATTAAGTATAATAAACTCACCTCGATCGTGTTTAAACTCAAGAAAACCTGTCTGAATGGTTCTTTCACGAGCACATTAAAGGTAAAAGACTCGCTGAGGTGGTAAGCGCAACCACTGTTTAAAAAGGAATAAACCCTGTTGCGGTCAAATAAGAAGAAAGACAAGAGAGGGGAGCCTGTGACTCCCCTCCTCATCTGGCCATACAATATACAAAGCTGAGTTAGACAGATTTTTGATCTACAAGGCAGTCAAGGGTTATGGGGGGCCGGGCAGGAAAGTCGAGTTAAGGCCACAATCAGATCAGCCATGATCTTATTGACTGGCAGAGCAGGCTTGAGGGGCCGAAAGGCCTACTCCTGCTCCTATTTCTTATGCTATGAGAAGAGCAGCAGAGGTGGAGAATTCAGGCTGTGAGCTGACAATGGTAGCATGGCCCTAAACGTATAAAATTTATAAATATATAAGACATAAAATCTAAATAAATAAACTGAGGCCAGACTTTCCAAATTTAAAATGTAATACTTAAGAATGTTCTCTCACACAAGAAGCCATGAGGGATCAGCAGCTGGTGTAACCAAGGGTTAAATCTTAACATTCAGCTGGCAGTTCCTGTTACAGCAGCACTTACTGGCATCAGAGGAAAATGGCACAGGTCAGTATGGGTGATTTAATATGGGGATGCCACACCGTAAATAGTTAGCACAGCAGTTCTCATTAAGTGCAAATTTAAATATATTGTATTGATATAGATTGCTATTTAATACAAGAATATAAGTTAAATAAAAATATGCTGAATAAATATTATGCAATGTTCCTGGTTTGCAAGACTCAGAAGTGAAGAGCTTATCCCTAATTTTAACCCTGCCAGCACTGTCAGGCACTATTAAATAGAATCTTACAGCATAGAAACAGGCCATTCAGCCCAACAGGTCCAAGCCATTCCATGACCACTCCATGTGGCAGCAAGTTCCACATTCTAACCGCTGTCTGGGTAAAGATGTTTCTCTCAAATTCCCTAATGGATATATTAGTAACTAGCTTATTTTTATGGCCCCTAGTTTTAGAGTAGGGGAAATGTATTTCTGACACATTCGTGCCCACTGCTGTTTTAACTCCTGTGTTTCTGGAAGATTGAGGCAGAGCCCTCATTAATATTGAAATGGCAATGTCTGCTGACATTATTTGGACTCAAGATCCATTTTAACTGGAGATACTCAACAAAACCTGGCATGACTGGGGCCTGAAAAGACCCAGGTAAGAATCTGTGTTAACAACGTTTTAGCATTTGCTTACAGACCAGAAGGAGCAAGAGCATTTCTTGTGATCCTACAAGGAAACATTGGAACAATCCTGTCCCATTGCCCCTACTCCCCCACCATCATCCCCATTTAAGAATCCCTCACAAAAACAGCCTCAGTGATGCTCAGTTTGGGTTCCACCAGGGCCACTCAGCTCCTGACATCATTACAGCCTTGGTCCAAACATGGACAAAAGAACTGAACTCAAGAGGTGAGGTGAGAGTAACTGCCCTCGATATCAAGGCAGCATTTGACAGAGTATGGCATCAAGGAGCCCAAGCAAAACTGGAGACAATGGGAATCGGGGGGAAACTCTCCGCTGGTTGGAGTCATACCTAGCACAAAGCAAGATGGTCCTGGTTGTTGGAGATCAATCAACTCAGTCCCAGGACATCAGTGCCGGTGTTCCTCAGGGTAGTGTCCTAGGCCCAACCATCTTCAGCTGCATCATCAATGACCTTCCCTCAATCATAAAGTCAGATGTGGGGATATTCACTGATGATTGCACAATGTTCAGCACCATTCGTGCCTCCTCAGATACTGAAGCAGTCCATGTCCAGATGCAGCAAGATCTTGACAACATCCAGGCTTGGGCTGATAAGTGGCAAATAACATTCGTGCCACACGAGTGCCAGGCAATGATCAACTCAAACAATAGAGAATCTAACCATCTCCCCTTGACGTTCAATGGCATTACCATCACTGAATTCCCCCCTATCAACATCCTGGGGCTTACCATTGACCAGAAACTGAACTGAACCAGCCACATCGATACTATGGCTACAAGAGCAGGCCAGATGCTGGGAATTCTGCAGTGAATAACTCACCTCCTGACTTGTCAAAGCCTGTCCACCATCTACAAGGCACAAGTCAGGAGTGTGATGGAATATTGTCTACTTGCCTGGATGGGTGCAGCTCCAACAACACTCAAGAAGCTCGACACCATCCAGGACAAAACAGCCCGCTTGATTGGCACCCCATCTACAAACATTCACTCCATCCACCACCATCGCACAGTGGCAGCAGTCTGTACCATCTACAAAATGCATAGCAGAAATGCACCAAAACTCCTTCGGCAGCACCTTCCAAACCCGCGACCTCCACCAGCTAGAAGGACAAGGGCAGCAGATGCATGGGAACACCACCACCTGCAATTTCCCGTCCAAGTCACACACCATCCTGACTTGGAACTATATCTCCGTTCCTTCACTGTCGCTGGGTCAAAATTCTGGAACTCCCTTCCTAACAGCACTGTTGGTGTACCTACACCCCAAGGACTGCAGTGGTTCCTGAAGACAGCTCACCACCACCTTTTCATGGGCAATTAGGGATGGGCAATAAATGCTGGCCTAGCCAGTGACACCCACATCCCATGAACGAATAAAAAAAACTCTGCCCCCCCCCCACCCTCCCCACCGTCTCGCTCTGATCAACTTACATCCACATTCCCCCCTGCCAGCTTCATGCGGGACACAATGAAATTTAAATGAGGCCCGGGAGTTACAGTGACCCTTGCCCCACACTGGCAGCGTTGTAAGCTCTTCCCTTCCTTCACCCTTTCCAACCCCAGCAACCTGACCCAGAACCCTGAAATACCAAGAGATGATGTGGCATTAAATTTCAGAAGGTGCAAATACAAAGCATCCAATATTGGCAACACCAACAGAAGAGTAGAAGATAGATTAAAAAAGAGACACAAAATCATTCTGAAACAAACAAAATTTATAGTCTAAAATAAAATCAAAATATTGCAGATGCTGGAAATCTGAAATAAAAACAGAAAGTGCTGGATCAGGTCAGGCAGCATCTGTGGAGAGAGAAGCAGAGTTAATGTTTCAGGTCTGTGACCTTTCATCAGTTTTTATTTCAAAATTCATAGCCTGTCTGCACAAGAGGACAGGGTGTGAAGGGGAGGGCTTAGGTTAATGGGCTGCAGCAAAATGTATCTGAGAGTTTGAAGGACAGCATCCAATGACTCAGGGCAGACTTACCCACAAGATTGTTTGATAAGTTACAGAATGCCACAGTCTTAAAAGGATTGTATCCATGTGATTTAACTTGTTTTTAATGGAAAACAAGGTGAGAAAGAAGGCCCACCATGCCAGACCACAATGAGAAATGAGCAAAAGAGAAAAGAGAGCAAGTGAGGTGACAGTAAGACTGGGCAGAGAGGAGGTGGAAGAGGAGATATAGAAGGTTCAAAGTTCCACAGTTTCGAGATCCAGGAAAAGAGCCTAAAAAGCATAAGAAATAGGAGCCTGCTCCGCCATTCAATACTACCATGACCGGACATTGTGCTAGGTTTTGCTTTCAACAGAGGTTTGTAGGATGGAAGGAGAGATTGAGCAGCCCAGTAGGTGCTGCAAAAATGCAGGAAAGGTAAAGTTCAAAAGAGTGATGATAAGAGTGAGACACAAGGAGAGGAATTTCCCTTACCAAGGTTCATTGGGACAATGAAACATTGTTGTGGAATTCAGTTGTGTCTGTGAGGGGTCAGGGGTTGCTCGTGTCTGTAAGAGGGGTCAGTCATGCCTGTAAGAGTGGTCAGCCAAAGTCTTTGAGGGGTCAGTGGTCAGTCATATCTGTAAGAGGGATCAGGGGTAAGTCGTGCTTGTAACAGGGGTCACGGTCAGCCACATCGATAAGAGGGGTCAGGGGTCAGCTGAGTCCATAAGAGGGGTCAGGGGGCAGTTGTGTCGAAAAAGGGGTCAGGGTAAGTCGTGTCTGTAAGAGGGGTCAGCGGTCAGTTGTGTCTGCAAGGGCTTGTTGAGGGGCGGGGGTGTCAGTGGTCCTCTTCTAGATTAATGCCTATTGTCGAGGAAGTTTCTGTTTCTCTGTCCAGGAGAGGCAGAAATATCAGCCAATTCTGGATCAAAACAGATAATCTGAATAAAATCCAGACTCTATTCCATAGAGTGCCCAGTTTAATCTTAATGAGCACAAACAAAGAACTCTTGTGTTATCGGTGCATTAATTTACTGATTACTTAAATGGAGCGATCACAATGTCAGTGCAATCACCATCAACCCTACAGGTATCTCGAAGAGAAATCTTCTGACAGACCCATTTAATGAATCTGTGCAATTACTTTGTCACTGTAAGTTAATGTGTACTGTGTAACAGTACACTCAACATCTATGGCACATTGTCATAGATGTTAGGGGTGGCAAACTATGGAATCCATGTCAGTTGCAGCCATAACTGGAAAATAACAGCAAACGCTTTGCTGACAAGTCTTTTCCACAGGCCAAAAGGCCAGCTCTATCAGAGCTGCAACACAACAGGGTTTGAAGGGTTAGACTAGCATGTGGCAGGTTTACTGTAAGAATGTATATGTGATGAATAATAGTGAGATGGAAATGAGCCACAGGCTTAAACAAGGGTTCAGAGTCTATCATTGTCCACAAGAGAAAATGGAGACAGAAGCCAGCCATTGAACCCAAACATTTGCCACTTTATGCAACAAAGTACTTTTGAATCTCTCGATTTTATGAATGGTTCAATGTGGAGTGGGGATATGAAAGATTAAACCAAGGGTATTGGTGCTCACCATAATGTTGGACAGAAAAAGACATATTTATATTGTGCCTTTCAAGACATCATGATGGAGCCATCAAGTACTTTTGGTGGAAGTGTGTAATGTAGAAAACATGACATGCAAATTTGTACACAGCCAGGTCCCACGAACAGCAATATGATAATGATCAGATAATCTGTTTTAAATATTGATTGAGAGTTAAGTATTGGCCTGGACACTGGGGAGAACAACCCTCCTCTTTTTCAGATAGCGCCACAGGATCTTTTATGCCCACCTGAGAGGGGAGAGGGGGCCTCGATTTAACATCTCATCCGAAAGCCGCACCTTCAACGGTGCAACTTGCATTATAAAGTGCCTTTTACCTAGTAAAACATCCCAAGATGCTTCACAGGAACATTATCAAACAAAATTTGACATTGAGCCACATAAAGAGATATTAGGGCAGATTACTAAGAGCTTCGTCAAAGAGGTAAGTTTTAAGGAATGTCTTTAAAAGAGGAGAGAGAGAGCTAGAGAGGTGGAAAAGTTTCTGTGGGAATTCCAGAGCTTAGGGCCTCACCAGCTGAAGGCAATGATGGAGGGATTAAAATCGGAGATGTGCATGAGGTCAATATTGGAGGACTGCAGATATCTCAAAAGGTTGTAGGGCTGGAGGAGGTTACAGAGATAGGGAGGGACGATTTGCGGATAGTGATGAGGATTGTCAGAGGATACAGCAGGATATAGATCGGTTGGAGACTTGGGCGGAGAAATGGCAGATGGAGTTTAATCCGGACAAATGTGAGGTAATGCATTTTGGAAGGTCTAAAGCAGGTGGGAAGTACAGTAAATGGCAGAACCCTTAGGAGTATTGACAGGCAGAGAGATCTGGGCATACAGGTCCACAGGTCACTGAAAGTGGCAACGCAGGTGGATAAGGTAGTCAAGAAGGCATACGGCATGCTTGCCATCATCGGTCGAGGCATAGAGTATAAAAATTGGCAAGTCATGCTGCAGCTGTACAGAACTTTAGTTAGGCCACACTTAGAATATTGCGTGCAATTCTGGTCGCCACACTACCAGAAGGACGTGGAGGCTTTGGAGAGGGTACAGAAGAGGTTTACCAGGATGTTGCCTGGCCTGGAGGGCATTAGCTATGAGGAGAGGTTGGATAAACTCGGATTGTTTTCACTGGAACGACAGAGGTGGAGGGGCGACATGATAGAGGTTTACAAAGTTATGAGCGGCATGGACAGAGCAGATAGTCAGAAGCTTTTTCCTGGGGTGGAAGAGTCAGTTACTTGGGGACATAGGTTTAAGGTGAGAGGGGCAAAGTTTAGAGGGGATGTGCGAGGCAAGTTCTTTACACAGAGGGTGGTGAGTGCCTGGAACTTGCTGTGGGGGGAGGAGGTGGAAGCAGGTACGATAGCGACGTTTAAGAGGCATCTTGACAAATACATGAATAGGATGGGAATAGAGGGATACGGTCCCCGGAAGTGCAGAAGGTTTTAGTTTAGGCAAGCATCAAGATCGGCGCAGGCTTGGAGGGCCATCTGGCCTGTTCCTGTGCTGTATTGTTCTTCGTTTACTTGGCCCTAACCGCCTCCTCTTCACTATAGACGTCCAATCTCTCTGCACATCCATCCCCCACCAGGACGATTTGAGGGATCTCCGCTTCTTCCTTGAACAGAGGCCCAACCAGTCCCCATCCACCACCACACTCCTCCACCTGGCTGAACTTGTTCTCACATTGAACAACTTCTCCTTCAACTCCACTCACTTCCTTCAAATTAAAGGTATTGCTATGGGTACCCGTATGGATCCTAGTTATGCCTGTCTTTTTGTGGGATATGTCGAACCTTCCTTGTTCCACTTCTACTCAGGTCCCCTCCCCCAATTCTTTTTCCAGTACATTGATAACTGTATTGGTGCTGTTTCCTGCTCTCGCCCCAAACTAGAAAATTTCATCAACTTTGCTTCCAATTTCCAGCCTTCTCTCACCTTCACATGGTCCATCTCTGACACTTCCCTTCCCCGACTTCTCTGTCTCCATCGCTGAGGATAGGCTGTCCACTAATATTCATTATAAGCCCATTGACTCCTACAGCTACCTCGACTACACTTCTTCACACCCTGCCTCCGGTAAGGATTCATTTTCATTCTCCATCTCCGTCGCATCTGTTCCGATGATGCAACCTTCCACAACAGCACTTCTGATATGTCTTTCTTTTTCCTCGACTGAGGATTCCCTCCCACTGTGGTTGACAGGGCCCTCAACTGTGTCTGGCCCATTTCCCGCACCTCTACCCTCACCCCTTCCCCTCTTTCCCAGAAGCACGGCAGGGTTCCCCTTGTCCTCACTTTCCACCCCATCAGCGTCCACATCCAAAGGATTATCCTCTGCCATTTCTGCCACCTCCAAACACACCATCCCCTCCCTTCCCCTGTCAGTATTCCAAAGGGACCGTTCCCTCCGTGACACCCTGGTCCACTCCTCCATCAGTCCCGACACTTCATCCCCTTCCCATGCAATCGCGGGAGGTGTAACACCTGCTCTTTTACCTTCTCTCTCCTCACTTTCCATGGCCTCAAACACTCCTTCCAAGTGAAGCAGAGATTTACTTGTACTTCCGTCAATGTAGTATACTGTATTCGCTGCTCACAATGCGGTCTCCTCTACATTGGGGAGATCAAACGCAGATTGGGTGACGCATTGCGGAACACCTCCACTCATTCCGCAAGCATAACCCCGAGCTTCTGTTTGTTTGCCATTTTAATTCACGCCCACATTTCTGTCCTCTGCGTGCTGCAGTGTTTCAATGAAGCTCAACGTAAGCTTGAGGAACAGAACCTCATCTTCCGATTAGGCACTCTCGACTTCTGGACTCTATATTGAGTTCAACAATTTCAGAGCATGACTGCCATTTTTTAAAAACATTTTTTCATTTTGTTTTTATTTTTTTTTAAACCATGTATTGGTCTTAAACTGGGTTTCATGTTATTGCTTTCCGTCAGAGCTGTTCATTATTCTGCCATTAACACTTTCTCTGGACTCATGCTTGTCTTTTACTACAACTACAACTGCCTTTTGTTCTGTGACATCTCTGTTATTTAATGTCTATTGCCCTCCACACTTTCACACACCTCCCCTTTTGTTCTTCTTCCCCCCTTCCCCCTGCTCAAAGCCAATTCTGATGAAGATTCATAGACTTGAAACATTAACTCTGTTTCTCTCTCCACAGATGCTGCCAGACCAGCTGAGTAATTCCAGCACTTTCAGTTTTTATTTCTTACAGCATACCCCCTCCCAGTGCATATTATGATATCACACAAACCTTCCCAGTTCAAATGACAATATGATACACACCTTCCCTACAATTGACAATATCACACACACCCTCCCAGTGTATATTACAATATCACACACACCCTCCCAGTGTATATTACAATATCACACACACCCTCCAAGTGTATATTATAATATCACACAACTCCTCCCAGTGTATATTACAATATCACACACCCTCCAAGTGTAGATTACAATATCACACACACCCTCCCAGTGTATATTACAATATCACACACACCCTCCAAGTGTATATTACAATATCATACAACTCCTCCCAGTGTATATTACAATATCACACACCCTCCAAGTGCAGATTACAATATCACACACACCCTCCCAGTGTATATTACAATATCACACACACCCTCCAAGTGTATATTACAATATCATACAACTCCTCCCAGTGTATATTACAATATCACACACACCCTCCAAGTGTATATTACAATATCACACAACTCCTCCCAGTGTATATTACAATATCACACACCCTCCAAGTGTAGATTACAATATCACACACACCCTCCCAGTGTATATTACAATATCACACACACCCTCCAAGTGTATATTACAATATCATACAACTCCTCCCAGTGTATATTACAATATCACACACACCCTCCAAGTGTATATTACAATATCACACACACCCTCCCAGTGTATATTACAATATCACACACACCCTCCCAGTGTATATTACAATATCACACACACCCTCCCAGTGTATATTACAATATCACACACACCCTCCCAGTGTATATTACAATATCACACACACCCTCCAAGTGTATATTATAATATCACACAACTCCTCCCAGTGTATATTACAATATCACACACCCTCCAAGTGTAGATTACAATATCACACACACCCTCCCAGTGTATATTACAATATCACACACACCCTCCCAGTGTATATTACAATATCACACACACCCTCCCAGTGTATATTACAATATCACACACACCCTCCAAGTGTATATTATAATATCACACAACTCCTCCCAGTGTATATTACAATATCACACACCCTCCAAGTGTAGATTACAATATCACACACACCCTCCCAGTGTATATTACAATATCACACACCCTCCAAGTGTAGATTACAATATCACACACAACTCCTCCCAGTGTATATTACAATATCACACACCCTCCAAGTGTAGATTACAATATCACACACACCCTCCCAGTGTATATTACAATATCACACACACCCTCCAAGTGTATATTACAATATCATACAACTCCTCCCAGTGTATATTACAATATCACACACCCTCCAAGTGTAGATTACAATATCACACACACCCTCCCAGTGTATATTACAATATCACACACACCCTCCAAGTGTATATTACAATATCATACAACTCCTCCCAGTGTATATTACAATATCACACACCCTCCAAGTGTAGATTACAATATCACACACACCCTCCCAGTGTATATTACAATATCACACACACCCTCCAAGTGTATATTACAATATCATACAACTCCTCCCAGTGTATATTACAATATCACACACCCTCCAAGTGTAGATTACAATATCACACACACCCTCCCAGTGTATATTACAATATCACACACACCCTCCAAGTGTATATTACAATATCATACAACTCCTCCCAGTGTATATTACAATATCACACACACCCTCCAAGTGTATATTACAATATCACACACACCCTCCCAGTGTATATTACAATATCACACACACCCTCCCAGCGTATATTACAATATCACACACACCCTCCAAGTGTATATTACAATATCATACAACTCCTCCCAGTGTATATTACAATATCACACAACTCCTCCCAGTGTATATTACAATATCAAACACCCTCCAAGTGTATATTACAATATCACACAACTCCTCCCAGTGTATATTACAATATCACACACCCTCCAAGTGTAGATTACAATATCACACACACCCTCCCAGTGTATATTACAATATCACACACACCCTCCAAGTGTATATTACAATATCATACAACTCCTCCCAGTGTATATTACAATATCACACACACCCTCCAAGTGTAGATTACAATATCACACACACCCTCCCAGTGTATATTACAATATCACACACACCCTCCAAGTGTATATTACAATATCACACAACTCCTCCCAGTGTATATTACAATATCACACACCCTCCAAGTGTAGATTACAATATCACACACACCCTCCCAGTGTAGATTACAATATCACACAACTCCTCCCAGTGTATATTACAATATCACACATCCTCCAAGTGTAGATTACAATATCACACACACCCTCCCAGTGTATATTACAATATCACACACCCTCCGAGTGTATATTACAATATCATACAACTCCTCCCAGTGTATATTACAATATCACACACCCTCCCAGTGTATATTACAATATCACACACCCTCCAAGTGTATATTACAATATCATACAACTCCTCCCAGTGTATATTACAATATCACACACACCCTCCCAGTGTAGATCACAATATCACACAACTCCTCCCAGTGTATATTACAATATCATACAACTCCTCCCAGTGTATATTACAATATCACACACACCCTCCCAGTGTAGATTACAATATCACACAACTCCTCCCAGTGTATATTACAATATCACACATCCTCCCAGTGTAGATTACAATATCACACACACCCTCCCAGTGTATATTACAATATCAAACAACTTCTCCCAGTGTATATTACAATATCACACAACTCCTCCCAGTGTATATTACAATATCACACAACTCCTCCCAGTGTATATTACAATATCACACACCCTCCCAGTGTATATTACAATATCACACAACTCCTCCCAGTGTATATTACAATGTCACACACCCTCCCAGTGTATATTACAATATCACACACCCTCCCAGTGTATATTACAATATCACACACCCTCCCAGTGTATATTACAATATCACACAACTCCTCCCAATGTATATTACAATATCACACACCCTCCCAGTGTATATTACAATATCACACACCCTCCCAGTGTATATTACAATATCATACAACTCCTCCCAGTGTATATTACAATGTCACACACCCTCCCAGTGTATATTACAATATCACACAACTCCTCCCAGTGTATATTACAATATCACACACCCTCCCAGTGTATATTACAATATCACACAACTCCTCCCAGTGTATATTACAATGTCACACACCCTCCCAGTGTATATTACAATATCATACAACTCCTCCCAGTGTATATTACAATATCACACACCCTCCCAGTGTATATTACAATATCACATAACTCCTCCCAGTGTATATTACAATATCACACACCCTCCCAGTGTATATTACAATATCACACAACTCCTCCCAGTGTATATTACAATATCACATACACCCTCCCAGTGTATATTACAATATCACACAACTCCTCCCAGTGTATATTACAATATCACATACACCCTCCCAGTGTAGATTACAATATCACACAACTCCTCCCAGTGTATATTACAATATCACATACACCCTCCCAGTGTAGATTACAATATCACACAACTCCTCCCAGTGTATATTACAATATCACATACACCCTCCCAGTGTATATTACAATATCACACACACCCTCCCAGTGTATATTAAAGTATCACACACCTCCTCCCAGTGTATATTACAATCCTATTGAACACATGCTTTCCCTGTGCATAAAGATATATAGATCGGTCTTAGTCACACACACACCCAGCACTGTCTGACACATAAACGGATGTGCATACAATTATTTTAGTGTTCTCACAAACCCTTCTACCTCTCCTGGCAGATATTACAATATCACACACCCTCCCAGTGTTGAAGTATTCCTTCGAACAGCCTTCAGACAATCAACAAGTGAGTGAAGAAACACTAATATGTCTCCTGCTGTGCCTGACCTGGGTGGACTCCCCAACATCCTTTAAACCGAAGGGTGATATAGCTGGACAAGCTGCCACCTTATATCACCTCCCAGTGTATACTGGTCAAGTAATCTGTGCATCACATGGATTTGCTGATTTACACTCTCCCTGATGATGTAAATCAATAAAAGCAGTCCAAAAGCCGTTTGTCCTAAAAGTGTATTAATGCAGCATTTCAGAATCAGATTTAAAGGTCAGGAAAAATGAAAAAAGGAAGAATTAGTATTTCTATAGTGCCTTTTAGAATCACAGGAGTCACTTCCTCTGTGAAAACAGGTTAAAAGCCCAGCCACATAATTAGGCACAAATCCAGTTTTATAACCTCACCACCGGCAACTGAATTCTATTTAATGCAGCAGACGACCTTTTTGTGTGTAGTCTGGCAGTAAGGGGTTGATGTTAAAGTCTCGTAGGAGTGCAGTGAGTTAAATACCCGCATCTATTTTTGAACTGAGAGATGTGAAGTGATGGGCACCCTGTGAAACTGCTTCCTGAGTTTATCCTGCAGCAACCTCAGGCAATTCAAAGCAAGAATTAACTGAGTTGTGCAAGAGGAGTCCTGTGTTGCCAAGCACAGCTGCTGCTCACAGCAGCACTGAAATCAGACAAGGGAATTCCAGGGCACAACAAAACTACCTGGTCCTGAGCTTCCGAGAGCTCACCCTTTTTCGTATTTTTATGATACCATTTAACCTTTCGTCTGCATTTTTGCGCCCTTCGGTTTAAAGGATGTTGGGGAGTCCACCCAGGTCAGGCACAGCAGGAGACATATTAGTGTTTCTTCACTCACTTGTTGATTGTCTGAAGGCTGTTCGAAGGAATACTTCAACACATATCTCAAAGTGGTGGGGCACACATCTGCAACCCTCAGTTCCCCACAGAGTGACTGAGTGAGGTCCTAGCTTCCCCCATTCCTCATGGAATTTTATATATGGTTTTTTTATTCATCCTTGAGATATGGGTGGAGCTGGCATGTCTGGCATTTATTGGCTAACCTTAGTTGCACCTTCTCCTTAGTGACTTGCTAGGCTACTTGAGGGAAGATAAGAATCAAGCACGTTGGTGTCGGTTTGCGAACTCTGGTTGAATGTATTCCTGGAGGTTTCAGATATATGACAATCTACCTCCAACAGTTCTGTCCCCACACTCCCACCATTGGCCGCCCAACACGTCCATCTCCACGATGACCCGCCTTCCTACGGCCAAATGGAAAACAAAGAGCCCATTACCCCATTGGATGATTCTTGACTGTCACCTCCAATACTTTTATAACTGACTTCAGTGAGTAAAGAATGAGCAGGAAGAATAAAAAAGCATATCATCTAAATGGTGAGAGATTACAGAGCTCTGAGATGCAGAGGGATCTGGGTGTCCTAGTGCATGAACCGCAAAAGGTCAGTATGCAGGTACAGCAAGTCATTAGGAAAGCTAATTTATTGCGAGGGGAATTGAATACAAAAGTAGGGAGGTTATGCTTCAGCTATACATGGCATTGGTGAGACCACATCGGGAATACTGTGTACAGTATTGGTCTCCTTATTTATGGAAGGATGTAAATGTGTTGGAAGCAGTACAGAGAAGATTTACTAGACTAATACCTGGAATGGGCAGGTTGTCTTATGAGGAAAGGTTGGACAGGCTAGGCTTGTATCTGCTGGAATTTAGAAGAGTAAGAGGCGATTTGATTTAAACATATAAGATCCTGAGGGATCTTGACAGGGTGAATGTGGAAAGGATGTTTCCCCTTGTGGGAGAATCTAGAACCAGGGGTTACTGTTTAAAAATAAGGGGTCGCCCATTTAAGACAGAGATAAGGAGAATTGTTTTCTATCAGAGGGTTGAGAGTCTTTGGAACTCTCTTCCTCAAAAGGCGCAGTCCCTGAATATTATTGAGGCAGAGGTAGATAGATTTTTGATAAGCAAGTGGGTGAAAGGTTATTAGGGTAGGCAAGAATGTGGAGTTGAGGTTATAATCAGATCAGCCATGATCATATTGAATGGCGGAGCAGGCTCCAAGGGCCAAGTGGCCTAGTCCTGCTCCTAATTCATGTGTTTGTATCAATGAGTTAGTTGCACTAATGCGTTACAACAATATGGTCCACCGTGGAAGCAATTGACAGCATTCACCGCAGAATCTCTGTAAAGCATGCAACCGAATTAAGACTCAGAGTAAAGACTCTAACATGCGTGCCCAGCGATTCTGTCACTGCAAGTGCAGCCAGGTCTTTTGAAGGAATCCCTTTCTCTCTGATCAGTGCCAGGAAACCTCTTTCATGGTGTCAGATGCAGAATGCTCTTAGCAGCTGTCTGGGCCTGTTGGGTGAGTCTTCACAATGACTCAGTGTATTTGGCCAAAACACGGAAACTGCTCTTGCGCCTCCTGAACAATCCACTGTTGAACGTAGAAAAAGGTAGATGCTTTGGAACAACTGGCAGACAGCACAAGGTGAGGCAGATTCTCAGAGCCCTGGTTAAATCCCTGTCTGCAAAACTACAGCCCCTAACACAGTAAAATGTCCCAAGGTACTTGACAGGGGCATTATAAAATAGAATTATGACACCAAGAAGAAATGGGCAGATAACCAAAACTTTGGTCAAAGATGTAGGTTTTAAGGAGTGGCTTAACGGAGGAAGAGAGGTGGAGAGATGTTGGGAGTGTATTCCAGAGCTTAGAGTCTAGGCAGCAGAAGGCGTAACCACCAATGCTGGAGCAATTAATATCGGGGTGCTCAAGAGGCCAGAATTAGATGAATGCAGGTATCTCGGATGGTTGTGGGGCTGGAGAAGATTAGAGAGATGGGGCAGGGCCAGGCATTGGAGGGATCTGAAAACAAAGATAAGAATTTAAAATACAAGCTATTGCATGACCGGGAGACAATATTGGTCAGCGAGCACAGGGGTGATATGGGAACAGCATTTAGAGTGAGTAAGGACATGGATAGCAGAGTTTTGGATGACTTCAACTTTACAGAGGGTAAAATGTGGGAGGCCAGCCTCCACAATTGTTGTTTGCTTGTTTGGTATGGTACCACCTTAGTTAGTCTAGCTTAGAGAGAATCTTTAGTCTGCAGTAATTAGAACATTAACCTTTATTACATTATAACTACGTAGAGTTTCACACCAATCTGTGTGACTCCTCTAAAGCCACGCTGCATCTCTCTTCAAGTCTCTCTCACATGTGATCTCTTATATCATCATGGTATTCTTTACACTCTCTCAAGATTAACCGTTTCAGACCCTTATAATACAGGAATAGTCAAATCTGGAAGTAATAAAGGCATGAGTGCGAGTTTCAGAAGCAGATGAGGTGAAGCAGGCACAAATTTGGTCAATGTTACAGACTTGGATAGAGGTGGTCATAGTTAAAAGATTCATGAGAATGGCTCCAGGAATGAGGAACTTCAGTTATGAAGATTGATTGAAGAAGTTGGGACTGTTTTCCTTCGAGAAGAGAAGGCTGAGAGGTGATTTGATAGAGGTGTTCAAAATCATGGGGGGTCTGGACAGAGTGGATAGAGAGAAATTGTTCACATTCATGAAAGGATCGAGAATGAGAGGGCACAGATTTAAAGTGATAGGCAAAAAAAGCAAAAGCAACATGCGGAAAAACTTCTTCATGTAGCAAGTAGCTAGGATCAGAAATGCATTGCCTGAGATTGTGGTAGAGACAGGTTCAATCGAGGCATTCAAGAGGGAAGTAGATTTTTATCTGAAAAGGAAGAATGTGCAGGATTATGGGAGAAGACGGGGGAGTGGCATTAGGTGAATTACCCCTTCTGCTCTGTAACAATTCTGTAGTGAGGGGGCAGACGTGTGGTCAGCTCATCCTGGGCTCAAATATAACCAAATTTGCGAACAGTACAGTTTAGTCTCAGACAGTTGCCAGGGAGAGATGTGGAGGCGGTAGCTAGAGAACAAAGTTTGGAGCTAAGACCAAATGCAATGGCTTCAGTCTTCCCAATACTGAATTAGAGGAAATTTCTGCTCATCCAGTATTGGATGTCAGAACACCTGGCAATACTATCTCCTGGAAAAGGCAGAAAGCCAAAGGGTGGGGGGGGGGGGGGGAGGGGAACCTACATGAGATGAAGAGACAAGAATAAAGAGAGATCTAGTCCCAATCCAAGAGAGAAGTTTCAGCAGTAGTCAGAACTGTGCAGGTACACGCTGGAGCAGGAAAAAAAAATGACACCATCAGACGACTGGTGCAAAGCGGCGGAGGGTGGGGGGGCATGAAAAAGAGTGTCCATGCTGGGGAGAAACAGGACTAGGGGGCACTAGAAATAAAGCAACAAGAACATGAGAGGGGGTCCACTAAGGCACTGCGCTTACCTAAAATAATTCTCATAATTCACTTCATTGTGTTAGTTGTGGCTCAGTGGGTCTCCTCTGAGTCAGAAGGCTGTGAGTTCAAGTTCCACTTCAGTAACTTGACATAAAACCTAAACTGACACTCCAGTGCTCCACTGAGGAAGGGCACTACTGTTGAAGGTGCCAACTTTCAGAAGGAATGCGAAACTGCCTTCTCTGGTGGATGTAAAAGCTCCCATAATACTATTCGAAGAAGAGTAGAGTTTCCATGGTGTCCTGACCAATATTTAACTCTCAACCAACATCACTAAACAGATTATCTGGTCATTACTGCATTGCTGTTTGTGGGAACTTGCTGTGCACAACTTGGCTGCTATGTTTCCTACACTACAACAGTGACCACACTTCAGAAGTACTTCATTGGCTGCAAAGTGCTTTGGGAGTGAAAGGTAGTAAATAAACACAAGTCTTTCTTTATGCAGTAACTTTGATCAATTCCAAATTTTAAGGAGGGTGATGACCTGGATTTTTATCTGGTTAATATTAACCCATGTTATTCTCCATTTGAATATTTATATAGCAAATCTGAATTTAATGCCAGAATCAGTGTGTGGTATCAGTTAAGGGAAATTCAGAAGTGTTAAAAAAGTACACTCTTTCGCATCCCATTCATTCAAACTGGCAACGCACCATCTCATTGTCTGGGTAAAGGAGAGGTTGGTAAGATCCCCTGCTGGCAATGCACCTGGTGAGTTTTCACACGCAGATCTGATACACAGTACAAACTCTGACGTGGTAAATCACTCCTGATTTCACACCTGAAGCACAGAAATATCAATAACAAAATGTTATTTAAAACTCATACGGCCGTACGAATTAGGAGCAGGATTAGGCCACTCGACCCCTCGAGCCTGCTCCGCCATTCAACAAAATCATGGCTGATCTGATTGTAACCTCAACTCTACATTCCCGCCTACCACCGATAACCTTTCACCCCCTTGCTTATCATGACCATAGGCTACAGAGATTTGGCAAAAGAAATGAAAGATGTTTGGAAGCTGTCATAGCAATTTAAGTGAGTTCATGGCAAAGGCCAATTATCTGGAAATTCTGAGATCATTCAAGGGTATTGGTGCTTAATGGAGAAACCTGCAGGTTTGGTCAGATGGCTGAGTGAGCTGATACAGCCTGATGAGAACAGGAAAGAGGTTGGAGAAGTCAGAAGTCTCACATTTGTTGACTGGTTTTACAGGACACAGTAGCACGAGAGCACAGTGTGGTGAGAGTGAATGTCCTTGACATCAAGGCAGCATTTGACCGAGTGTGGCATCAAGGAGCCCTAGCCAAACTGAAGTAAATGGGAATCAAGGGGAAAACTCTCCAATGGTTGGAGTCATACCTAGCACAAAGGAAGATGGTCCTGGTTGTTGGAGCCCAATCCTTTCAGCCCCAAGACATCGCTGCAGGAGTTCCTCAGGGTAGTGTCCTAGGCCCAACCATCTTCAGCTGCTTCATCAATGACCTTCCTTCAATCATAAGGTCAGAAGTAGGGATGGTCACTGATGATTGCACAATGTTCAGCACCATTCGTGACTCCTTAGATACTGAAGCAGTCCGTGTCCAGATGTAGCAAGGGTGGTGGGGGTCTGAAACTTTCTGCCTGTCAGGATAGTAGAGGCAGAAACCCTCAACCCATTTAAAAGGTATTTAGATATGCACCTCACTTGCCGGGGTACCGACCAAATGCTGGAAGGTGGGATTAGGCTCAGTGGCACATTTTTCAGCTGGCGCAGACACAATGGGCCAAGTGGCCTCTTTCACTGCTGTAAACCTTCGATGATTCTATTCTATTATTCCCTCACTGTCACTGGGTCAAAATCCTGGAACTCTCTCCCTAACAGTACTGTGGGCATACCCACACCAGATGGACTGCAGATGTTCAAGAAGGCAGCTCACCACCAACTTCTCAAAGGCAATTAGGGATGGGCAATAAATGCTGGCCTGGCCAGTGACGCCCACATCCCGTGAACCAATATATAAATAAAAATCACTCAACACTGCCCATCTGTAGCATCACAGATACATATTTACATAGGTGCTCAGAACAAAGCTCTCCTAGAACCAATTGAGCTAGGTTTTACTCTCATGGTATGTGCTGCATGATTAAATGAAGAAGCATTTTCATCTTCCCCCACATATTAGTCTGTGATAGAGATGTGAAACAGGCGCTCGGTCAAAACAAGTCAATGTTAGATTCATTGATTCCATAAAAAAAGACAGCTGTGTAGAATCCATGTTGAAGTAAATTATACGTGGTGTGTGAAAGGAGATTAATTGGCTGGATAGAGACCATGATAGGGTAGGCACATAGGAGCAGCAGTAGGCCATTCAGCCCATCGACCCTGCTCCGCCATTCAATACAATCGTGGCTGATCACCCACTTCAATGTCTTTTTCCCACACTATTTCCATATCCCTTTATGTCATTGGTATTTAGAAATCTGTCAATCTCTGCTTTAAACATGCTCAATGACTGAGCTTTCACAGCCCTCTGGGATAGATTCACACCCCTCTGAGGAAAGAAATTTCTCCTCATCTCTGTCCTAAGTGGCTTCCCCCTGATTTTGAAATTGTGTCCCCTGGTTCTGGACTCCCCAGCCAGGGGAAATATCTTAGCTGCACCTACCCAGTCTATCCCTTTAAGTATTTTGTAGGTATCAATGAGATCACCTCTCATTCTTCAAAACTCGAGAGAATACAGGCCCAGTTCCCCAATCTCTCTTCATAGGACAGTCCCGCCATCCCGGGAACAAGTCTGGTGAACCTTCGTTGCACTCCCTCTATGGCAATAATATCCTTCCTAAGGTAAGGTAAGGTAGGGCGGCATAGTGGCGCAGTGGTTAACACCGCAGCCTCGCAGCTCCAAGGACCCGGGTTCAATTCTGGGTACTGCCTGTGCGGAGTTTGTAAGTTCTCCCTGTGACCGCGTAGGTTTTCTCCAGGTGCTCCGGTTTCCTCCCAAAGACTTGCAGGTTGAAAGGTAAATTGGCCATTGTAAATTGCCCCTAGTGTAGGTAGGTGGTAGGGAATATGGAATTACTGTAGGGTTAGTATAAATGGGTGGTTGTTGGTTGGCACAGACTCGGTGCGCCGAAGGGCATGTTTCAGTACTGTATCTTAAAATTTTAAAAAAAATGTTTTCATTGCACACAGTACTCTAGGTGCAGTCTAACCAAGGTTCTATACAATTCACTATCCCTGTACTCAAATCCTCTTGCAATAAAGACCAACATACCATTAGCCTTCTGAATTGTTTGCTGCACCTGTATGTTAGCTTTCAGTGATGTATTGACAAGGACACCCAGGTCCCTTTGTACATCTACACTTTCTAATCTCTTACCATTTACGAAATACTCTGCACATCTATTCCTCATACCAAAGTGGATAACCTCACGTTTTTCCCCATTATATTCCATCTGCCACATTTTTACCCATTCACTAAGTCTGTCCAAATCCCCTTGAAGCTGCTTTGTATCTTCCTCACAACACATTCCCACCTAGTTTCCTGTCATCCGTGAATTTGGAAATATTACATTTGGTCCCCACATCCAAATCATTGACATATATTGTGAACAGCTGGGGCCCAAGTACTGATCCTTGCAGTACCCCACTAGTCACAGTCTGCCAATGCAAGAATGACCTGTTTATTCCTACTCTCTGTTTTCTGCCTGTTAACCAATCCTTAATCCATGTCAGTATATTACCTCCTATCCCATGTGCTTTAATTTTGCTAACCAATCTCATGTGGGGGACTTCATCAAAAGCCTTCTGAAAATCCAAGTATACTACATCCACCAACTCCCCTTTATCAATTCTGTTAGTAACATCCTCAAGAAACTCTAACAGGTTTGTCAAACATGATTTCCCATTCAGAAATCCATGTTGACTATGCCCAACCAGATCATTATTATCCAAGCGATCATTTATCACATCCTTTCGAATAGATTCTAACATTTTCAGTAGAGTATGCATGGTGCATGAAGGAAATTCAATGGGTGGATAGAATCCATGAAAGGGGAGAGGGTACATGGGCTATGAAATGACTAGTTTTGATGAGCTGAATGGTCTCAACCCGAGTTTTTTTTGTTCTATCGCTGAATTTGGAAAATCCAAAGTCTGTAGCAATGCTTTCTTTTTTCAGTCCAAACTGGTAAACCTTAATTGCCACTTTGCTCAGCAGTTCAACTCAAGAGAACGGAGGCTACAGAGGTCAAAACAAGAACTGGTGATTGCCAGCACAGACCCCCTTCTATCTTTAGAATTATTCATTTCCAACAATGGCCCTCACACAGAGCTCATCAATATTTCATCAAACGTCTAGTTAAAAAAAGACCTGCGGTAAAACAATGCGCCTCACAAAAGCATGACTGCACAGAGAGCGCCAACTGGAAATCAGTTGAGCTAAAATAAAACTAAATCAAAGCCCCAATGGTACAGCAGTTTCACATATCCCAACGCGTATAACGAGTGTCGTAGTCCAGAGAGTGATGCACTGTGTTAGTGCAAAGAGAGATTTATATATCGACGCTAGCTAGGTTTAAAATTTAGTGAACAGCAGGCAGCATTAAGCAAGATGGAAACAGATGCACACATGTATAGATCTCATCATATCTGCTGTTGTAAGGAATGAGCACAATGTGTGATTAGATGTGTGGCTCAGCTCCCTCAATGGTTTAGTGGGTAAAATGTCACCTAATGCAAAGAAAGAAAGCCTTGCATTTATTAAATGCTTTTCTTGGACTCAGGACATCCCAAAGAGCTCTGCAGCCAATGAAATACCTTTAATATGTAGTTACTGTTGTAATATAGGGAACATGGCAGACAATTTGCACACAGCAAAATCCCACAAACAGCAATGCGTCAATCAGATAATCTGTTTTCAAACAAAAACAAGAAATGCTGGATTCACTCAGCAGGTCTGGCAGCATCTGTGGAAAGAGAAGCAGAGTTAACGTTTCGGGTCAGTGACCCTTCTTCGGAACTGACAAATATTAGAAAAGTCACAGATTATAAACAAGTGAGGTGGGGGTTGGGCAAGAGATAACAAAGGAGAAGGTGCAGATTGGACCAGGCCACATAGCTGACCAAAAGGTCACAGAGCAAAGGCAAACAATATGTTAATGGTGTTTTGAAAGACAAAGCATTAGTACAGATTAGGTGTGAATATACTGAATATAGAACATCAGCAAGTGCAAACCTGAAGAAAAACAACCTGAAAAAAACAGTGGGTAAGCAAACTGAACAAACTAAGATGAAATGAAATAAATGCAAAAAATGTAAAAAGGAATGCAAAAAAAAGGAAGAAAAAATAACTAAAAATGAAAGTAAAGTGGGGGGCTGTCATGCTCTGAAATTATTGAACTCAATGTTCAGTCCGGCAGTCTGTAGTGTGCCTAATCGGTAGATGAGATGCTGTTCCTCGAGCTTGCGTTGATGTTCACTGGAACACTGCAGCAATCCCAGGACAGAGATGTGAGCATGAGAGCAGGGGGGAGTGTTGAAATGGCAAGCAACCGGAAGCTCAGGGTCCTGCTTGCGGACTGAGCGGAGATGTTCCGCAAAGCGGTCACCCAGTCTGCGCTTGGTCTCCCCAATGTAGAGGAGACCACACTGTGAGCAGCGAATACAGTATACTACATTGAAAGAAGTACAAGTAAATCGCTGCTTCACCTGAAAGGAGTGTTTGGGGCCTGGGATAGTGAGGAGAGAGGAGGTAAATGGGCAGGTATTACACCTCCTGCGATTGCAAGGGAAGGTGCCCTGGGACGGGGACGAGGTGGTGGGGGTAATGGAGGAGTGGACCAGGGTGTCGCGGAGGGAACGATCCCTTCGGAATGCTGACAGGGGAAGGGAGGGGAAGATGCGACTGGTAGTGGCATCACGCTGGAGGTGGCGAAAATGGCGGAAGATGATCCTTTGGATATGGAGGCTGGTGGGATGAAAAGTGAGCACAAGGGGAACCCTGTCACGGTTCTGGGAGGGAGGGGAAGGGGTGAGGGTAGAGGTGCGGGGAATGGGTCGGACACGGTTGAGGGCCCTGTCAACCACAGTGGGGGGAAATCCTCGGTTGAGGAAAAAGGAGGTCATATCAGAAGCACCGTCATGGAAGGTAGCATCATCAGAGCAGATGCGTCGGAGACGGAGAAACTGGGAGAATGGAATGGAGTCCTTACAGGAGGTAGGGTGTGAAGAAGTGTAGTCGAGGTAGCTGTGGGAGTCAGTGGGCTTATAATGGATATTGGTAGACAACCTATCCCCAGAGATGGAGACAGAGAAGTCGAGGAAGGGAAGGGAAGTGTCAGAGATGGACCATGTAAAGGTGAGAGAAGGGTGGAAATTGGAAGCAAAGTTGATAAAGTTTTCGAGTTCGGGGCGGGAGCAGGAAACGGCACCGATACAGTCATCAATGTACCGGAAAAAGAGTTGGGGGAGGGGACCTGAGTAGGACTGGAACAAAGAATGCTCGACATATCCCACAAAAAGACAGGCATAACTGGGACCCATGCGGGTACCCATAGCGACACCTTTTACTTGAAGGAAGTGCGTGGAGTTGAAGGAGAAGTTGTTCAATGTGAGAACAAGTTCAGCCAGGCGGAGGAGGGTGGTGGTGGATGGGGACTGGTTGGGCCTCTGTTCCAGGAAGAAGCGGAGAGCCCTCAAACCATCCTGGTGGGGGATGGAGGTGTAGAGCGATTGGACGTCCATAGTGAAGAGGAGGCAGTTGGGACCAGGAAACTGGAAATTGTCAAAATGACGTAGGGCGTCTGTTTTAGTGATTTGGTTAAGGGATAAATATTGGCCAGGACATCAGGGAGAATTCCTCTGCGCTTCTTCAAAATAGTAGAATCACAGAAATTTATAGCATGGAAGGAGGCCATTTGGCCCATCGTGTCCTCACCGGCTGACTCAGAGCCATCCATCATCTCACTTTCCAGCTCTTGGTCCAGAGCTTTTTAGGTTATAGAAACATAGAAAATAGGAGCAGGAGTAGGCCATTTGGCCTTTCGAGCCTGCTCCGCCATTCATTATGATCATGGCTGATCATCCAACTCAGTCACCTGTTCCCACTTTCGCCCCATACCCTTTGATCCCTTTAGACCCAAGAGCTATATCTAACTCCTTCTTGAAAACATACAATGTTTTGGCCTCAACTGCTTTCTATGGTAGCGAATTCCACAGGCTGACCACTCTCTGGGTGAAGAAACATTTCCTCATCTCAGCCCTGAATGGTTTACCCTGTATCCTTAAACTATGACCCCTGGTTCTGGACTCCCCCACCATCGGGAACATCCTTCCTGCATCTACCCTGTCAAGTCCTGTTAGAATTTTATAGGTTTCTATGAGAACCCCCCCTCACTCTTCTGAACTCCATCGAATATAATCCTAACCAACTCAATCTCTCCTCATACTTCAGTCCCACCATCCCAGGAATCAGTCTGGCAAACCTTCGCTGCAGTCCCTCCATAGCAAGAATGTCCTTCCTAAGTTATGGCACTTCAAGTGCATATCCAAGAACTTTTTAAATGTTATGAGGTTTTCTGCCTCTACCACCCTTTCAGGCAGTGAGTTCCAGATCCCCACCACCCTCTGGGTGAAAAAATCTCCAATCTATTACCTTAAATCTATGCCCCCTGGTTAAGGACTTCTCAACCAAGGGGAATAGGGCCTTCCTATCCATTCTATCTAGACCCCTCATAATTTTATACACTTCCATTAGCTCAGCCTCCTCTGTTCCAAAAAGAGAGAGAAAGAGATGGGGAGAGAGAGAGACAGGGGGAGAGAGAGAGAGAGAGAGACGGGGAGAGAGAGAGACAGGGGGAGAGAGAGAGAGAGAGAGACGGGGAGAGAGAGAGACAGGGGGAGAGAGAGAGAGAGAGAGAGACGGGGAGAGAGAGACAGGGGGAGAGAGAGAGAGAGAGAGAGAGAGACGGGGAGGGAGAGAGACGGGGAGGGAGGGAGAGAGAGAGAGAGAAAGAGGGGGAGAGGGAGAGAGAGGGAGAGGGAGTGACAGGGAGAGGGAGGGAGAGGCAGAAAGACAAGGAGGGGAGTGAGAGAGATAGGGAGAGAGACAAGGAGAGAGAGAGAGATAAGGAGAGGGAGAGAGACAATGAGAGGGAGAGAGATGGGGAGGGGCGTGAGAGAGAGACGGGGATGGGCGAGAGAGAGGCGGGGAGGGGCGAGAGAGAGGCGGGGAGGGGCGTGACAGAGAGACGGGGAGAGGCATGACAGAGAGACGGGGAGGGGCATGACAGAGAGAGAAAGGGAGGGACAGACAGAGACAGGGAGGGAGAGAGGGAGACAGGGAGGGAGAGAGAGAGACAGAGAGGGAGGGAGAGAGTGAGAGAAAGAGGGAAAGCGAGATCGAGAAAGAGGGAAAGTGAGAGCGAGGAAGAGGGAGAGCGAGACAGAAACAGAGAGAGAGCTCTAACGGGAACTCTGTTTCCCCTGCAAACAAACAGCTTCAGTGAAAACAAGCCAAGTCATGCCTATAATACAAAGTACCCCTCCACCATGCCCAGACTAAACTGCTGTCCAAACATTTTGTTGAAGCAAATCTCTATCTGAGGGATTTCTTTGAACCTTGGGACTGAGGCTAGTCTGAATTTGGTTGCATTTGGTGACTTGACCATGACCTACATCTTTTACCAGACTCCAGCCGCACTCATGTATTCCTCCTTCCTTTCCCTGTTGGTAACCATTCTTCAGTCACCTTGCTCCCACTCTCTAGATTCGTTCCTGATCGTCCTTTTTTTCAAGACTCTCCTTAAATGCCAAGCTTTTGGTCACACTACAACAACAACTTGCATTTCTACACTGCAGTAAAACGCCCCAAGCCACTTCACAGGATGTTATCAGAAAAAGTTTGATGCTGACCCACATAAGCAGACATTAGGATAGATGACCAAAAGCTTGGTCAAAGACGCAGGTTTTATAAGGAGCAAGTTAAAAGAGGAGAGAGAGATAGAGAGGTGTAGAGGTTTAGGGAGGGAATTCCAAAGCTTTTGGCCTAGGCAGCTGAAGGCACGGCCACCAATGGTGGAGCAAGGAAAATCAGGGATGAGCAATAGGCCAGAATGAGAGGAGTACAGAGATCTCTCTTACTAACATCTCTTTCTTTAGCTCAGCATAGTTTTTTTTTACCTCCTCATTTCTGTGAAGTGCCTTGAGATGTTAAAGATGTAAATAAACACAAAGTTGTCGTTATTCATAACGTCTTAAGATGGTCAATCATAAAACAAGTCGGCAGAACAAATAGTTCACTTTAATAAGTACATAACCGATGAGACAACGAGACAGCTCCTTAGAGAGAAGCAAAGACTGTGGGGGCTCAGAGAACCACGAGCTGAACAATGCTCTGCACTTCAGCTATTCTTTCTGCTCCCCCTCAGGTCTCAGGTTCACACAGTGTATTTTATTTGCAGTTCTAAATCACTCTTGACAAAAAGGACTACAATAGAATGAGCCCAGGGCAGATTAGCCCCAGCTAAAAATAGCACAGCCTGCCACCTGCCTTTGTACTGCTATGCTAAGTAGCACTCTGCCATCTCATTCTTACTTCACTGGTGATACTGATCAAATGCAGTCTGAGCCAGAATGGGTGAGCACACTAAACTAAACCAATGGGACAAGGAATCCTCAAACTCCGTCTTTATTTTCCCTCTGCCTGATGGAAAATTTCCAATATGGAATTTAGTCCTGGTGTAAAAATGTAAAGAATGCAAGAATGATCTAATGACTGGGCGTGACTGGAACACGACAGTACTGCTGGCACCAGCTCTACACTGACTATCATCTTCGGGTGCATTGCTTTGTATCGTCACTCCTTGATTCTTCCAGGCAACACCTTATTTTAAAGCATCAAACAAGCAGATATTATTGAATTTAATAATGAAATAGTGGCGAAGAAACAGAGCAATAGTCAATGGGCAGACAGGAGAGAGGAGAATAGAAAGATCTTACATTAAAAAATTGTAATTACTATTCACTAATAAATGCAATAGGGAATTCAGGAGAAACGTGGTGAGAATGTAGAACTCCTTGAAGTAGCACAGATGTATTTAAGGGGAAGTTGGATGAGTATATGAGGGAAAAAGGAATGGGGTGAGATGAAGTAAGGTGGAAGGAGGCTTCTGTTGAGCATAAAGACTGACATAGAACTGTTGGACCAAATGGCCTGCTGCTGTGTTGCATGTTCCATGTAATTCAATAACTTAATCCCATGTATTACAGAGCACACTCGACGTATTTCCTTTCAATAATTTCTATAACTGTATCATATTCTAATATATGTCAATATAATAAAAACTACATATAACTAAAATTTTAGTATCTGATGTATATCTGATATACCCATGGCACATGGGAAAGTGTCTTGTGGCCAGAGCTCACAGAGCCCAGCTTCCCCCTGGGTATTCCCAGAGTTGCCACAGTGTTCCCAAACACCAGCTGACTGTTCCCCCCAGATCAACCTCCGTCCCAGAATTCTCCCAGACCTTCATCCATATTGCCGTCAGCCCACAGACCACCCGTGATGTGCTCACAATCCATAATCTATTCATGCCCCCAGATCCTGGCTCCCGCATACCCATTGCTTCCAGACCAATAGTGCTCTCAGGCCCTACACCGTGCAATGGTCCCACAATTCCTGTAATCTTGCAAGATTGCTCATTTCCCCCCGATCCCAAGCATCCTGCAGTGCCCCCAGTTCTCTCACAGTGCTCCCACAACTTGGAGTTGCTATGATTGCTACAGCGCTTCTCCACTGTAATCCCAGCCACTAATTGGGTTTTCAACCTCAGTGCTCCCAGAAACAGTGAATCAGGCTGCCAGACTATAACCCAAGTACTGCCCAGTCCTCTCAAATGTTTCCAGGAAGCTCACTCCTAAAGCTAGTTTCTCACCCCACTTCCACATTTCCTTCTTGTTCCGGAACTCCACACTTGTTTCACCAACTACCAGGCATCCTTCCCTCCTTCAATCCCAGTGAATAACCTCCGACCCACTGCATGTTGGCTGTTGCCTTAGTACATATCTTGGCCTTTATAGGGATTGACTACATTAATAAGGAACATAGAACAATACCGCGCAGAAGGAGGCCAGTTGGTGCATTACGCTTCTGCCAGCTCTTTGGAAGAGCTTTAGTAAAACATGTGTATGAGTCATACATAAAGACATAAAGCGAGAGCGAGAGACTTAACAAAAAGAGTTTGGATACAAAATTATTCCTGACAGGTTTATTTTAATTGTGATAGTAACCCATTTGAAATAAGGACTTGCAAAGAGAACAGTCTGAGAGTGCCAAACAGAGAGAGAATGGAAAAATGGTAGATGAACAGAAAGACAGAGCGTGTGAGAGAGAAAAGGAAGGACATGGTGACTGCAAAAGAGACGCCGTTATTTTTGATGCATAGTAATGCCACAAAAGATCATAACCTTAACCCATGGGATGCAATTTATAGCCCCTGGTGGCACTGACTCCAACTTCCTCATTACTAGCTCATCCCCAGTTGCAAGATATAAATCATAACTCATATCTACTGAAGTATCCCTCCCTATCTCTGTAATCTCTTCCAGCTGTACAAACCTCCAAGATTTCTGTGTTCATCTAATTCTGGTCTCAAGCATCCTGATTTTAATCACTCTACCATTGGTGGCCGTGTCTTCAGCTGCCTATGGCTTAAGCTCTGGAATTCCCTCCCTAAACCTTTCCACCTCTATAGCTCTCTTTCTTTCTTTAAGATACTTCTTAAAACCTAGCTCATTGAGCAAGCTTTGGTCATCTGCCTTAATATCTCTTCCTGTGGCTCTGTGTAAAATTTTGTTTTGTAATGTCCCGCCAAGAGTCTTGGGACATTATATTACTTTAAAGCTGCTACAGAAATACCAGCTGTTGCTGTTGTATGTAATACACTCACTCCTCCCTTGCCTTAATTCAGAAAATGCATCCAGTGTGACAGTTAAGTAGATTATTAATAATAAAGAGAAAGAATATGCAATGTCAAAGTAGAACATTAAAACAGGTGCCTGACACAAGACTGTAACTGATTTCCTTTAAGGAAAGAGAGTATTAAAATAAGCTGTGCCTTATTACTAGTGTTGCACATATCGATCATTACCAGCATGATGATTTTTAAGAAAGAACCCATAGGCTGGAGTACGAGGTTATTTATGAAATCGGATGAAACTCGAATTAAGAGGCTCTGATGCTAAAAATGTTACTGTTTAGAGATGCAAAAAGAACATATGGACCATCCTGTCCCCACCACCACAACAGGTTCACTTTGGAAAAATTCCGGCATTTGGTGACCAGTTGCCTATACCTGGTGGTTGGAAAGCACTGTAATGTAATTCCTCCCAACACTGTTGGAATTCGTATAGTGTTAAATGCAATCATGAATACACCGGACAACAGTTCTATACTGCAGAATAACTGCTTATACAAAGGATAACATATTGTTGTGTGATTGCCTTTAAGTGCAATGTCCCTTTAAGATCTTAGTTTGCTAATGAGCTAAGTGCCAGGACATAGTCATGTGACTACTTGCCAGACTTACACTGTAACTGCAACACCAAGAGGCAGGTGTTGTAAATAGATAGCTCTGTGCTGTATATAAGTTAGATGTTTGATAAACCTTTTTGAGATCTTCAATCAACTGAATTCCACACATCTCATTTACGTTGCATGAGACAACATATAAAGCTTCTCATTATATGGTGGCAGCGGTGGTGAGAAGTCAAGATCCAAGATTGAAGACCACAGGAAAACAGCTTTACAAACTACCCTCTGGACAGCTAAAAGAAAGAAAGTTAAAAGAAATACTGACCCAAACAGTGTAAAAAAACTCTCCTCAGCTGTAGAAGACAGAGCGCTGAACTACAGGCTGCCAATCAATCACTGCGATCGGGTGAGTTGGTCGGCTGTCGGTACAGGAATCCCGTTGGGGGGTAAAAAGCTTTGAAGTGCTTGCAAAGTTGATTTTTTCTCAGCAAAAGAAAAAATTAGGGAACACCCAATTCCTATCTATTGTTTTCAAAGGCTCCCACAGGCTGATCAAGGTTCGCGCCATTACAGGAGGCAGTGAAGAGCACGGGAACAGTCCATTCAGGCAACTCACAGCTGGAGCTATAAAAAGAAACCATTAAATCATGCCAGCATGAAGGGCTTTCATTCACTCAGCCAGTGTTAAACAAACCCATAAAGCCACTCAAGCATGAATAATTGCCTCTTGAATGGCTATATAAACAAACCCTAGTAAAAATAAAACTCTTGAAATGCCTACTGCACAACTGTATAAACAAGCAGACTAGGGTGCTGGAAGCTAGATAAACAGACAAGCTGTTTCTGTCAATCAAAGCAGCCAGTCTACAGAATAGAGAAGTCTTTATAAAGGGAAGGCAGTACACAGTCACAGAACCAGGTCTTAAAGCAAGTTTTAAAGCAAGAGAACAGCAGAAAGCTGGATACCAATTCTCCCATGAACTGGAAAGCCTTGGATATCCTATCCGAGTTCAAACTGTTCCAATACAGAATGCAGTTATGCTTTACAGATCAAGTAAGAGTAGAACCAGAAAAACAGGCTATAAAAATAATGATAGCAATTGGAAATAATTGATTCCACAGAATCAATACCTCAGGCACATCTGAAGAGGACCAGAAAGATCCCACAAAGGTATAGAAAGTGCTGGAAGATCAGCTACGATTGACCTGGAATTGATGTCCGACAGGCAACAGCCACAGGAATCAATAGACCAGTTCATCAGTAGATGCCGTAGTAAGGGCAATGAATGCAACTTTTCAGAAGTTGAGCTGTCAGACCGAATAATGGAGTTTGTGATTGTATCAACACCCATTGAATCACTTCAGAAGGACCTCTTGGGGAAAAAAAGTCACAGAATCGATACATTTCTGGACGATGACAGGAAGTATGAAGCCATTGTAACTGGACAACAGCACCTGCAAACACTAGGTGAAGCCAACAGTATCGGCACGATAACCAGATCAAAGCTGTATTGGAAGTATGGTTGGTCCCACTCACGGCGAAGTTGTCCTGCATTTCGTGATCTGTGTAAGGCGTGCAGTGCAAAAGGACACTGGGCCTGCCTATGCAAGAATTCTGGCTCCAAAGGTGCAGCCAGAAGTCACAGCAGGACACAGGCAAGTAGATGACAGGACAACAGCAACAAGGAAAGTGCCAGAGACTGGCATAAACACAGGCCGATGCATGAAATCCACAGTGAAACAGACCTGCGACAAGACTCAGCCAGAAGACCAACAGGCATTCCACATTGTGAACCTGACACATCATGTTGATGAAGTCAACAATTGGAAGCTTTCACCCATATTAACATCATATGCCTAAAGAAAGCTGGCAAACATACACTCAAGGTCAAGATTTACACCGGTGCTAGGGCAACCAGTCGGAATCCTCTAAGAAATGTACCGGAGTCGTTGGAGATCAATGACACAACCGACAACTGCCAAGTTACTTGTATACAACGTGTCACCCCCTCCCGTGCAGTGGCACACTAACAATGCAATGCAGATACAGAAAGTCAGCATGGAAACCAAAAACGTTCTACCTAGTAGAAACAAGTGTACCAGCAGTGGCAGGACTGCCAGTGTGTAAGGACCTCACCAGCATAACTAAGCACGAGGCCACCAAGGTACCCATTACGGCAGAAGACACCAAGGGTACCCACACTGAATCGGTCCAAGACTGACAACAAATGTACCCGGACTGGTTCAACGCCATAGGAAGTTTCAAAGGCGATGCTGTACTACACCTCAGAGAGGATGCAATTCCATCAATTGACCCTCACAGAATGTGCAGCGTGCACATACAAGAAAAACTCAAGTGCAAGTTAGATGACATGGAATTCAATGGCATCATCCGTCATGTGCATCGTCACACAGACTGATGCAGCTCAATCACATACGTGTTGAAGAAGGATGGAGCAATCAGGGAATGTCTAGATCTGAGGAATCTAAACCTTTCCCTAAAGAGATGCCCCCACAAGATTCTGAGATTAGAGGAAATGAACCCCAAGTTCACAGAAGCCAAATTTTTCTCCAAGTTGGATGCCAAACATGGATATTGGTCGGTACACCTAGCTAAGGAATCTCAATAAGTTCCCACCTTCAGGACACCATTTGGAAGATATTACTTCCAGAGACGACCCTTCAGATTATCTGTCAGTCACAATCTGTTTTAGCAACATATGGATAGAATTATAGAAATCATGCCTGGATGTATATTCATTACCAATGATATTGGGGAAATGGGCAAAACCAAAGCAGAGCATGATGGAAATCTTCATTCACTGATGGCAGTAGCTCATCACGAAGGGTTTGTTTTGAACAGCAAGAAGTGCCAGGTGAATGTAAGTCAAATCAATTTCTTTGGCTCCATCTATTCGGGTTGCGGAATCCATCCTGACCCAGGCAAAGTCAAAGATATAAGGCATATGCCTACTCCACAAAACAAGGAAGATCTACAGAGATGGCTTGGATTTTTCAACTTTTTGGCACCATACATCCCAAACTTTTCTGACAAAGCATCATCGCTGAGAGGGCTCTTAAAAAAAGACTTACCATTTCTATGGCAGGAGGACCATCAGCATATGTTTGAGCTGCTCAAACAAGCATTGTCAGCAGAAACCTGGACCCCGCAGTGCTATGATCCAAGGAAAAAGACCACCCTGGAAGTCGACACCTCACAGAAAGGGCTAGGAGCGTGCATCCTGCAGGATGGCAAACCAATTGCATTTGGGTACAAATGTTTATCCTCAGCACAATCCAATTACTCAAACATACAGCATGAAACACTTGCTCTGGTGTTTGTGATCACAAGGTTCCTACACCTACCTGTTCGGTAAGCAGTTCATGGTAGAAACCGACCACAAACCACTGGAGATGATCTGGTGTAAACCACTGACAAGGGCACCAGCTCGACTACAGCAGCTCTTAGTGAAAGTCCAGGGGTACGACTTCAACATTTGCTACAAACCAGGTACTAAAATGGTCACCTCGGATATGCTGAGCAGATCGCCAAATCCGAACAGGAATGAAGAAGTCCTGCTGGATCGACAAGTCGACAGTATGGACATTGAGGTGGAAAATGTGCTGAAAATCAACTTATCACATTTGGTCAGCACAAATGTGACAATTACGATCAGAAACAGTAAATGATCCGCAACTGAGGGCGCTGTGGAGAGTCATCATGGAAGGCTAGCCTGACACGATAAAAGAGGTGCCAGAAACCCTGAGATGCTTTTGGCCTTAGAGATGAACTCAGTATCTTGAGAAGCATCACCTTCAAGGGAAAACAAGTGATTGTGTCCAAAGCTCTCTGAGAGGACATCTTGTTACACCAGGCCATATAGGCATAGAGTGAACAAGACAACAGGCACAATACACTGTTTATTGGTCAGTGATCAATAATGACATTGAAAGGTTAGTGAGGATGTGTGAGGCCTGCCAGAGTGAATGGTCCACGCAGTCAAAGCACTTATCCTAAAGTGTAGGAGCACTTTGTGTTACCATGCTCTACCTCAGAGCTACACCTATGGATATGGGCTTACTGTCACCAGCAGAGATCATGTTTGGCAGACAAGGGCGGACGATTTGGCCAAGCCATCATCTGTCCAAATTCTCCGAGATGCAGGAGACACTGCTCAATAAACAGGGGAGAATAAAGATGGTGCATGACCGACACGCAGGGGTGGAACTACCTCAGCTACATGTAGGACAAAAGGTCAGGGTTATAAAACCCACAATGAAAACATGGTTGGCTGCAGAAGTGTCCAGAGTCCAGGTCCTACGAGATTATAACATCTAGCGGAGTGGTGTTGAGAAGGAACCGAAGCCAAAGGTGTACACTCCTCCAATTGTGGATGGCAGACTCGAGGAAGCATGCTCCGACGGTGGCGGTGTGACAGATCAACAAGATGGCTGCCAACACACCTGCAAACCCAGGAGAGCCAAGGGTGAAATCCATACCCCCGGAAGGTTATACCATAACCAGATCTGGAAGAGTTGGCAAACCATCAAAATATATGAATAAAAGCAAAATATTGCGGATGCTGGAAATCTGAAACAAAAACAAGAAATGCTGGAATCACTCAGCAGGTCTGGCAGCATCTGTGGAAAGAGAAGCAGAGTTAACGAAGAAGGGTCACTGACCTGAAACGTTAACTCTGCTTCTCTTTCCACAGATGCTGCCAGACCTGCTGAGTGATTCCAGCATTTCTTGTTTTTGCATCAAAATATATGGACTCCTAAGCCTCTACATTTGTAAATTTCACAATCTCTATTCATGTGTAAATGATTTTGATGTTATCTAATTTTGTGTATTTTTACTTTTAACATATGAGACTTATCTTTAGAAAGAAGGGGGATGTGTGATTGCCTTTAAGAGTGATGTCCCTTTAAGATCTTAGTATGCTAATGAGCTAAATGCTCATTAAGTCACATAATCATGTGACTACTTGCCAGACTCGCTCTGCAACTGTAACACCAAGAGGCAGGTCCAGTAAATAGATAGCTCTTTGCTGTATATAATAAGTTAGATGTTTAATAAACCTGTTTGAGATCTTCAATCAACTGAACTCCACGCATCTCATTTATGTTGCACAAGACAACAAAAAAGCTTCTCATTACACATATATGCTATACGCAAGTAAACCAATACTCTCTTACCCTAGTTTTTCAATCTGAGCTTCTTCTGCTTAAAAGTCTGTAACTAAAGATTTTTCTGCTTAGTTTACTCTCCCCCTTTATTGAACAATAACAGCGCCTTCAATGTAGAAAAATGGGACCTGCCATCTCAAGAACGATGGGCTGAAAGATTCATAGGGCACGGAAGGAGGCCAAAGGGGATAAAAAAGGGCACTGAGCCGAGGAGGAACTTTTGGAAGGAGTAATCAAAAACTTGGTCAAAGAGATGAATTTTAAGGAGAGGCAAAAGGGTTTAAGGAGGGAATTCCAGAGACACCTAGGCAGTTTATGGCATAGTAGCCATTGGAGAAGCAAAGAGTGAGGGGAGAATGCACAAGAGGCCAGAGTCTCAAGAACAGAGTTCGATGGAAAGGGTTGTTGCTCTGGAAGTAACTACACAAACAGGAAGCAATGAAACACAACTGGCACTAGTCTAATTACCTGAGAAGACTGCAGCACCTAGTGAGTACATTCGGATCTGAAGGGAAAGCAATGAACAAATAAATAATTTCTGTGAGAACCTGCTGTAAATTGAGAGTTCAAATCTTAATTTCTGACAAGAATGAATGACAGTCACTCTCAGATATCATAGGAAAATTCTAATTTCGGGCAGAGAGCAATTTAACGGAAGAAAAGCCTTTTAGGCATTGCTTCTGTGAATGAGGTTACTGCATTCAAAAGGGCTGACAGTTTGATTAATGCGGGGAAATAAGTGAGATGCAAAATCTATAAATACATAACTTCTTCCGAGTTCGCTTTGGATAATTGCAAAGGTCCAGAAACTCGTGTCATTTACATTTAAAATATTAGAACATCTCACATGGTATTGTTCACACTAAATTGAATGATATGCTGTTTTATAAAGACAGGAATATTAGACCATGTGTTCTGTTGCTCAAGTAAAACTGTGCCCTTTTAAGCCTACAAAGTCGAATTACTTTTCAGTATACACCATTGTAGAATTGGAGTTGAATTGTTCTTTGATGACAGAAGGTTACAGATTGCAAATGTCATGCTGCAGGTTAACAACCTGGGATGAAATGCCTGGCTTTCGTTAAACTGTGATTGCTAATGTCAATCGAACATTACAGACATTCTAACTTCTGCATCAAAAAGATATTTTCTGTTGCTCGGGGAGTTCAGCAGTACACTGTTGATTTGTGAGACTGCAATTTGTATATAAAGACAGGTATGATGGACAAAAAGTGCTGCGCATAACAATTGTTGTCTACAATATTGTATCCCCCATGTCACTGCTCATAGAAGTCAATGTCATAGAAGGCACAATGTATCATTACGTTGCTGAAGTACTGGTAATATATCTCTTTAAGGTGATCTGCCTTCTTGAAATGAATGCTTCGGTCAGTTACAGATTGCCTTTCTGCCTTTTTATTTCACCTGTCTATGGCTACAGGTGCCAGCAGTTGGCAGCATTGTCGCCTGAGCCAGAAGTTGTGGGTTCAAGTCTGCCTCCCAGGACTCGATCACATAATTTGGCTGACAGTCTGGTGCAGTACTAAGGGAGTGCTGCATTCTCGCAGCTGCCATCTACCGGAAGAGACATTAAACTTGAAGCTACGTCTTTCCTCTCAAGTAGATATAAAAGATCCCAATGCACTGATTCGAGAAAGAGCAGCAGTTATGTCCAGTGTCCTGGCCAATATTCATTCCTCAACCAACGGCACAGTGGCGCAGTGGTTAACACTGCAGCCTCGCAGCTCCAGGGACCCGGGTTCGATTCTGGGTACTGCCTGTGTGGAGTTTGCAAGTTCTCCCTGTGTCTGCGTGGGTTTTCTCCGGGTGCTCCGGTTTCCTCCCACAAGCCAAAAGACTTGCAGGTTGATAGGTAAATTGGCCATTATAAATTGTCACTAGTATAGGTAGGTGGTAGGGAAATATAGAGACAGGTGGGGATGTTTGGTAGGAATATGGGATTAGTGTAGGATTAGTATAAATGGGTGGTTGATGGTCGGCACAGACTCGGTGGGCCGAAGGGCCTGTTTCAGTGCTGTATATCTAATCTAAACAGAAACAGATTAACTGGTCATTTATTTCACTGCTATTTGTGGGATCTTGCTGTGCACCAATTGGCTGCTGCATTTTCTATAATACTATAGCGACTACACTTCAAAAGCACTTCATTGGTTGTAAAACGTTTTGGGACACCTCGAAGTTCTGAAAGGTGTTACAACCTTTCTTTTTTTTTGCTTTCTTTCAAAAAGTAGCAGCCAAAACCTTCAGGATTGTAAATGTTCAATCTCCTAGTGAAGCAACCACCATTTATTTGATTGAAGGTGTACTCTACATGCCAGGGAGGCTCACTGTTAGTCTCATTAGACACAAAGGTTATAATAATTTTCCTGTTGTATCCAACCTTTCTAATGAGACTTTGTGAAGAACCACATGATCTTTGTCCTTCTGCATGGCACAAGGGCACTTGCCAGAAATCAAAACACTTACATTGCAAACTGTGAGCAGCAAAATCATCTCTGAGAAAGGATTATTTCAAAAGGGTTTTTTTTGCACTGATATGAAGGAGGATGGAAGGAAAGAAGAAATTGTGTTTATTTAGCACCTTTTGTAACCTCAGGATGTCCTAAAGAACTTGACAGCTAAGTACTTTTTTTGAAGTGTAATGTTGTAATGTAGGAAACACAGCAGGCAACTTGTACACAGAAATATCCCATACATACTGCAGTAAGATATTGGCGAGATGATCTGTTTTAGGCATTGGCTAAGGGATGAATATTGGCCAAAACACAAGTGAGAACTTCCTTGCTCTCCTTCCAATAGTGGCATGGGATTTTTTATATTGAACTTAGAGGTCAGACAGTGCCTCGATTTAATTTTTCATTCAAAAGACAGCCCCTCCAAAAGTGCAGCACATAATCCCTTGAATTATATGTTCAAATCTCAGGAGTGGGACTTGAACCCACAACCTTTTAACTCAGAAATGAGTGCTATCAGCTGAGACACAGCTATATAACTAAACTAGCATGGAAATGTCTATCCAAAAAGATGGTATATTAAGAAAGAATAATGACAGCAACAACTACCATTTATACATTGCCTTCAATGTAGACAACTGGCTGGAGAATCTAGAACACAGAGGCACAGTCTCATGATAAGGCGTCAATCATTTAGGACTGAGATAAGCAGAAATTTCTTCACTCAGAAAGTTGTGAATCTTTGGAATTCTTTACCCCATTGGGTTGTGGATGCTCCATTGTTGAATACATTAAGGCTGAGATAGACAGATCTTTGGTTTTTCAGAGAATAAGGGATATGGGGAGCAGCCGGAAAAGTGTAGCTGATTCAGAAGATCAGCCGTGGTCGTATTGCATGGTAGAGCAGGCTTGCAGGACCGTATGGTCTACTGCTCCCAATTCTTACGTTCTTATATTCTTAACTGTCCCAATGCACTTCAGAGATGTAATCAGACACTAATCTAAAGGAGGTATTACAAAAGGTGACTAAAGACTTTGCAAAAGAGGTAGGCTTTAAGGGGAGCTTAAATGAGGAGAGAGGAGTGGAGAGACTAAGGGGTTTAAGATGGGAATTGCAGACATGGGGCCTAGCTGACTGAAGCCACAGCCAATGATGAAGTAAGGGGGGTGGGGGGGGGGGGGGGGGCGGGGTGGATGCACAAGAAGCTGGAGTGGAGAAATTGGAAAGGAGAGTTGTAGGGCTGGAGAAAGTTACTGAGATAGGGAGGAGCGAGGCCACGTATGGGCTTGAACACAAGGATATGGATTTTATTTTGAGGTGTTGGGGGACTGGGAGTCAATATAAAGTACCAGCAGCAGAGTTTCGGATGAGCTGATGTTTCCAGCTTCCCATCCCACTCACCTCACCCACCACTGCCCTTTGGACTCCCTTAGCAGACAAACAATTACCGCCCTTCTCCACAATTCCCCCCACAATGTCAGTGCACAGACAAACAAGGCCCTTGTCATGAACAACATTATCGTGGATGATTAGTAGATTTGGCCTCAGTGCCGCTGGCCAGGGCCGAAAAGATTAGCCAGAATACTCCTTCCAAATTGATGTCCGGTGACCCTGGATAGAAGGTGTGTGTGTGACAGAACAGGAGCAGCTTCAGGTGTGATGACGATAGGTGAATAAGCTGACAACAAACTAGGCTGGCACTTAAAGAATACCCACTTTGGTGAGATCCCATGGAAAGCTAACCCCTGAGTAAATGGCACCTTCAAGGGAGGAATGAGAGGGAAATGGAGATGGAGCCAATTGGAAAGAATAAAAATAGAATTGAGGAAGAACTAGAGAATTGTGGCATGGACATCACACCAGTACGTCGACTGAAAGCATGCTGAAAGTGAGGATTTTTGAGAAACGAAGGAGCTTATAAACATGACTGAGTGCAGAATACAAATCCAAACAGCACTCAAGGGCAGAGCTGAATTTAGAAGACTAGCAGTCCCTGGATATTAACTAATATTAATCCTGGCATGTTGCTGTTGATGAAAACAAGCAGAAGTTCTGAACTCTCTGATCTTTAATCTCTGGCAAAGTGACTGCTCAGGGGTCTTCTAGCTCTCTACTGGGGCTGGATGGCCTACATAAGCATCCTTTTGAAGTGTCTCTGTTCAACATGCAGGGTGCCATGCCTTGTTCTGTTGCATTGCAGTGCAAATCATTCATCCAGTCTCTTTGATGTTGCCCTCGCTTTGTCCTACTTGTGAAGGAGGCTCTTGGGGTTGGCTGGGTATTGGTGGGGAGGGTGGAGGAGAGGCAGGAAGAAGAGCACAAGAAATGAAATGCCCTGATTCTGACAAATAAGTTTCTTGGTTCACTGGTCTGTACCTCAATTCCTTAATATGTTTAAATGAGGTAGTGTTTAACTGAGCCTGAGGGAATACAGAAACATTAAAGGGGTCTGAGAAATAAACAAGAGACTGAGAGTAGACCAAGTGGCTGATATAGAGTGGGGTGGTGGCGACACAGTGGCGCAGTGGTTAGCACCGCAGCCTCACAGCTCCAGCGACCCGGGTTCAATTCTGGGTACTGCCTGTGTGGAATTTTCAAGGTCTGCGTGGGTTTTCGCAATTTTCGCCGGGTACTCCGGTTTCCTCCCACCAAAGACTTGCAGGTTGATAGGTAAATTGGCCATTATAAATTGCCCCTAGTATAAACAAAGAACAAAGAACAAAGAAAATTACAGCACAGGAACAGGCCCTTTGGCCCTCCAAGCCTGCGCCGATCCAGATCCTCTACCTAAACATGTCGCCTATTTTCTAAGGGTCTGTATCTCTTTGCTTCCTGCCCATTCATGTATCTGTTTAGATACATCTTAAAAGACGCTATCGTGTTCGCATCTACCACCTCCGCTGGCAACGCGTTCCAGGCACCCACCACCCTCTGCGTAAAGAACTTTCCACGCATATTCCACGCATAAACTTTTCCCCTCTCACTTTGAACTCATGACCCCTAGTATTTGAATCCCCCACTCTGGGAAAAAGCTTCTTGCTATCCACCCTGTCTATACCTCTCATGATTTTGTACACCTCAATCAGGTCCCCCCTCAACCTCCGCCTTTCTAATGAAAATAATCCTAATCTACTCAACCTCTCTTCATAGCTAGCGCCCTCCATACCAGGCAACATCCTGGTGAACCTCCTCTGCACCCTCTCCAAAGCATCCACATCCTTTTGGTAATGTGGCGACCAGAACTGCACGCAGTATTCCAAATGCGGCCGAACCAAAGTCCTATACAACTGTAACATGACCTGCCAACTCTTGTACTCAATACCCCGTCCGATGAAGGAAAGCATGCCGTATGCCTTCTTGACCACTCTATTTACCTGCGTTGCCACCTTCAGGGAACAATGGACCTGAACACCCAAATCTCTCTGGACATCAATTTTCCCCAGGACTTTTCCATTTACTGTATAGTTCACTCTTGAATTGGATCTTCCAAAATGCATCACCTCGCATTTACCCTGATTGAACTCCATCTGCCATTTCTCTGCCCAACTCTTCAATCTATCTATATTCTGCTGTATTCTCTGACAGTCCCCTTCACTATCTGCTACTCCACCAATCTTTAGTGTCGTCTGCAAACTTGCTAATCAGACCACCTATACTTTCCTCCAAATCATTTATGTATATCACAAACAACAGTGGTCCCAGCACGGATCCCTGTGGAACACCACTGGTCACACGTCTCCATTTTGAGAAACTCCCTTCCACTGCTACTCTCTGTCTCCTGTTGCCCAGCCAGTTCTTTATCCATCTAGCTAACACACCCTGGATCCCATACGACTTCACTTTCTCCATCAGCCTACCATGGGGAACCTTATCAAACGCCTTACTGAAGTCCATGTATATGACATCTACAGCCCTTCCCTCATCAATCAACTTTGTCACTTCCTCAAAGAATTCTATTAAGTTGGTAAGACATGACCTTCCCTGCACAAAACCATGTTGCCTATAGGTATAGGTAGGTGGTAGGGGAATATAGGGACAGGTGGGGATGTGGTAGGAATATGGGATTAGTGTAGGATAAGTATAAATGGGAGGTTGATGGTCGGCACAGACTCGGTGGGCCGAAGGGCCTGTTTCAGTGCTGTATCTCTAAATAAAAATAAATAAATAAATAAAATAAAAACACCAGCACAGACTTGATGGAACGAATGACCAGTTTCTGCGCTGTAACATTATATGACTCTACAATAACTATCAATGCCACAACAAGTGATCAGTAGGAATACTGGCCAAATTGCCATTATGCTTCTGAAGCAGTTTCTCGGAATCAAGGATGACTTGCTTCCACTCCGGTTGATGGGTTCTGAGATGGCTGATAAGTCCAATGTGTGATAATCATACTCTGCCAAAAGGGGCAGGCGGTGCTTGAAGGGTGAGGTTGATGAGCAGTTTGGAGGTTTGTGCGCTCCCTCCGATGCCTCGACTTTGCCTCCGCATGTTCCCGACAAAGTCCCTCGAGGTATACGATACCTCGAGTGAGTTTTCTCCATCTAGGACAGTCACGAGCCACGGAGACTCCCACGAGTCGACGTGGATGTTTGATCTCTTCAGGGATGCTTTGAAGATGTCTCTGAAGCATTTCCGCTGATCCCCTGGGAGTCTACCACCACAACCGAGTTCTGAGCAGAACAGCTGCTTCAAGAGTCTGGTGTCAGGCATGCAAGAGCAACATGTTCCACCCAGCAGAGCTGCTTTTGGGTGATTAGCGTCTAATACTGGGCAGGTTGGCTTGGGAGAGGACGCTGCTGTTTGACTGCCTTTCATACCACTGGATTTGGAGGATCTTGCGGAGGCACATCCGATGGTATGTCTCCAGTACTTTGAGGTGCCTGCTATAGGTCGTCCAAGTCTCTGAAGCAAAGATCATTGCTGTGCAGTAAACCATGATCTTAGTCTCAGGTTTAAGATCCTGATCTTCAAATACTCACTTCCTCAGTCAGCTGAAGGCTGAGTTGGCAGATTGGAGGCGATGATGAACCTCGTCATCTATATCTACCTTCACGAGAAGAGGCTCCCAAGATATGGAAAATGGTCCACATTTGGTCATTGCTATTATAACCATTTTAAGGGCAGTTTGTGGGTTTGCTACCCTTTGCAGAAGAGATTTACCAGAATGTCACCAGGAATGGGGTACTCCAGTTATGTGGAGAGCCTGGAGAAGCTGGGATTGTTCTTCTAAGAACTGAGACTGAGAAAGTTATGGGGAGTTTTAATAGAGCTATTCAAAATTATGAAGTATTTTGACAAAGTAAATAGGGAGAAACTGTTCTACAGGTGGGGAGAGGGATGGGAGGCAATGACCAGAGGGCACAAATTTAAAGTAATTAGCAAAAGATCCAGAGGGGAGATCAGAATTTTTTTTATGCAGCAAGTAGTTAAGAGATGGGATTCAGTGAATGAAAAGGTGTTGGAAGCAGATTCAGTGGTAACTTTCAAAAATGGAATTTGATAAATACTTGGAAAGAGAAACATTAATAGCACTGTTGGGAAAGAATAGGGGAATGGGAATAATTGGATAACTTTTCAAAGAGACAGTACAGACACAATGGGCCAAATGCCCTCCTTCTGTGTTGTGCTGTTCTATGATTCTGAATAGATGGAGGGAGATGATTAGTTGGCAAGAATTTGTATTTTTCCTTGTTGTGTCTGCATCCCTTTCCTTAGTCCAAAAATTGTTAAGCTTATGCTACATTATTTATGCTTCATGTCTAATTGTATCCCAAACTATTTTCATGAGGTGCTGGTGCCCAGCTGTGCAAGGGACTGAGACAAGCACAAAGCAGAGGGAAGGAACTCAAAGGGAAACTCGGAGCAAAGAATTAATTACCTGAACTGCAGCTTCCTACTGCAGAGATTGTATAAGTGTATTCCCTACTTTTACAATCTGCTCTTTATTTTATTGTAACACGTTTTATTTATTTGAATCTGGTTTTAATGAATATATATTAGCAGGTCACTCGAGAGCAGTCTGCCCTATACTTGCAGCCATCATTAAAATTAGCAGAGAAGAAGCATTCAGCTGATGGCTGACCTGGTTTGAACCCATAATTTTTACACCTGATTTATGGCACCTTTTATAACTGAGTGGGCTGGTGCATGGAATACAAATGCATCATGACTGATAACAGTGAACTGAGAGATCAGAAACCACATCTGTCATGAAGCAGATGCAAGAATTAACTGAGGGGCTGTTCTACGAAGCTGGCTCTCTTTGTGTGCTGGTTGTAAAGGAGACAGTAAGGGAAAGGACATCATGAGATGAAACCAAACACCCTGCTTCGGGTGAATAGCATTCAGTTCAACAGTCACTAGCCTGTACCTCAATTCCCTATTATAGCTAAACAATGTACACATAATCTGTACTAATGCTTTGTCTTTCAACACACCATTAACATATTGTTTGCCTTTTCTCCGTGACCTTTTGGTCAGCTATGTGGCCCGGTCCAATCTGCACCTTCTCCTTTGTTATCTCTTGCCCCACCCCCACCTCACTTGTTTATAATCTGTGACTTTTCTAATATTTGTCAGTTCCGAAGAAGGGTCACTGACCCGAAACGTTAACTCTGCTTCTCTTTCCACAGATGCTGCCAGACCTGCTGAGTGATTCCAGTATTTCTTGTTTTTGTTTCAGATTTCCAGCATCCGCAGTATTTTGCTTTTATTTTAGTGTTTAATTCACTGCCACTTCTCTTCCAGGAATGCCTACCTTGAAGAAGTTCTGCTCTTCTCTCCGACGGGATTTTCGTTTGTCTCTTTTACCTTGTTCACCTTCATTGCTTTCTATTTCCCTCCTGGTGTTTGATAAGGTATCTACCAAAACTCGTTTTCACAGCCACATCTCCTTCCTCAGTGACTGTCTCCGGCTCCGACTTATTCCACGTGGATTCCAACTGCAGTTTCACCCATCATGCTTTGAAACCACCCAGGATCACAGGTATCTCCGAGAAATACAACGTTCCTCGGACTGCTACTCTCGCCGCATCCTGAGATCCACACTCAGTGCTATGCGCCGCCACATGCACACACTGGACCTCTCTCTCCAGCAGCACCGTCTCACCTTATCTCAAAGCTGTTCTACTCCGCAGTTTCATCTCATCTTACGTCTCATCCGACGCATTAACAAAAAACTTTTTTTCTTCCTTTCAGGTGTTAAGGAACGCAAGCTCCAGCAGCTGATGGGGACTAATGCCCCTCCAGATCCTCCTTCCGCTTCACTTCCCTCTGACCCCACTCCTTCTGATCTGACCCCTTGCCGTGTATTCACTATACCCTCTGACCTCCCCCTCTCTGATGCTGAGCGTTCTGTACTCAGCAAAGGTCTCAGTTTTATCCCCTTACGCCCCCACCTCAACGAATTTCGTGCTCGGCATGACTTGAGCTCTTCTTCCGTCGCCTCCGCCTCCGGGCTCACTTCTTCGACCAGGAGTCCTCCCCCCGACCAGCAGACCCATTCACCCGCCTCCAGCATTCTCCCTCTACCTGGACCCCTCCCCCTGGCCTCTTACCCGCTCTTGATCTCTTCATTGAAAACTGTCGGCGAGACATTGGTCGTCTCAATTTCTCTGCCCCCCTCACTCACTCTAACCTGTCCCCCTCTGAACTTGAGGCACTCCGTTCTCTCAGGTCTAACCCCGACATGGTCATCAAACCTGCAGACAAGGGTGGTGCTGTTGTTGTATGGCGTACCGACCTCTACCTTGCAGAAGCTCAACGCCAACTCACAGACACCTCTTCCTACCTCCCTCTGGACCATGACCCCACCACCGAACATCAAGCCACCGTCCAAAGGACTGTCACTGACCTCATCTCCTCTGGAGATCTTCCCTCTACGGCTTCCAACCTCATAGTCCCACAACCCCGGACAGCCCGCTTCTACCTCCTTCCCAAAATCCACAAACGGGACTGTCCCGGCAGACCCATTGTGTCGGCCTGCTCCTGCCCCACTGAACTTATTTCTTCCTATCTAGACTCTGTCTTTTCTCCGCTGGTCCAGTCTCTTCCCACCTACATCCGTGACTCTTCTGACGCCCTACGTCATTTTGACAATTTCCAGTTTCCTGGTCCCAACCGCCTCCTCTTCACTATGGACGTCCAATCGCTCTACACCTCCATCCCCCACCAGGATGGTTTGAGGGCTCTCCGCTTCTTCCTGGAACAGAGGCCCAACCAGTCCCCATCCACCACCACCCTCCTCCGCCTGGCTGAACTTGTTCTCACATTGAACAACTTCTCCTTCAACTCCATGCACTTCCTTCAAGTAAAAGGTGTCGCTATGGGTACCCGCATGGGTCCTAGTTATGCCTGTCTTTTTGTGGGATATGTCGAGCATTCTTTGTTCCAGTCCTACTCAGGCCCCCTCCCCCAACTCTTTTTCCGGTACATTGATGACTGTATCGGTGCCGTTTCCTGCTCCCGCCCCGAACTAGAAAACTTTATCAACTTTGCTTCCAATTTCCACCCTTCTCTCACCTTTACATGGTCCATCTCTGACACTTCCCTTCCCTTCCTCGACTTCTCTGTCTCCATCTCTGGGGATAGGTTGTCTACCAATATCCATTATAAGCCCACTGACTCCCACAGCTACCTCGACTACACTTCTTCACACCCTACCTCCTGTAAGGACTCCATTCCATTCTCCCAGTTTCTCCGTCTCCGACGCATCTGCTCTGATGATGCTACCTTCCATGATGGTGCTTCTGATATGACCTCCTTTTTCCTCAACCGAGGATTTCCCCCCACTGTGGTTGACAGGGCCCTCAACCGTGTCCGACCCATTCCCCGCACCTCTACCTTCACCCCTTCCCCTCCCTCCCAGAACCGTGACAGGGTTCCCCTTGTCCTCACTTTTCATCCCACCAGCCTCCATATCCAAAGGATCATCCTCCGCCATTTTCGCCACCTCCAGCGTGATGCCACTACCAGTCGCATCTTCCCCTCCCTTCCCCTGTCAGCATTCCAAAGGGATCGTTCCCTCCGCGACACCCTGGTCCACTCCTCCATTACCCCCACCACCTCGTCCCCGTCCCAGGGCACCTTCCCCTGCAATCGCAGGTGGTGTAATACCTGCCCATTTACCTCCTCTCTCCTCACTATCCCAGGCCCCAAACACTCCTTTCAAGTGAAGCAGCAATTTACTTGTACTTCTTTCAATGTAGTATACTGTATTCGCTGCTCACAGTGTGGTCTCCTCTACATTGGGGAGACCAAGCGCAGACTGGGTGACCGCTTTGCGGAACATCTCCGCTCAGTCCGCAAGCAGGACCCTGAGCTTCCGGTTGCTTGCCATTTCAACACTCCCCCCTGCTCTCATGCTCACATCTCTGTCCTGGGATTGCTGCAGTGTTCCAGTGAACATCAACGCAAGCTCGAGGAACAGCATCTCATCTAACGATTCGGCACACTACAGCCTGCCGGACTGAACATTGAGTTCAATAATTTCAGAGCATGACAGCCCCCCATTTTACTTTCATTTTTAGTTATTTTTTCTTCCTTTTTTTTACATTCCTTTTTACATTTTTTACAATCTTTTTTTGCATTTATTTCAATTCATCTTAGTTTGTTCAGTTTGCTTACCCACTGTTTTTTTCAGGTTGTTTTTCTTCAGGTTTGCACTTGCTGCTGTTCAATATTCAGTGTATTCACACCTAATCTGTACTAATGCTTTGTCTTTCAACACACCATTAACATATTGTTTGCCTTTTCTCCGTGACCTTTTGGTCAGCTATGTGGCCCGGTCCAATCTGCACCTTCTCCTTTGTTATCTCTTGCCCCACCCCCACCTCACTTGTTTATAATCTGTGACCTTTCTAATATTTGTCAGTTCCGAAGAAGGGTCACTGACCCGAAACGTTAACTCTGCTTCTCTTTCCACAGATGCTGCCAGACCTGCTGAGTGATTCCAGTATTTCTTGTTTTTGTTTCAGATTTCCAGCATCCGCAGTATTTTGCTTTTATTTTAATGTTTAAAGGGCATTGAGAGTGAGGAGAATGGGTTAGACTAGGTGGCTGATGTAATCTACATGGTCTCGTTTTGGTGACACCTTGTTAAAGGTGGCATTCAGGTTTTGGTTGGCAGCACTCGCACCTGACGCAGAAGGTTGTGGATTTAAGTCTCATTCCAGAACTTGAGCACAAAATCTAGGCTGACATTCCAGTGCAGTACTGAGGGAGTGCTGCACTGTCGGAGGTGTCTTCTTTCGAACAAGACATTAAACCAAGGGCCCGTCTGACTCTCAGGTGGACGTAAAAGATCCCATGGCACTATTTCGAAGAACAGCCAGGGAGTTATCTCCAGTGTCCTGGCTAATATTTATCTCCAAACCAACATCACTAAAACAGATTATCTGGTCATTATAGTGTTGCTGCTTGCTTGCTTGCTGTGCATAAATTGGCTTCCGCATTTCCTACATTTCAACAGCGACTGTACCTCAAAAAAGTATTTAATTGGTTGTAAAACACATTGGGACATCCTGAGGTCATGAAAGGTTCTATATAAATATAAGTCTTTCTCTTTAGAGCTCAAATTAAATTCCTGCCCTGTCAAATCGCTCATTCCACTTTTAAGCCCATTTCCATCAATTTTTCCCATTCTAGTCCATTATCCTTTTGGTAAAAGGCCTCAGTACAAATTCCCTATTAATTCATAATTTTCTCATTGATAAACTATGTCCCTTTAGTTCCTGAGTCTTTCATTAGTGTAGACAATTTGCCTGGAAATCCATCCTTTTATTAACTAGTGCTCATCTTTTAAAAAATATTTTGTACTGAACCAGGCCATGAATGTAATTTAATAAATACAGGCAGAGGCTGGATTGTGAGGCTGGACTGACACCCAGCATCACAGAGGGAGGACAGGCATGGACTCCAATACCAAGGGGAGGAGAGAGCCATGCCTTTCTGGTGTCTGCTGCTTCCAGTGTAGTCGTGACATCCTCTCAGCTGCCGAGCCATCCGGCCAGATGCATGAAGGAAAGAGGAGGCCAACACGATAAAAAGCTGTGCAAAAGCAAAATACTGCAGTGCTGGAAATCTGAAATAAAAACAGAAAATGCTGGTAATACTCAGCCGAAAGGTGAACTCTGTTTCTCTCTCCACAGATGCTGCCATATCTGCTGAGTATCTCCTGTATTTTCTGTTCTTATATGATGAAAAGCAGCCTCCCAATAATGAACTGTATCCAGTTATTCCGTCTTAGGCTCATATGGGGCCAATGAAATTAAAGATTTAATTATTTTTTCAAAAAGAGAGAAAAATAGTGTCAATAAGTGCATTTAATTCCACCTTATCATTGTCCAGTTTTCAATCTGGTTTAAGGTACATTGAGGGATTTACTGAGAGCTAAGGTTAAAAAAAAAAGATATGTCAGCTAACCTGTGGGGGCAGGTGACAGGCCCGTGGGCGGGTGACAATAGGAATAGGCCATAGGGCCCCTTGACCCTGCTCCCCCATTCAATATGATCATGGTTAAACATCCACATCAACTCCACTTTCCTGCCTTATCCCCATATCTCTTGATTCCCTTAGTGCCCAAAAATCTATCGATCCCAGCCTTGAATATGCTCAACGACTGGGCAACCACAGCCCGCTGGGGTAGAGAATTCCAAAGATTTACAACTCTTGGAGTGAAGAAATTTCTCCTCATCTCAGTCCTTTATGGCCAACCCCTTTCTCTGAGACCATTGTTATGACCAAAGTGGGAGTAATGCACCGTTAATTCAGTCCCACTACTCCACAGATCACAGCATATCAGTAAAGTACCCCACCTAGCGGAAAATAACCAAATGAAACACTTTATTTATCCCCCAGAATAAATCATGCCAAACCAGGTTTCTTTAAACAACAACAAAATTAACTATTTATTGTTAAAGCAAGTTTTAAACAATAATGATATGAATCTATATGTATGAACTTATTTTATAACTCCTTAATCTTCCTAACCCTCATGCACATACATACATTTGATTACCAACGGTTATTTGGGGAAACTAGATATATTGATTTTACACCAGTTTCTTAGGAATAAAAGAAATAACTAGATTGTAACTTCTGGTAGGATTTATGGTGTGCCAGAGTCGAATAGTCAGATGCCACTCGAAGTCTCTCCAGGCAAGTTTTATGAACAGTATGTGCTGGGTAGGTGTTCAAGGCAATTTGTCTGCAGCAGACATCACACAGATCTTTCAGCAACAGGTCTACTTACATTTTAAAGTAGCAGTCTTACTGTAGAAACTTTCTTGAGATTTCAGGAACTTCCAAAAATACAAAAGGTCACAAGACTCATACTTGAGGCAGAGATCCTTGACTGAAGACAACAGCAACCTGCCTCACCCGAAACACAGTGCTTCCTTTCTCCAAAGCAGTGTTTCTCCACAGAGTATAGCAACTCCTCTTTCTCGGGTCATTTCTCTCGTTCCAGGCAGGTCAAACCCCCACCTTAAAATGTAGCACTTTTTCCTTGAAATACAAAGCTTATTTTCAGAGAGAATAGGTCTTTTTCTGATCTATAAGAAAATCACAGTGCCAGTTCACTGCTAGCTGCTTCGCTGGACTCTTCACACTGCAGAACTGAAACTAAAGTCTTTCCACAGAAGTCGTAAGACTGTCGTAAAATCTTCCTGTTACTTGGATACAAATTGCCCTGCAGCCTGCACTTCAAATAGCACAATAAGTCTCTGCAGTCACTGTTCACAGAAAGTCCTTGTTCTCAGTCTTAAAGGCACACAGACCTCTTAGTTTTGAAAAAAAAAACACAAAACTCTTGTGACACTATGAACCCTCTGTCTAGAATTTTAAACCAGGGGAAACAGCCTATCATCTACCCTGTCAAGCTCCTTAAGAATGTTATACATTTCAATTAGATCACGTCCCATTCTTCTAAACTCCAGAGACTGTAGGTGCAACCTACTCAAACTCTACTCTTAGGACAACTTTCTCATCCCAGGAATCAATCTAGTGAATCATAGTTGCAGCCCCTTGAAGGTAAGTATATCCTTCCTTAGGTACAAAGACTAAAACTGCACATAGCACTCAAGGTGTGGTCTCACCAAAACCCTGTATAATTGCAGTGAGACTTCCTTACTCTTAAATTCCAATCCCTTGACATACTATTTGCCTTCCTAATTGCTTACAGTATCCGCATGTTAACTTGCTGTGATTTGTGTATAAGGATCCCCAAATCCCTCTGAATAACACATGTAATAATCTCTCACCTTTGAAAAAATATAATGCTTTTCCATTCTTCCTACTAAAGTGAATAATTTCACGCTTCTCCACATTACATTTTTTTAAATTTAGAGATACAGCACTGAAACAGGCTCTTCGGTTCACCGAGTTTGTGCTGACTATCAACCACCCATTTATACTAATCCTACATTAATCCCATTACCCTCTCACATCCCCACCTTCCCTCAATTCATCTACCACCTACCTATACTAGGGGCAATTTATAATGGCCAATTTACCTATCACCTGCAAGTCTTTGGCTGTGGGAGGAAACCGGAGCACCCGGCAAAAACTCACGCGGTCACAGGGAGAACTTGCAAACTCCGCACAGACAGTACCCAGAATCGAACCCGGGTCGCTGGAGCTGTGAGGTTGCGGTGCTAACCACTGCGCCGCCCTTTACCTGACACATTCTAGCCTGCTAACCAGTTAATGACCCATTTAATCTTACTCTCTTGTTTTTTGTGCTTCAACCAATCCTCTGTCCATGCTAATACATTACCCCGAACTCCATGAGCCCTTATCTTCTGTATCAAACTTTCTTGTGGCGCTTTATTAAATGCCTTTTGAAAATCCAAATATATTAAATCCACTGGTTTCTCCTTATCTACCCTGCTAGTTATACCCTCAAAAAATCTCTAATAGATTTGTTAAGCATGATTTTCCCTTCACAAATCCATGTTGACTCTGCCTAATCACATTGTGATTGTCTAAGTGCCCTGTTACCACATACTCAATAATAGATACTAGCATTTTCCCTACTACTGATGGCAAACAAACTGGCCTATAGTTCCCTATTTTCTCTCTCCCTCCTTTCTTGGACAGCAGGGTTACATTTTCAACCTTCCAATTCATAGGAACCATTCTAAAATTTAGGGAATACTGGAAGATCAAAACCAATGCAACCACTTTCTCTGCAGCCTGACCCATGGACTGAGTGGCTGTCTCGAGGGATGGTTGACAAAACCAATAACAGAAAACCTTCTCATCCAGAGGATATTTGGACATGGTGAAGTGCAAAACTATGTTAAGAACTAGTGTTCAGAGCTGGCCCTGCAGTTTGACAGGGTTTGGAGTTGGAACAATAGCAGCACCACTGCTTGCAGACAAAGATGCAGGGCAGATTTCTCAATGGCCACAGGCAGAGGTAATTCACTTTATAGTGCAGCCTGTACAGTCCCAGTATTTACAAACTACCGTTACAGTGTGATTCTTGTACTTCTCCAGCACCACTAACTGGTGAACCACTGTCCACTCCTTGCTCTCAGGTCTGTGAGGAGAACTCCATTTCCTCATCAGTACCTCATTCTTTAAATAGTAGCAATCAGGGGCTCCCTCTGCTTCACTTTCAGACTGGGCAGCCTGTGCTAACTCTCTCAATACTCAGTCGGCTCGCTGAGCCTCACCTAGGGAAAATCCATTTAATTCATCCCCTGGGTCTCCTAACTTTCCAAAGAAAGTCTCCGACAGGCAGACCGCATAGTCATTTGCCTGCAGTGTCAATGCAGTCTCCTCTGGGCAGATGGTTTGATCATGGCCTGATCCACTACACATTTAGGGACTCTGCAGGAGACCGGCTTCTGCCACCGCCCTGTTTCTCTGACCTCCTGCGGTCTTTCTTTCACTACTGGGGGGCCTACCACCTTCACCCCCGCCAGATCATTATCTAGGAGCAGGTCAACCCTATCCACAGGCAAACTAGGGACAATCCCTATGGTCACCAATCCCGAACTAGGTCACACTCCAGGTGCACCCGGTGTACAGGTAAAGGCATATACTGCCCTCCAATACCATTCACCACCATTTTAGTGTTCACTGCACTCTCTGGGGGAAAGGTCAGGCCTTTTCCCAATAAAAGGGATCTGGTGGCCCCTGTGTCCCTGAGAATCACTATGGGCTTGCTTGCCCCACTCGAGGGATAAGGGGTTACTTTCCCTTCAAATACAAAACCTTGATAACCTTCAGGAATCCTATTAACTTTTCCTGCACTGGCCATAGTAAACCTACTGGGTCTTACTCTTACTGCAGTCAAAGCCACAGCCCGTTCCACGTTTTCCAACAGGCCCTCGTGTTCACTGAGCGGGTATGCCCTGATTAACCCGACCGGTTTCTTCTTTAGTTTCCAGCAATCAGCTTTTAAATGCCCTGCCTTATTACAATGAAAGCATACAGGTCTCCGGGTCTCACTCTTGCTCACAGCGCCTTCCTTTTTAGCTGGAGGAGGGCACCTGTGTCTCCTGCTTTCCTTTCTCTTCCAGGACTGCCTGGGTTTCTATCACCTTCCCACCCTTTGCCCTTTTCGGATTTGTGGGGGTGATCAGGAAAGGTTCTCCAATAGGAAACCAACTTATAAATTAAAGCAAACTCTTCGGCCAGAACGGCTGCTTGCCGGGCTCCCTCAACCCGTTGCTCCTCGACATGAGTTTTTATTGAGAATGGGAGAGATGTTTTAAATTCCTCTAACAGGATTACTTCTCTGAGAGTCTCATAGCTGAGTTGTATTTTTAAAGCCCTCAGCCACTGGTCAAAAGCCAGCTGCTTACATCTTTCAAACTCCAGATAAGTTTGATTGGCTTCCTTTTTGAGGGTTCTAAACTTTTGGCGGTAGGCTTTGGGTACTAATTCATATGGCCCGAGGATAGCATTATTGGTCAGTTCATAGCTTGATGAACTCTCATCTGGCAGCAAGGAACAGACCTCATGGGCTTTTCCAGTTAGTTTGCTTTGCAGTAAAAGAGACCAGGTCTCAGCTGGCCATTTTAGCTGCCTTGCCAGTTTCTCGAAGGACAGGAAAATGCTTCCACATCTTCCTCATTGAATTTTGGAATTAGTTGGGCGAGTTTTAGCAATCTTGTACCCAGTCCTGAATTCTGATCCTTCATATTGGCCGAGCTTTCACTGGGGTCACTCTGTCACCCCCTAGCTAACTCAAGCTGCTTCAGCTCTCGCTCTTCAGATTCTTTACGGAATATTCTTTCTCTCTCTCTCTCTCTCTCTCTCTTTCCTTCTCCTGTCTTTCTTTCTCTCTCGGCTCTCTCTATCGTTCCCTCTCCTGTCTTTGTTTTTCTTCACATTCCATTTGGAAGGCATCTCTTTCTCTTCCTGTTCCTGCTGGAAGGCTCTCTCCTTCTCCCACTCTCTTTCCTCAAAGTCCAGTTTCCTCTGTTCCAATTGTACCTTTGCTAACAATACCCTGTCAGATTCTGCTTCTGACCCTGTTTCTGCTTCTTCAGATTCAAGGAGACAATGGTTGGCCACTAGCCTTCGGAGTTCAGACTTCCTAGTACTGTGATCCCACACTGCTCAGCCGTGTTCCTCAACTCCTCCATAGACAGTGCTTTAAAGTTATCCCAAGTTACTTCACCCTGGCTTGGAGAGCTGCTAGCTTCATTTGCAGACATGTTAGTATTCAATCACACACGACCAGGAGAAAACCTGTATTGATTTGCTCTTTTTGATTGGGAACAATTTGGCTTCCCACTTCAATTTTCACTCGTTTGTCTGTGGGTAACAATCCGGACACTAGCACCCAATTTCTGTTACGCCCAGGTTAGCAATGAGTCTAGGGGTCTTTTGCTGTCTTTACCTGATCTTATTGTAAAAGGGTTTAATGTGAAACATACTGTTTTTGAGCTCCCCCTTTGTGAATCCTTTTTCACAACTTTCCAATTATAAGGCAAAGAAATGAGCACAAACAGGCTTTCTTTGGTTTAAAGAAGAAAGATGAAATTTATTAAACCTTATGGTTCACGCCTACGGATTTATGACGCGCCCAAACTAGCATGCACATGCGATATAAACATGCAGACAGGGACAGAAAAGAGAAGAAAATATAAGTTTAACAGGCAATATCTGGTTACTCTTTCTCGAGCTCACTGTCGTCCTTGATTGAAGATATGGTCTTGCGTTTCATTGGGGTCTAGTAGTCTTCTTAAAACCTTGTTCACGTGGGAAACCTTTTTCTCTTTGAGTTTCACATGTTTTCACAAGGTTCAGTTCTGTGGGAAGAGATGAAGGCAGGCAGACAGGAGAGAAGATGTTCTCAGTCCCAGGAGAGATCTTAACTCCATGAGAACACGGCTTTCTGAGTACAAATCCTTTGTTGGAAGTTCAAATTCAAAAACTCCAGCCAGCTAGTTATGTGACTAAAACTGGTTTGACCACTTCTGTGTATTGGGGAAGCAACTGCTGAGTCCCCATTGTTTCAACATTGTCTGGTACTATGCAAATGTCCTTCCAGTCAGGGCTTGCAATGTTAAGTTTTTGTTCATGTGGCAAAATAATGTGTGCCTCAGTCTTGGCGGGTGGGTGGTTTGCCTGACAATGGTTATAGAATTGTCTGCAGGACAACTTGCACCGTTAAATAATTTAAGTTGAACTAATTAATTGCTTTTTAGTACAGAATTCATTCTTTCCCAAATGACCTTCAAATGGCTCCTATCTTATTGTAACCTGTGCAGCCATCATCCTCATGCACATCAGCTCTGCACCTTGTTATGGATGTACCTGAAGCCACAAGATTATTTTCAGAAACGCTACACAAATACTTTTCTGAGACAGAGGTGATGAATAGGAACTCCCTGCAATCCTTCCAGACACATGGGAGCTTGTTCCCTGACAGCCCTTCCTTGCTCCTGTCAATACAGACATACTTGCAGTCCATTTTGGGTTCTGGATTCTGCTGCAAGGCAGCAATGAATCCTATTTCCAAAACCACAAACTCAACATGGGCATGGTCCAATTGTGACCAGACTGCTTCAACTCCCCACCAGGGAATAGCTGAAACCCTGCTGAATGACAGGAAAACAGTACAAGGCTACATTAATCCAGAATTCAGTGCAGAGATGGTAGGTCACACAAGGAAAGATGAACAAAGCAAAGTGCACCTTAAATAAAATACACAAATGAGGAAGGCAGGGCGAGAGAAGGGGGAGGGAAGTGGGAGAGAGAGAGAAAGGTAAGAGAAAAAATGGGGACAACAGTAAGGGCAGAGAGAGAAGGGAAGAGTGATAAGAATTAATGGATTTGGAGAAGAGTGAGAGGGGAGAAGAGGTGTGAGGGAAAAGAGCAGAAGCCTGAGGGAGAGAGAGGAAGCATGGGGGGGAGAGGAAGAGTGAGGGGGGGAGAGGAAGAGTGAGGGGGAGAGGGGAAGAGTGAGGGGGAGAGGGGAAGAGTGAGGGGGAGAGGAGGAGTGAGGGGGAGAGGAGGAGTGAGGGGGAGAGGAGGAGTGAGGTAGAGAGGAAGAGTGAGGGGAGAGAGGAAGAGTGAGGGGAGAGAGGAAGAATGAGGGGAGAGAGGAAGAATGAGGGGAGAGAGGAAGAATGAGGGGAGAGAGGAAGAATGAGGGGAGAGAAGAAACAAGGAGAGAGAGGGAAAAATGAGGGGAGAGAGGAAGAGTGAGGGGAGAGAGGAAGAGTGAGTGGAGAGAGGAAGAGTGAGGGGAGGGAGGAAGAGTGAGGGGAGGGAGGAAGAGTGAGGGGAGAGAGGAAGAGTGAGGGGTGGGCGGAAGAGTGAGGGGACAGCGGAAGAGTGAGGGGACAGCGGAAGAGTGAGGGGAGAGAGGAAGAGTGAGGGGAGAGAGGAAGAGTGAGGGGAGAGAGGAAGAGTGAAGGGAGAGAAGAAGATTGAGGGGAGAGAGGAAGATTGAGGGGAGAGAAGAAGAGTGCGGGGAAGAGAGGAATAGTGTGGGGAACAGAGGAAGATGAGGGGAAGAGAGGAAGATGAGGGGAAGAGAAGAAGACGAAGGGAAGAGAGGAAGAGTGCGGGGAAGAGAGGAAGGTGAGGGGAAGAGAGGAAGGTGAGGGGAAGAGAGGAAGATGAGGGGAAGAGAGGAAGAGTGATGGGAAGGGAGGACGTGAGGGGAAAAGAGGAAGTGAGGGGCTGACAGGAAGTCTGGGGCGAAAGAAGAAGTATGAGGCAAAAGAGGAAGTCTGAGGGGAAAGAGGAGATTTGAGGAGGAATGGGGGAGAGAAGAGGAATGAGGACCGAGAGATACAGTGAGGGAGACAGATCCTCGTAATTCAACCCAGTCACTTGCTTTACCCATCAGCTAATACTTTCAGTTGCAGTCTCCACTGTTAAAACATCCACGTTTGAAACAGCCAGTCACGTAAATCGACTAAATGTGACAACTAACATCCACTTGCATTAGTGTCTGTTTCAAAGTTGCTGCTTACAGCATCTCTCAGTGCTCCAATTACTCAGGAAGAAACAGCTGAATTAAGGGTCTCTGACAATTTAATGCATTGCTCTCTTCTTTTCATTCTGATCATTGTGGAACTTTATTTCAATTCAAGGTGGACATGTTGAGGGCCGATGGGGTTATTGAGCTGGGAGCCCCGGTTTAAACCTGTGTTATCTGCACAAATGGAAAACTGGATTAGAGTAAGTCACTCTCATATGGAGCAAGTACCAGCCATTCAAAGATCATTTGGGAAAGAATAAATTCTGTACTAAAAAGCAATTAATTCGTTCAGCATAAATTATTTAACCACGCAGGTTGTCCTGCATGCAATTCTATAACCATTGTCAGACAAACCCCCCACCTGCCAAGACTGAGGCACACATTATTTTGCCACATGAACAAAAACTGAACATTGCAAGCTCTGACTGGAAGGACGTTTGCATAGTACCAATGGTGAAACAATGGGCACCCAGCAGTTGCTTCCCCAATACACAGAAGTGGTCAAACCAGTTTTAGTCACATAACTAGATGGCTGGAGTTTTTGCATTTGAACTTCCAACAAAGGATTTGAACTCAAAGCCCTTTCTTTATCTCACGTGTGATGGCAGGAAACATGGAGAATAAATCATCAGAAGCTCATCAGTCCTGCACTGGGCTGCAGCAAGAAAGACAGGCAACCAACTTGTTGGGCTGCACTGAGGATGAGCAGGAGAGAGACAGACAGACAGTGAAAGAGAGAGACCCTGTTATAAAGTTATAGTTGACAAATTGTATTTGCATGTAGGTGCTCCTATAAGCAGTGCGACTGTACTTACAACAATTAATGGAGGTGCTGTGGGCTGGATTTCTGCGAGGCTCTGTTTTGCTACCACTTTCAGATTTCAACTAGTAAAGGTATACCGCAAACATGGGACTCATCTGTTGGGAATTATGTGCAAAACATCCATATCATATTGCACATCACATTACATTTCTAAAAACAGGCACTCACCAACTATTTTCCAATAGTATAACAGCACTTCACTTGTTCATTTGGTGAAATGGGTAACATATGGTAAGACAGTCATGAGGCTAATGCTCAGCACCATTTCAAAATTGCAGATAAATACAGGGTAACAAATGATAGAAGTAGCCTCTGATCTTATGGTAAGTGTCATTACCCATATTAAGGTGGCATTTCAAAAAAATTGTCAGAATAAAGATTTCTCCCCTCTCTTGTAGTGCTGACGATTACAGATATTCTGCCGTAATAGCTTCTTGCAGCAGTCACCAGAGATTTAAGGCAATACAAAGGAATCCTGTTATACTGATCAGGCTGGTGATCAGTCACTCAGAATGATCAAAATCTTTTACCCAAAACCACAACCCAGATGATACTCAATTAGTGTAATTGTTTAAGTGATCAGTCCAGCTGGGTTTTATGGTCACCTTAAAGGCAGTTCCCCATTATTGAAAGACTCTAAGACTTGTAAAGATTTTGATGATTTTTCAAAAGCAGGGAGTTGGAATAAAGTTACTTTTAATGCTAGGTTGTTACAAAGAATTTAAAGCACAGAAACAGGCCATTTGGCCCAACTGATCTATGTTGGTTTATGCTCAATATAAGCCTCATCCTAACCCCCTTCACCTAATCCCATCAACATATCCTTCTATTCCTTTCTCCCTCATGTACTTATCTAACTTCCCCTTATATGCATCTGTGCTAATCAGCTCAACTACTCCCTTCTCCAGTGCTTCTATATTCTTCCTGTAACAAGGAAACCAGAACTGTGCACCACACTCTGAGTGTGATCTAAGCAGAGTTCTGGACAAGTTTAACATAAGTTCCCAGCTTTCAATCTGGGTCCCCTGGTCCTTATACCATTCATTAATGGGAACAGTTTTTCCTTGTCTAACTGATCTTAGCCTGTCATAATCTTGTACACTTCTATTCAATCACCCCTCAATCTCCTTTGTTCTCAGGAGAACAAACCCAGCTTTTCCAACCTAAGCATGTAACTAAAATCTTCCATCCTTGGAACCATTCTGATAAATCTCCTCTGCACCCTCTCAAGGACCCTCACATCCTTCCTAAAGTGTGGTGACCAGAACTGGATACAATACTCCAGTTGGGGCCTAACCAGAACTTTATAAAGGTTCAGTATAACTTCCCGGCTTTTGTACTCAATGCCTCTATTTATGAAGCCCAAGATCCCACATGCTTTACTAACCACTCTCTCAATATGTCCCGTCAAAGATCTATGCACATGCACCCCCAGGTCCCTCTGTGCTGCACACTCTTTAAAACTGTGCCATTAAGTATATGTTGCCTCTTCCTACTCCTTCTACCAAAATGCATCACCCCACACTTGTCAGTATTAAATTTCATCTGCCACCTCTCTGCCCATTCTTGCTAGCCTATGTACTGTTACAGGAGGTTCATATCATGTCTCAGTAATGGTGCCATGGAACTATCATCGATTGTTGTAAAAACCCATCTGATTCACTAATGTCCTTTAAGAAAGGAAATCTGCTGTCCTTACCTGGTCTGGCCTACATGTGACTCCAGATCCACACCAATGTGGTTGACTCTTAACTGCCCTCTGAAATAGCCTAACAAGCCACTCAGTTCAAGGGCAATAAGAGATGGACAACAAATGCTGGCCTTACCAGCGACCCCACATCCCATAAAAGAATTTTTAAAAGTACACTGATGATACCCAGCTCTACCACAGATTACACCATCTGTTCGCAGCTTTGGTCATATTTAACCACGAGATGAGCTTCTAACTTCATATTTGTGCCATCACCAGGACCGCTTATTTCCACCTCTGTAAGATCGCCTGACTTAGAACCATAGTAAAGTTACGGCGCAGAAAGAGGCCGTTCAGCACAGCGTGTCTGCACAGGCTGAAAAAACTAGCCACCCAATCTAATCCAATCTTCCAGCACCTGGTCCATAGCCTTGCAGGTTTCAGCACTTCAGGTGCATGTCCAGGTACCTTTTAAATGAGTTGAGGGTTTCTGTCTCCATCACCGATGTGGACAGTGAATTCCAGACACTCCCCACCCTCTGGGTGAAATGTTTTTCCTCATGTGCCCTCTAATCCTTCTAGTAATCACCTTAAATCTGTGCCCTCTGGTAATTGACCTCTCCACTAGAGGAATCAGGTCCTTCCTGTCTACTTTATCTAGGCCCCTCATAATTTTGTACACCTCAATTAAGTCACCCCTCAGCCTCCTCTATTCTAAGGAAAACAACCCTAGCCGATCAAATCTTTCCTCATAGCTGCAATTTTCAAGCCCTGGCAACATTCTTATAAATCTCCTCTGTACTCTCTCCACAGCAATTCTGTTCTTCCTGTAATGTGGTGACCAGAACTGTACGCAATACTCCAGCTGTGGCCTAACCAGTTCCAGCATTCCATACCTGCTTTTGTATTCTATACCTTGACCAATAAAGGAAAGCATTTTACATGTCTTCTTCACCACTCTATCTCCCTATCCTACCATTTTCAGGGACCTGTGGACATGTACTCCAAGATCTCTCACTTCTTCTACCCCTCTCAATTAGAGCATAGCTACCCGAACCCGATGACATTCGGGTCCGGCATTCGGGCTCGGATTGGGTCGGGTCAAACACAGTGCTACCTTTTGGTCAGGGAGGGAAAAGCTTCCAGATTTGAACAGCCAAGACGTCAAGGCGGGAAACGTGCATCCGGATTCCGCACTAGTCTTCAGTGAGCGAAACCATCCAAGGTAGAGCACAGCCTCTTTCATGTAATCAACTTCATTCTGCTGGTCGGGTCGGGCACGGGAACAAAATCAAAGGGCTCGAGCCGGATCGGGCTCAGGTGGATGTGGTTCAGTCGGGCTCGGGTTGGGTTTCAATTGCAGACCCGAGCAGGCCTTTACTCTCAATATTCTGTTTATTGTCTCTTACTTACTTTGTTTGCCCTCCCCAAATACGTTACCTCACACTTCTCTGGATTGAATTCCATTTGCCACTTTCTCACCCACTCAAACAAACCATTGATATCATTCTAGAATCTACAGCTATCCTCTTCATTATCAACTGCACAGCCAATTTTTGTGTCACCTGCAAATTTCCCAATATGCCTCCCACAATTAATATATACCACAAACAGCAAGGAACCCAGCACTGAGCCCTGTGGAACGCCACTGCAAACCGCTTTTCATTCGCAAAAACATCCGTCGACCACTACCCTTTGTTTCTTGTCACTGAGCCAAGATTGAATCCAACTCTCCACATTCCCATGTCCCATGGGATTTTACTTTTCTGACCAGATCCCATGTGGGACCTTGTCAAATGCCTTACTAAAATCCATATAGACAACATCCACTGCACTACCCTCATCAATCCTCCATGTTACTTCCTCAAAAAATTCAATTAAGTTAATAAAACACGACCTTCCCTTAACAAATCCATGCAGACTATCCCTGATTAATCCATGCCTTTCTAAGTGACAGTTTATCCAGTCTCTCAGAATTGATTCTAATAATTTGCCCACCACCAAGGTCAGACTGGCCGGCCTATAATTATTTGGTCTATCCCTTCACCCTTCCCTCAGCTCATCTGCTGCTGAAACCCTCATTCGTGCCTTCGTTACCTCTAGACTTGACTATTCCATCACAATACTGGCTGGTCTCCCACATTCTACCCTCCGTAAAGTGGAGGTCATCCAAAACTCTGCTGCCCGTATCATCCCTGTGCTCACCTATACTGGCTCCCAGAAACGCAACATCTGGATTTTAAAATTCTCGTCCTTGTTTTCAAATCCCTCCATAGCCTCGTTCCTCTGTATCTCTGCAACTTCCTTCTGCCCCACAACCCTCCGCGATATCTTTGCTCCTCTAATTCTGGCATCTTGTACGTCCCTGATTTTAATCAGCCCACCATTGGTGACCACGCCTTCAGTTGCCTGAGCCCCAAGCTTTGAAATATTGTCCCTGCATCTCTCTGCCTTTCTACCTCACTTTCCCCCTTAAAGACTCTCCCTAAAACCTATTTCTTTGACCAAGCTTTTGGTCATCTGACCTAATACCTCATGTGACTCAGTGTCATACTTTGTTTTATAATGCCTCCTGCGAAGTGCCTTGGGATATTTTATCACATAGAAGATACTATATAAATATAAGCTGTTGTTGTTGGTTATCACTAAGACTACAGCTTTCCACCTCCAAAACATGGCCTGACTTCACCCCACCTCGACTCATGTGCTGCTGAAACCCTCATTCGTGCCTTTGTTACCTCCAGACTAGACTATTCAAATGCATTCTTGGCTGGCTTCCCACATTCTACCCACCATAATCTTAAGGCCATCCAAAACTCTGCTGCCTCTGTCTTAACTCGCACCAAGTCCCATTCACCTGTCACCCCTGTGCTCACTGACCTACATTGGCTCCTAGTCAAGCAAAGCCGTGATTTTAAAATTCTCTTCCTTATTTTCAAAACCCTCTACGCCCTCACCCCTCCCTATTTCTACATTCTCCTCCAGCCCCAAAACCCTCCAAGATATCTGCATTCATCTAATTATGTCCTCTTGAGCGTCCTACTTTTAATTGTTCCACCATTGGTAGCTGTGCCTTCAGCGGCCTAGGCCCTAAGCTCTGGAATTCCCTCCCGAAACCTCCTTTAAGATCCTAAAACCTACCTCTTTGGCCATGTGCCTCAATATCGCCTTATGTGGCTCGGTGATCAATTTTACTTTATAACCCTCCTGTGAAGTGCCTTGGAACGTTTTATTACACGAAAGGCACTATATTAATCGAAGTTGTTTCTATTGCCATACCCTTTAGATCCCTTCACTTCTCTATCCTATTTAGATTCTTATTTTCCAAGGAGTATGTGGCTTCCATATTCCTCCAACCAAAATGTATCATCTGACAATGAACTTGACTCAACTCTCAGAATCCTAGTTTTGGATTCAGAGCCAACAAGATCACCAACATTATAAGTAGCATATCGGGAGCTTTTTTTTGTGCTGAGCAGTGTAGTACACATCATGAATTGAGTGAGATCAGCAGTACACACCGGGGACTGGTACCTTCTTCTGTTCAGAATAATTATATTGATCACTTAAGATGCTGGCAAGGTCAATGTTTGTAAGAAGATCCCATTGTACCTGCTAAGTGCTGTGGACCTGATCCTTTTCCATCCCTAGCTTAGCTTTGCCCAGCGCTCAGTCACCAAATACAGAAATACTAGTGGTAGTTTAGGACAAATGCTGGTAATACGGTCACATATTTGGTAACTTTAAAAAAAAAACTGAATGATGTCAATTTTTCTTACATTGACCAGGATGAGAGATATGGGAGCACACATTATATTACAATGCAAGGTTGAGCTCACTAACTAGTGCAGGGTGTTTTTTATTCATTCTTGGGATGTGAGCATCGCTGGGAAGGCCAGCATTTGATGCCCATCCCTAATTGCCTTTGAGAAGGTGTTGGTGAGCTTCCTTCTAAAACTGCTGCAGTCCATGTGATGTAGATACACCCTCAGTGCTTTCTGTAGCAGCTTGCTAGGCATTTCAAAGGGCAGTTAAGAGTCAACCACATTGCTGTGAATCTACAGTCACGTGTAGGCCAGACGGGTGAGGACAACAGATATCCTCCCTGAAGGAGATTAGTGAATCAGATGGTTTCTTAATGACAATCCAGTAGTTTCAAGATTATTATCAACAAGGGTAGCATTTTATTCCAGATTCATATGACAATTTTTTTCTCTCAGAGGGTCGTGAGTCTTTGGAACTCCCTTCCTCAAAAGGCAATGGAAGCAGAGTCTTAAGGTATTTTTAAGGCAGAGGTAGATAGATTCTTGATAAGCAAGGGGGTGAAAGCTTATCAGGGGTCGGTGGGAATGTGGAGTTGAGGTTACAATCAGATCGGAGCAGGCTCGAGGGGCTGAGTGGCCTACTCCTGCTCCTAATTCACATGTTCATTAATTAATTGAATTTAAATTCCCCCAGCTGCCTATGGTGGGATTTGAACACATATCTCCCGAGCATTAGTCCAGGCCTCTGGATTACTGGTCCAGTAACATTACCACTATACTACTGTACTGTCAGTGTTCATCAATGTTGCACTATCCTCAGAGCCCCGCCTCTGCCACCCAGGCACCAGCCTCGCAAAACTCGAGGCCATTCCTAATTCAGTTTCCAGCATGCTTTTATTTTAATTTATACTGTCCGAGGACACAGTCTCTAAAATATGTGACAAGTGCTGTGGTAAAACAGCAGGAGGACGAAGATATCGTATATCACTTCAAGTTAAATAACAAAAACCCACTTTGTAGAACTTTTACTTTTACAGCTTCATCCTACTCAAGTGAAGAACCAGCACATACCAATCAGGATCCCAGCTTCGCCTTTAAATATCCCATCAGGATCCCAGCACTCCCTTTAAATATCCCATCAGGATCCCAGCACTCCCTTTAAATATCCCATCAGGATCCCAGCATTCTCTTTAAATATCCCATCAGGATCCCAGCACTCCCTTAAAATGTCCAATCAGGATCCCAGCACTTCCTTTAAATATCCCATCAGGATCCCAGCATTCTCTTTAAATACCCCATCAGAATCCCAGCACTCCCTTAAAATGTCCAATCAGGATCCCAGCACTTCCTTTAAATATCCCATCAGGATCCCAGCACTTCCTTTAAATATCCCATCAGGATCCCAGCACTTCCTTTAAATATCCCATCAGGATCCCAGCACTTTCTTTAAATATCCCATCAGGATCCCAGCACTTCCTTTAAATATCCCATCAGGATCCCAGCACTTTCTTTAAATATCCCATCAGGATCCCAGCACTTCCTTTAAATATCCCATCAGGATCCCAGCACTCCCTTTAAATATCCCATCAGGATCCCAGCATTCTCTTTAAATACCCCATCAGGATCCCAGCACTGCCTTTAAATGTCCAATCAGGAAGCCAGTAAACCCCATCCTTGCTAACCTCTGATTCACCTTGAGTAATACCATGAGGTGCCTGCTCTATCTGTTTATTCACCTAACCTGCCGAGTATTTCCAGGATTTTGTCTAAAACTATGACCGAGGTGGCCAGAAATATAGCAGTGAGCAAGTAGCAAATGGGAAGGAAAAGCCAAAGCTCAGTAACATCCAACCAGAAAAGCACACACCTACTTACAGCTATCAATTACAACAGAGGAAAGAAAGACAATCAGATTGCTGCAATTTTAACAAGTTCTTTCAGCTGCTACCTTGCTTTCTCACAAAGTTAATAGCTCATAATAGGATTTCTGACATAATTAAAATATTAAAATTACATTCACAAGAGAAATAGGACATTTAACTGTACTACTGACTTTAGCATTTGTTGAAAAGTCTCTAACAACGTTTCTCATTATCCATCAGTTCTTCTTTGAGAAGTACAAGACTTGAGTTCATTGTGCTTCCCATATCTCCCATGGTCAAATAAGGACGAGGTCCAACCAGGAAGCACAATAAACTCCCAGAATGGCCGCACCATGGTCTCCCAATGTAATGATGGCAGGCAGATTGCACCATTTTCCCCCGGCAGTCACTTCACTGCAGTCCATGCGAGTACACTGGAAATAGAACTCGCTGAGAATGCAATTTAAGGATGTCTCACTCCGGGACAAATGACCAACAGACTGACAGCTGAGGGGGAGGGACACTGCATAAAGCACCAAATGTTTTTTTGCTTTAAGTAATATTGAGAGAGAATTCCAGGACATGCTGTTTGTAAGCAAAGTCCCTCTCCCAGTTATGCAATGGAAAAGTACCAACCGCAAAATTAATTGCAAGGGCCGTGACGGTAACAACAAATTAGTTTTATCTAATATATGAAGAATTCTAGACCGGAAAAGACCAGCCGGTCCATCTAGTTTCTCTGGAACAATTGTGATGCCTTACGCTTCATGATTAAGACACTCACTAACCACCCAGATCCAGAATCCTGAAGCCAGTTCGGGAAATAAAATTCTGGAAAATTTGCTCATGACCGGCTATTTAGAGCCAATTGTCTGTCTGTCCATTGAAATATTTTTTAAAAGAAAGAATTTACGTAGCGCCTTTCATAACCTCAGAACATTTCAAAGCACTGTGCAGCCAATTAAGTACTTTAAAAGTCCTACACTGTATAGCAGGAAACACAACAGAAAGATTGCACGGTAAGGTCCAACAAACAGTAGTGTGATAATGATCAGATAATCTGTTTTAGTGATGTTGGTTGAGGGATACATACTGTTTAGGCCACCAGGGAGAACTCCCTTGCTCTTCTTCTAATAATGCCGTGTGATCTGTCAAGTCCAACTAAGAGGGCAGACTGTGCCTCAGCTTAACATCTGGTCTGAAAGACTGCACTTCTGACGTGCAGCATAAAGGCCTGCTACCCGACCCGAACCCGACGGGATCTGATATGCGTCGGGTTTGGGTCGGATCGGGTTGCACTTCCGGGTCCGGCATTCGGGCTCGGGTCGGACACGCTCTACCACAGGTAAGTGGCTCCACTGTTAATGTAATTTTTTTGACTAGAAAGGTGGATTTTTTTTTACAGCTATTTTAAGCTTGTGCAGATCAGCAGCAAAGTGAAAAATGGAAGGTAAGTTAACTGATGGTCGGGCGCGGGAAAAAATGGAAGGACATGGGCCGGGTCGGATGTGGTTGTGTCGGGCTCGGGTCTGGTTTTATTTTGCAGACCGAGCAGGCCTTTAGTGCAGCATTCTCTCAATAGGGCACTCAGACTGTCACATAGGAATATGTGCTCAAGTCTCTGGAGTGGGACTTGAAGCCATGACCTCTGACTCAGAGGTGAGAGCGATACCACTGAGACAATGCTGATTCTTTTTTATAAGTAACTGTTATTTCCATCAGTAATTGGCCAGGCAAGCTTTCGGAATCAATGTTCTGTTTTTTCATTAAAGAAAAACAGAGGAGGCAATGGCATAATGGTATTGTCACTGGATGCAGGGTATTTCTCTGGGGACATGGGTTCGAATCCCACCACTGCAGAAGGTGGAATTTGAATTCAATTAATAAAAATCTGGAATTAAAAGCTAGTCTAATGATAGCCATGAAACTATTACCGATTGTTGTAAAAACCCATCTGGTTCACGAATGTCTTTTAGGGAAGGAAATCTGCCATCCTTACCTGGTCTGGCCTACATGTGACTCCACACCCACAGCAATGTGGTTAACTCTTACATGCCCTCTGAAATGGCCTTGCAAGCCACTCAATTGTACCTAACCGCTACAAAGTCAACAAGGAATGAAACCGGACGGACCACCCGGCATCAACCTAGGCACCAGCAACGACAACGGCAAACCCAGCCCTGCCGACCCTGCAAAATCCTCCTTAATAACGTCTGGGGGCTTGTGCCAAAGTTGGGAGAGCTGTCCCACAGACTAGTCAAGCAACAGCCTGACATAGTCATACTCATGGAATCATACCTTACAGACAATGTCCCAGACACTGCCATCACCATCCCCGGGTATGTCCTGTCCATCCGGCAGGACAGACCCAGCAGAGGTGATGGCACAGTGGTATACTGTCGGGAGGGAGTTGCCCAGGGAGTCTTCAATATCGAATCCAGACATAATAAAAGTCTCATGGCATCAGGCCAAACATGGGAAACATGGGATAATCCTGCCGATTATCACCTACTGCCCCCCTCAGCTGATGAATCAGTACTCCTTCATGTTGAACAGCACTTGGAGGAAACACTGAGGGTGACAAGGGTGCAGAATGTACTCTGGGTGGGGGACTTCAATGTCCATCACCAAAAGTGGCTTAGTAGCACCACCACTGACCAAGCTGGTCAAGTCCTAAAGGACGTCGCTGCTAGACTGGGTTTGCGGCAGGTGGTGAGGGAGCCAACAAGGAGGAAAGATATACCTGACCTCGTCCTCATCAATCTGCCAGCCGCAGATGCCCTGTGAGTCCATGACAGTGATGGCAGGAGTGACTACCGCACAGGCCTTGTGCAGACAAAGTCCTGCCTTCGCATTGAGGATACCCTCCATCGTTGACTCTCCATCCATGAGGCGCTGTGGGCCATCAGCAGCAGCAGAATTGTACTCAACCACAATCTGTATATCCCCCACTCTACCATTACCATCAAGCCGGGAGACCAACCCAGGTTCAATGAAGAGTGCAGTAGGGCATGCCAGGAGCAGCACCAGGCATACCTCAAAATGAGATGTCAACCTGGTGAAGCTACAACACAGGACTACTTGTGTGCCAAACAGTGTAAGGAGCATGCAATAAACAGAGCTAAGCAATCCCATAACCAATGGATCAGATCGAAGCTCTGCAGTCCTGCCACATCCAGCCATGAATGGTGGTGGACAATTAAACAACTAACTGGAGGAGGTGGCTCCACAAATATCCCCATCCTCAATGATGGGGGATTAGATTAGATTAGATTAGAGATACAGCACTGTATCTCTGGGAGTAGACACATTAGTGCAAAATATAAGGCTGAAGCATTTGCAACAATTTTCAGCCAGAAGTGCTGAGTGGATGATCTATCTCAGCCTCCTCCCAAAGTCCCCAGCATCACAGATGCCAGACTTCAGCCAATTCGATTCACTTCGCATGAAATCAAGGAACAACTGAAGGCACTGGTTACTGCAAAGGCTATGGGCCCTGACAATATTCCGGCAAGTACTGAAGACATGTGCTCCAGAACTTGCCGCAACCCTAGCCAAGCTGTTCCAGTATAGTTACAACACTAGAATCGACCTGACAATGTGGAAATTTTCCCAGGTATGTCCTGTACACGAAAAGCAGGCCAATTGCCACCCCATCAGTTTACTCTCAATCATCAGTAAAGCGATGGAAGGTGCTGTCGACGGTGCTATCAAGCGGCACTTGCTTAGCAATAACCTGCTCACTGACGCTCAGTTTGGATTCCGCCAGGGCCACTCAGCTCCTGACCTCATTACAGCCTTGGTTCAAATGTGGACAAAAGAGCTGAACTCAAGAGGTGAGGTGAGAGTGACTGCCCTTGACATCAAGGCAGCATTTGACATCAAGGAGCACTAGCAAAACTGGAGTCAATGGGAATCAGGGGGAAAACCCTCCGCTGGTTGGAGTCATACCTTGTGCAAAGGACGATGGTTGTGGTTGTTGGAGGTCAATCATCCCAGCTCTAGGACATCACTGCAGGAGTTCCTCAGGGTCGTGCCCTAGATCCAACCATCTTCAGCTGCTTCATCAATGAGTTTCCTTCAATCATAAGGTCAGAAGTGGGGATATTCGCTGATGATTGCACAATGTTCAGCACCATTCACGACTCCTCAGATACTGAAGCAGTCCGTGTAGAAATGCAGCAAGACATGGACAATATCCAGGCTATGGCTGATAAGTGGCAAGTGACATTCGTGCCACACAAGTGCCAGACAATGACCATTTGCAACAAAAGAGAATCTAACAATCTTCCCGTGACATTGAATGGCATTACCATCACTGAATCCCCCACTATCAACATCCTGGGGGTTACCATCAACCACAAACTGAACTGGAGTAGCCATATAAATACTACGGCTACAAGAGCAGGTCAGAGATTTGGGAATACTGCGGTGAGTAACTCACCTCCTGTCTCCCCAAAGCCTGCCCACCATCTACAAGGCACAAGTCAGGAGTGTGATGGAATAATCTCCACTTGCCTGGATGGGTGTAGCTCCAACAACACTCAAGAAGCTTGACACCAGCCAGGACAAAGCAACCCGCTTGATCGGCACCCCATCCACCACCTTCAACATTCACTTCCTCCATCACCGACGCACAGTTGCAGCAGTGTATACCATCTACAAGATGCACTGCAGAAACGCACCAAGACTCCTTAGATAGCACCTTCCAAACCCGCGACCTCTACCAACTAGAAGGACAAGGGCAGCAGATGCATGGGAACACCACCACCTGCAAGTTCTCCTCCAAACCACTCACCATCCTGACTTGGAATTATATTGCCGTTCCTTCATTGTCGCTGGGTCAAAATCCTAGAACTCCCTTCCTAACAGCACTATGGGTGTACCTACCTCACATGGACTGCAGTGGTTCAAGAAGGCAGCTCATCACCACCTTCTCAAGGGAAATTAGGGATGGGCCTAGCCAGCGACGCCCACATCCCAGGAACGAATTTAAAAAATGGCTCCTACATGCTTTTCAACCTGTACTTAATACAGTAAGGAGTGACACAAAAAATGGCACAGTTTGCAAAAAAATGCATTTCCCAGATGTTTCAGGAATAGATGTGCCAAAGACTTGCAGGTTGATAGGTAAATTGGCCATTGTTAATTGCCCCAAGTGTAGGTCGGTGGTAGGAGAATGGTAGGAATGTGGTAGGGAATGTGGGATTCATGTAGGATTAGTATAAATGGGTGGTTGATGGTCGGCACAGACTCGGTGGGCTGAAGGACCTGTTTCAGTTCTGTATCTCTAAATAAAATAAAATTAAAATAAATAAATAAAACGTGCTTGGCTGCTTACTGGAATCCAGGGTCTAGAATATCACTAGTCACACACAACTGATACATACCCAAGACCAGTGTTTTCACATCCAGCTGTGATTTCACCTTAAACATCATCAATACAAAATTTTTGTACGCATTCCAATAAATTTAACACAATTAAAACAGAGAAGTTTCACAAACTGAAGACTTACTGCAACCTATTTAGAAAGCAGCATGACAGGGAGCTGCATTGGAAGGTCACTTCCACATGTACGCTGACGACATCCAGCTCTACCAAGCCACAATCTCTCTTGGCATCCACTGTCTCTCAATTGTCAGACTGCTTGTCCGAGACCCAGTGCTGATGCCTGTGTCCTAACTTGCACCAAGTCCCATTCACCCATCACCACTCCCCGTGCTCACTAACCTACACTGGCTCCAAGTTAATTAAAACCTTTATTTTCAAATTCTCATCCTTGTTTTCAAATCCCCCCAAGGCCTCTCCCCTCCCTATCTCTGGAACCCTCTTCCAGCCTTAAAACCCTCTGAGATATCTGCGCTCCTCCAATTCTGGCCTCTTGAGTATTCCTAATTTTAATTACTCCAACATTGGAAGCCAAGCCTTCAGCTGCCTGAGCTCTAAGCTCTGGAATTCCCTTCCTAGACCTCTCCACCTCTCCTTCCTCCATTAAGACACTCCTGACAACCTACCTCTTTGACCAAGCTTTTGTCCTAACATTCTTTATCTGGCTCGGGGTCAAATTTTGTTTGATAATGTTCCTGTGAAGCACCTTGGAACATTTTATGATGTTAAATGGCTATATAAATACAAGAAATAAAAGCAAAATACTGCAGATGCTGGAAACCCGAAATAAAAACAAAAAATGCTGGAAATACTCAGCAGGTCTGGCAGCATCTGTGGAGAGAGAAGCAGAGTTAACGTTTCAGGTCAGTGACCTTTAATCAGAACTATATTTTATATAAACACAAGTAGTTGTTTTTGTTGAGGAGACTCGAGAGAGAGCAGGACCAGCGAGCAGTTGAAAGGAGCGGCAGTGGGAAGAGGAGTGTGAGCGGGAGCAGTTTAAAGGAGCGGCAGTGGGAAGGGGAGCGTGAGCGGGAGCAGTTTAAAGGAGCGGCAGTGGGAAGGGGAGTGCGAGCGGAAGCAGCGAGCAGTTTAAAGGAGCGACAGTGGGAAGGGGAGTGCGAGCGGGACAGCGAGCAGTTTAAAGGAGCGACAGTGGGAAGGGGAGTGCGAGTGGGACAGCGAGCAGTTTAAAGGAGCGGCAGTGGGAAGGGGAGCGTGAGCGGGAGCAGTTTAAAGGAGCGGCAGTGGGAAGGGGAGTGCGAGCGGAAGCAGCGAGCAGTTTAAAGGAGCGGCAGTGGGGAGGGGAGTGCGAGCGGGACAGCGAGCAGTTTAAAGGAGCGACAGTGGGAAGGGGAGTGCGAGCGGGACAGCGAGCAGTTTAAAGGAGCGACAGTGGGAAGGGGAGTGCGAGCGGGGCAGCGAGCAGTTTAAAGGAGCGACAGTGGGGAGGGGAGTGCGAGCGGGAGCAGTTTAAATGAGCGACAGTGGGGAGGGGAGTGCGAGCGGGAGCAGCGAGCAGTTTAAAGGAGCGACAGTGGGGAGGGGAGTGCGGGCGGGAGCAGCGAGCAGTTTAAAGGAGCGACAGTGAGAAGGGGAGTGCGGGCGGGAGCAGCGAGCAGTTTAAAGGAGCGACAGTGGGGAGGGGAGTGCGAGCGGGAGCAGTTTAAAGGAGCGACAGTGGGGAGGGGAGTGCGAGCGGGAGCAGTTTAAAGGAGCGACAGTGGGAAGGGGAGTGCGAGCGGGAGCAGTTTAAAGGAGCGACAGTGGGAACGGGAGTGCGAGCGGGAGCAGCGAGCAGTTTAAAGGAGCGACAGTGGCGCGGGGAGAGCGAGCGGGAGCAGTTTAAAGGAGCGACAGTGGGAAGGGGAGTGCGAGCGGGACAGCGAGCAGTTTAAAGAAGCGACAGTGGGGAGAGGAGTGCGAGCGGGAGCAGTTTAAAGGAGCGACAGAGGGGAGGGGAGTGCGAGCGGGACAGCGAGCGGTTTAAAGGAGCGACAGTGAGGAGAGGAGTGCGAGCGGGAGAGCGAGCAGTTTAAAGGAGCGGCAGTGGGAAGGGGAGTGCGAGCGGGAGGAGCGAGCGGTTTAAAGGAGCGACAGTGGGAAGGGGAGCGCGAGCGGGACAGCGAGCAGTTTAAAGGAGCGACAGTGGGAAGGGGAGCGCGAGCGGGACAGCGAGCAGTTTAAAGGAGCGACAGTGGGAAGGGGAGCGCGAGTGGGACAGCGAGCAGTTTAAAGGAGCGACAGTGGGAAGGGGAGAGCGAGCGGGAGCAGCGAGCAGTTTAAAGGAGCGACAGTGGGAAGAGGAGAGCGAGCGGGAGCAGCGAGCAGTTTAAAGGAGCGACAGTGGGAAGGGGAGTGCGAGAGGGATCAGCGAGCAGTTTAAAGGAGCGGCAGTGGGAAGGGGAGAGCGAGCGGGAGCAGCGAGCAGTTTAAAGGAGCGACAGTGGGAAGGGGAGAGCGAGCGGGACAGCGAGCAGTTTAATGGAGCGACAGTAGGAAGAGGAGCGCGAGTGGGACAGCGAGCAGTTTAAAGGAGCGACAGTGGGAAGGGGAGAGCGAGCGGGAGCAGCGAGCAGTTTAAAGGAGCGACAGTGGGAAGGGGAGTGCGAGCGGGAGCAGCGAGCAGTTTAAAGGAGCGGCAGTGGGAAGGGGAGAGCGAGCGGGAGCAGCGAGCAGTTTAAAGGAGCGACAGTGGGAAGGGGAGTGCGAGCGGGAGCAGTTTAAAGGAGTGACAGTGGGGAGGGGAGAGCGAGCGGGAGCAGCGAGCAGTTTAAAGGAGCGGCAGTGGGAAGGGGAGTGCGAGCGGGAGCAGCGAGCAGTTTAAAGGAGCGGCAGTGGGAAGGGGAGAGCGAGCGGGAGCAGCGAGCAGTTTAAAGGAGCGACAGTGGGAAGGGGAGAGCGAGCGGGAGCAGCGAGCAGTTTAAAGGAGCGGCAGTGGGAAGGGGAGTGCGAGCGGGAGCAGCGAGCAGTTTAAAGGAGCGGCAGTGGGAAGGGGAGAGCGAGCGGGAGCAGCGAGCAGTTTAAAGGAGCGACAGTGGGAAGGGGAGTGCGAGCGGGAGCAGTTTAAAGGAGTGACAGTGGGGAGGGGAGTGCGAGCGGGAGAGCGAGCAGTTTAAAGGAGCGGCAGTGGGAAGGGGAGTGCGAGCGGGAGGAGCGAGCGGTTTAAAGGAGCAACAGTGGGAAGGGGAGCGCGAGCGGGACAGCGAGCAGTTTAAAGGAGCGACAGTGGGAAGGGGAGAGCGAGCGGGACAGCGAGCAGTTTAAAAGAGCGGCAGTGAGAAGTGGAGTGCGAGTGGGACAGCGAGCAGTTTAAAGGAGCGAAAGTGGGGAGAGGAGTGCGAGCGGGAGCAGTTTAAAGGAGCGACAGAGGGGAGGGGAGTGCGAGCGGGACAGCGAGCGGTTTAAAGGAGCGACAGTGGGAAGTGGAGTGCGAGTGGGACAGCGAGCAGTTTAAAGGAGCGACAGTGGGGAGAGGAGTGCGAGCGGGAGCAGTTTAAAGGAGCGACAGTGGGGAGAGGAGTGCGAGCGGGAGCAGTTTAAAGGAGCGACAGAGGGGAGGGGAGTGCGAGCGGGACAGCGAGCGGTTTAAAGGAGCGACAGTGAGGAGAGGAGTGCGAGCGGGAGCAGTTTAAAGGAGCGACAGAGGGGAGGGGAGTGCGAGCGGGACAGCGAGCGGTTTAAAGGAGCGACAGTGGGGAGAGGAGTGCGAGCGGGAGCAGTTTAAAGGAGCGACAGAGGGGAGGGGAGTGCGAGCGGGACAGCGAGCGGTTTAAAGGAGCGACAGTGAGGAGAGGAGTGCGAGCGGGAGAGCGAGCAGTTTAAAGGAGCGGCAGTGGGAAGGGGAGTGCGAGCGGGAGGAGCGAGCGGTTTAAAGGAGCGACAGTGGGAAGGGGAGCGCGAGCGGGACAGCGAGCAGTTTAAAGGAGCGACAGTGGGAAGGGGAGAGCGAGCGGGAGCAGCGAGCAGTTTAAAGGAGCGACAGTGGGGAGAGGAGTGCGAGCGGGAGCAGCGAGCAGTTTAAAGGAGCGACAGTGGGAAGGGGAGCGCGAGCGGGACAGCGAGCAGTTTAAAGGAGCGACAGTGGGAAGGGGAGAGCGAGCGGGAGCAGCGAGCAGTTTAAAGGAGCGACAGTGGGGAGAGGAGTGCGAGCGGGAGCAGCGAGCAGTTTAAAGGAGCGGCAGTGGGAAGGGGAGTGCGAGCGGGAGCAGCGAGCAGTTTAAAGGAGCGGCAGTGGGAAGGGGAGTGCGAGCGGGAGCAGCGAGCAGTTTAAAGGAGCGACAGTGGGAAGGGGAGAGCGAGTGGGACAGCGAGCAGTTTAAAGGAGCGACTGTGGGGAGGGGAGAGCGAGCGGGAGCAGCGAGCAGTTTAAAGGAGCGACAGTGGGAAGGGGAGTGCGAGCGGGAGCAGTTTAAAGGAGCGACAGTGGGGAGGGGAGTGCGAGCGGGAGAGCGAGCAGTTGAAAGGAGCGGCAGTGGGAAGGGGAGAGCGAGCGGGAGGAGCGAGCGGTTTAAAGGAGCAACAGTGGGAAGGGGAGCGCGAGCGGGACAGCGAGCAGTTTAAAGGAGCGACAGTGGGAAGGGGAGTGCGAGCGGGAGCAGATTAAAGGAGCGACAGTGGGGAGGGGAGTGCGAGCGGGACAGCGATCAGTTTAAAGGAGCGACAGTGGGAAGGGGAGTGCGAGCAGGAGCAGTTTAAAGGAGCAACAGTGGGAAGGGGAGTGCGAGCAGGAGCAGTTTAAAGGAGCGACAGTGGGAAGGGGAGTGCGAGCGGGAGCAGTTTAAAGGAGCGACAGTGGGGAGGGGAGAGCGAGCGGGACAGCGATCAGTTTAAAGGAGCGACAGTGGGGAGGGGAGTGCGAGCGGGACAGCGAGCAGTTTAAAGGAGCGACAGTGGGGAGGGGAGTGCGAGCGGGACAGCGAGCAGTTTAAAGGAGCGGCAGTGGGGAGGGGAGTGCGAGCGGGACAGCGAGCAGTTTAAAGGAGCGACAGTGGGAAGGGGAGAGCGAGCGGGACAGCGAGCAGTTTAAAAGAGCGGCAGTGGGAAGTGGAGTGCGAGTGGGACAGCGAGCAGTTTAAAGGAGCGACAGTGGGAAGGGGAGTGCGAGCGGGAGCAGTTTAAAGGAGCGACAGTGGGAAGGGGAGTGCGAGCGGGAGCAGTTTAAAGGAGCGACAGTGGGAAGGGGAGCGCGAGCGGGACAGCGAGCAGTTTAAAGGAGCGACAGTGGGGAGGGGAGTGCGAGCGGGAGCAGTTTAAAGGAGCGACAGTGGGGAGGGGAGTGCGGGCGGGAGCAGCGAGCAGTTTAAAGGAGCGGCAGTGGGGAGGGGAGTGCGGGCGGGAGCAGCGAGCAGTTTAAAGGAGCGGCAGTGGGGAGGGGAGTGCCAGCGGGACAGCGAGCAGTTTAAAGGAGCGACAGTGGGAAGGGGAGTGCGAGCGGGAGCAGTTTAAAGGAGCGACAGTGGGGAGGAGAGTGCGGGCGGGAGCAGCGAGCAGTTTAAAGGAGCGGCAGTGGGGAGGGGAGTGCGAGCGGGACAGCGAGCGGTTTAAAGGAGCGACAGTGGGAAGGGGAGTGCGGGCGGGAGCAGCGAGCAGTTTAAAGGAGCGGCAGTGGGGAGGGGAGTGCGAGCGGGACAGCGAGCGGTTTAAAGGAGCGACAGTGGGAAGGGGAGAGCGAGCGGGAGCAGTTTAAAGGAGCGACAGTGGGAATGGGAGAGCGAGTGGGAGCAGCGAGCAGTTTAAAGGAGCGACAGTGGGGAGGGGAGTGCGAGCGGGACAGCGAGCAGTTTAAAGGAGCGACAGTGGGAAGGGGAGAGCGAACGGGACAACGAGCAGTTTAAAGAAGCGACAGTGGGAAGGGGAGAGCGAGCGGGAGCAGATTAAAGGAGCGACAGTGGGAAGGGGAGTGCGAGCGGGACAGCGAGCGGTTTAAAGGAGCGACAGTGGGAAGGGGAGAGCAAGCGGGAGCAGTTTAAAGGAGCGACAGTGGGAAGGGGAGAGCGAGCGGGAGCAGTTTAAAGGAGCGACAGTGGGAAGGGGAGTGCGAGCGGGACAGCGAGCAGTTTAAAGGAGCGACAGTGGGAAGGGGAGTGCGAGCGGGACAGCGAGCGGTTTAAAGGAGCGACAGTGGGAAGGGAAGAGCGAGCGGGAGCAGTTTAAAGGAGCGACAGTGGGAAGGGGAGAGCGAGTGGGAGCAGCGAGCAGTTTAAAGGAGCGACAGAGGGGAGGGGAGTGCGAGCGGGACAGCGAGCAGTTTAAAGGAGCGACAGTGGGAAGGGGAGCGCGAGTGGGACAGCGAGCAGTTTAAAGGAGCGACAGTGGGAAGGGGAGCGCGAGCAGGAGCAGTTTAAAGGAGCGACAGTGGGGAGGGGAGTGCGAGCGGGACAGCGAGCAGTTTAAAGGAGCGACAGTAGGAAGGGGAGAGCGAGCGGGAGCAGCGAGCAGTTTAAAGGAGCGACAGTGGGAAGGGGAGTGCGAGCGGGACAGCGAGCAGTTTAAAAGAGCGGCAGTGGGAAGGGGAGAGCGAGCGGGAGCAGCGAGCAGTTTAAAGGAGCGACAGTGGGAAGGGGAGTGCGAGCGGGACAGCGAGCAGTTTAAAGGAGCGACAGTGGGAAGGGGTGTGCGAGCGGGACAGCGAGCAGTTTAAAGGAGCGACAGTGGGAAGGGGAGTGCGAGCAGGAGCAGTTTAAAGGAGCGACAGTGGGAAGGGGAGTGCGAGCGGGAGGAGCGAGCGGTTTAAAGGAGCAACAGTGGGAAGGGGAGTGCGAGCGGGAGGAGCGAGCGGTTTAAAGGAGCGACAGTGGGAAGGGGAGTGCGAGCAGGAGCAGTTTAAAGGAGCGACAGTGGGAAGGGGAGTGCGAGCGGGAGCAGTTTAAAGGAGCGACAGTGGGGAGGGGAGAGCGAGCGGGAGCAGCGAGCAGTTTTAAGGAGCGACAGTGGGAAGGGGAGTGCGAGCGGGAGCAGCGAGCAGTTTAAAGGAGCAACAGTGGGAAGGGGTGTGCGAGCGGGACAGCGAGCAGTTTAAAGGAGCGACAGTGGGAAGGGGAGCGCGAGCGGGACAGCGAGCGGTTTAAAGGAGCGACAGTGGGAAGGGGAGTGCGAGCGGGACAGCGAGCAGTTTAAAGGAGCGACAGTGGGAAGGGGAGAGCGAGCGGGACAGCGAGCGGTTTAAAGGAGCGACAGTGGGAAGGGGAGAGCGAGCGGGAGCAGTTTAAAGGAGCGACAGTGGGAATGGGAGAGCGAGCGGGAGCAGCGAGCAGTTTTAAGGAGCGACAGTGGGAAGGGGAGAGCGAGCGGGAGCAGTTTAAAGGAGCGACAGTGGGAAGGGGAGAGCGAGCGGGAGCAGTTTAAAGGAGCGACAGTGGGAAGGGGAGAGCGAGCGGGAGCAGTTTAAAGGAGCGACAGTAGGAAGGGGAGAGCGAACGGGACAACGAGCAGTTTAAAGAAGCGACAGTGGGAAGGGGAGAGCGAGCGGGAGCAGTTTAAAGGAGCGACAGTGGGAAGGGGAGAGCGAACGGGACAACGAGCAGTTTAAAGAAGCGACAGTGGGAAGGGGAGAGCGAGCGGGAGCAGTTTAAAGGAGCGACAGTGGGAAGGGGAGTGCGAGCGGGACAGCGAGCGGTTTAAAGGAGCGACAGTGGGAAGGGGAGAGCGAGCGGGAGCAGTTTAAAGGAGCGACAGTGAGAAGGGGAGTGCGAGCGGGACAGCGAGCGGTTTAAAGGAGCGACAGTGGGAAGGGGAGAGTGAGCGGGAGCAGTTTAAAGGAGCGACAGTGGGAAGGCGAGCGCGAGTGGGACAGCGAGCAGTTTAAAGGAGCGGCAGTGGGAAGGGGAGTGCGAGCGGGAGCAGCGAGCAGTTTAAAGGAGCGACAGTGGGAAGGGGAGTGCGAGCGGGACAGCGAGCAGTTTCAAGAAGCGACAGTGGGAAGGGGAGTGCGAGCGGGACAGCGAGCAGTTTAAAGGAGCGACAGTGGGAAGGGGAGTGCGAGCGGGACAGCAAGCAGTTTAAAGGAGCGACAGTGGGAAGGGGAGCGCGAGTGGGACAGCGAGCAGTTTAAAGGAGCGGCAGTGGGAAGGGGAGTGCGAGCGGGAGCAGCGAGCAGTTTAAAGGAGCGACAGTGGGAAGGGGAGTGCGAGCGGGACAGCGAGCAGTTTCAAGAAGCGACAGTGGGAAGGGGAGTGCGAGCGGGACAGCGAGCAGTTTAAAGGAGCGACAGTGGGAAGGGGAGTGCGAGCGGGACAGCAAGCAGTTTAAAGGAGCGGCAGTGGGAAGGGGAGTGCGAGTGGGAGGAGCGAGCAGTTTAAAGGAGCGACAGTGGGAAGGGGAGCGCGAGCAGGACAGCGAGCAGTTTAAAGGAGCGATAGTGGGAAGGGGAGAGCGAGCGGGACAGCGAGCAGTTTAACAGAGCGACAGTGGGAAGGGGAGCGCGAGCGGGAGCAGCAAGCGGTTTAAAGGAGCGACAGTGGGAAGGGGAGAGCGAGCGGGACAGCGAGCAGTTTAAAGGAGCGGCAGTGGGGAGGGGAGTGCGAGCGGGAGCAGTTTAAAGGAGCGACAGTGGGAAGGGGAGTGCGACCGGGAGCAGCGAGCAGTTTAAAGGAACGACAGTGGGAAGGGGAGTGCGAGCGGGAGCAGTTTAAAGGAGCGACAGTGGGGAGGGGAGAGCGAGCGGGACAGCGAGCAGTGTAAAGGAGCGACAGTGAGAAGGGGAGTGCGGGCGGGAGCAGCGAGCAGTTTAAAGGAGCGACAGTGGGAAGGGGAGTGCGAGCGGGAGCAGTTTAAAGGAGCGACAGTGGGAAGGGGAGTGCGAGCGGGAGCAGTTTAAAGGAGCGACAGTGGGGAGGGGAGTGCGAGCGGGAGCAGTTTAAAGGAGCGACAGTGGGAAGGGGAGTGCGAGCGGGACAGCGAGCAGTTTAAAGGAGCGACAGTGGGAAGGGGAGTGCGAGCGGGAGCAGTTTAAAGGAGCGACAGTGGGAAGGGGAGTGCGAGCGGGAGCAGCGAGCAGTTTAAAGGAGCGACAGTGGCGAGGGGAGAGCGAGCGGGAGCAGTTTAAAGGAGCGACAGTGGGAAGGGGAGTGCGAGCGGGACAGCGAGCAGTTTAAAGAAGCGACAGTAGGAAGGGGAGTGCGAGCGGGACAGCGAGCAGTTTAAAGGAGCGACAGTGGGAAGGGGAGTGCGAGCGGGAGCAGTTTAAAGGAGCGACAGTGGGAAGGGGAGTGCGAGCGGGAGCAGCGAGCAGTTTAAAGGAGCGACAGTGGGAAGGGGAGTGCGAGCGGGACAGCGAGCAGTTTCAAGAAGCGACAGTGGGAAGGGGAGTGCGAGCGGGACAGCGAGCAGTTTAAAGGAGCGACAGTGGGAAGGGGAGTGCGAGCGGGACAGCAAGCAGTTTAAAGGAGCGACAGTGGGAAGGGGAGCGCGAGTGGGACAGCGAGCAGTTTAAAGGAGCGGCAGTGGGAAGGGGAGTGCGAGCGGGAGCAGCGAGCAGTTTAAAGGAGCGACAGTGGGAAGGGGAGTGCGAGCGGGACAGCGAGCAGTTTCAAGAAGCGACAGTGGGAAGGGGAGTGCGAGCGGGACAGCGAGCAGTTTAAAGGAGCGACAGTGGGAAGGGGAGTGCGAGCGGGACAGCAAGCAGTTTAAAGGAGCGGCAGTGGGAAGGGGAGTGCGAGTGGGAGGAGCGAGCAGTTTAAAGGAGCGACAGTGGGAAGGGGAGCGCGAGCAGGACAGCGAGCAGTTTAAAGGAGCGATAGTGGGAAGGGGAGAGCGAGCGGGACAGCGAGCAGTTTAACAGAGCGACAGTGGGAAGGGGAGCGCGAGCGGGAGCAGCAAGCGGTTTAAAGGAGCGACAGTGGGAAGGGGAGAGCGAGCGGGACAGCGAGCAGTTTAAAGGAGCGGCAGTGGGGAGGGGAGTGCGAGCGGGAGCAGTTTAAAGGAGCGACAGTGGGAAGGGGAGTGCGACCGGGAGCAGCGAGCAGTTTAAAGGAACGACAGTGGGAAGGGGAGTGCGAGCGGGAGCAGTTTAAAGGAGCGACAGTGGGGAGGGGAGAGCGAGCGGGACAGCGAGCAGTGTAAAGGAGCGACAGTGAGAAGGGGAGTGCGGGCGGGAGCAGCGAGCAGTTTAAAGGAGCGACAGTGGGAAGGGGAGTGCGAGCGGGAGCAGTTTAAAGGAGCGACAGTGGGAAGGGGAGTGCGAGCGGGAGCAGTTTAAAGGAGCGACAGTGGGGAGGGGAGTGCGAGCGGGAGCAGTTTAAAGGAGCGACAGTGGGAAGGGGAGTGCGAGCGGGACAGCGAGCAGTTTAAAGGAGCGACAGTGGGAAGGGGAGTGCGAGCGGGAGCAGTTTAAAGGAGCGACAGTGGGAAGGGGAGTGCGAGCGGGAGCAGCGAGCAGTTTAAAGGAGCGACAGTGGCGAGGGGAGAGCGAGCGGGAGCAGTTTAAAGGAGCGACAGTGGGAAGGGGAGTGCGAGCGGGACAGCGAGCAGTTTAAAGAAGCGACAGTAGGAAGGGGAGTGCGAGCGGGACAGCGAGCAGTTTAAAGGAGCGACAGTGGGAAGGGGAGTGCGAGCGGGAGCAGTTTAAAGGAGCGACAGTGGGAAGGGGAGTGCGAGCGGGAGCAGCGAGCAGTTTAAAGGATCGACAGTGACGAGGGGAGAGCGAGCGGGACAGCGAGCGGTTTAAAGGAGCGACAGTGGGAAGGGGAGAGCGAGCGGGACAGCGGGCAGTTTAAAGGAGCGACTGTGGGGAGAGGAGTGCAAGCGGGAGCAGTTTAAAGGAGCGACAGAGGGGAGGGGAGTGCGAGCGGGACAGCGAGCGGTTTAAAGGAGCGACAGTGAGGAGAGGAGTGCGAGCGGGAGAGCGAGCAGTTTAAAGGAGCGGCAGTGGGAAGGGGAGTGCGAGCGGGAGGAGCGAGCGGTTTAAAGGAGCGACAGTGGGAAGGGGAGCGCGAGCGGGACAGCGAGCAGTTTAAAGGAGCGACAGTGGGAAGGGGAGTGCGAGCGGGACAGCGAGCAGTTTAAAGGAGCGGCAGTGGGAAGGGGAGTGCGAGCGGGAGCAGCGAGTAGTTTAAAGGAGCGGCAGTGGGAAGGGGAGAGCGAGCGGGAGCAGCGAGCAGTTTAAAGGAGCGACAGTGGGAAGGGGAGTGCGAGCGGGACAGCGAGCAGTTTAAAGGAGCGACAGTGGGAAGGGGAATGCGAGCGGGACAGCGAGCAGTTTAAAGGAGCGGCAGTGGGAAGGGGAGTGCGAGCGGGAGCAGCGAGTAGTTTAAAGGAGCGGCAGTGGGAAGGGGAGAGCGAGCGGGAGCAGCGAGCAGTTTAAAGGAGCGAGAGTGGGAAGGGGAGCGCGAGTGGGACAGCGAGCAGTTTAAAGGAGCGACAGTGGGAAGGGGAGAGCGAGCGGGAGCAGCGAGTAGTTTAAAGGAGCGGCAGTGGGAAGGGGAGTGCGAGCGGGAGCAGCGAGTAGTTTAAAGGAGCGGCAGTGGGAAGGGGAGAGCGAGCGGGAGCAGCGAGCAGTTTAAAGGAGCGACAGTGGGAAGGGGAGTGCGAGCGGGACAGCGAGCAGTTTAAAGAAGCGACAGTAGGAAGGGGAGTGCGAGTGGGAGCAGTTTAAAGGAGCGACAGTGGGAAGGGGAGTGCGAGCGGGAGCAGTTTAAAGGAGCGACAGTGGGAAGGGGAGTGCGAGCGGGAGCAGTTTAAAGGAGCGACAGTGGGAAGGGGAGTGCGAGCGGGAGCAGCGAGCAGTTTAAAGGAGCGGCAGTGGGAAGGGGAGAGCGAGCGGGAGCAGCGAGCAGTTTAAAGGAGCGACAGTGGGAAGGGGAGAGCGAGCGGGACAGCGAGCAGTTTAAAGGAGCGACTGTGGGAAGGGGAGAGCGAGCGGGACAGCGAGCAGTTTAAAGGAGCGACAGTGGGGAGAGGAGTGCGAGCGGGAGCAGTTTAAAGGAGCGACAGTAGGAAGGGGAGAGCGAGCGGGAGAGCGAGCAGTTTAAAGGAGCGACAGTAGGAAGGGGAGTGCGAGCGGGACAGCGAGCAGTTTAAAGGAGCGACAGAGGGGAGGGGAGTGCGAGCGGGAGAGCGAGCAGTTTAAAGGAGCGACAGTGGGAAGGGGAGCGCGAGTGGGACAGCGAGCAGTTTAAAGGAGCGACTGTGGGAAGGGGAGAGCGAGCGGGAGCAGCGAGCAGTTTAAAGGAGCGACAGTAGGAAGGGGAGAGCGAGCGGGACAGCGAGCAGTTTAAAGGAGCGGCAGTGGGAAGGGGAGTGCGAGCGGGAGCAGCGAGCAGTTTAAAGGAGCGACAGTGGGAAGGGGAGTGCGAGCGGGACAGCGAGAAGTTTCAAGAAGCGACAGTGGGAAGGGGAGTGCGAGCGGGACAGCGAGCAGTTTAAAGGAGCGACAGTGGGAAGGGGAGTGCGAGCGGGACAGCGCGCAGTTTAAAGGAGCGACAGTGGGAAGGGGAGTGCGAGCGGGAGCAGTTTAAAGGAGCGACAGTGGGAAGGGGAGTGCGAGCGGGAGCAGTTTAAAGGAGCGACAGTGAGGAGGGGAGTGCGAGCGGGAGCAGTTTAAAGGAGCGACAGTGGGGAGGGGAATACGAGCGGGAGCAGTTTAAAGGAGCGACAGTGGGGAGGGGAGTGCGAGCGGGAGCAGTTTAAAGGAGCGACAGTGGGGAGGGGAGTACGAGCGGGACAGCGAGCAGTTTAAAGGAGCGACAGTGGGAAGGGGAGTGCGAGCGGGAGCAGTTTAAAGGAGCGACAGTGGGAAGGGGAGTGCGAGCGGGAGCAGCGAGCAGTTTAAAGGAGCGACAGTGGAGAGGGGAGAGCGAGCGGGAGCAGTTTTAAGGATGGGACAGTGGGAAGGGGAGTGCGAGCGGGATAGCGAGCGGTTTAAAGGAGCGACAGTGGGAAGGGGAGAGCGAGCGGGACAGCGAGCAGTTTAAAGGAGCGGCAGTGGGAAGGGGAGAGCGAGCGGGACAGCGAGCGGTTTAAAGGAGCGACAGTGGGGAGAGGAGTGCGAGCGGGAGCAGTTTAAAGGAGCGACAGAGGGGAGGGGAGTGCGAGCGGGACAGCGAGCGGTTTAAAGGAGCGACAGTGGGGAGAGGAGTGCGAGCGGGAGCAGTTTAAAGGAGCGACAGAGGGGAGGGGAGCGCGAGCGGGACAGCGAGCGGTTTAAAGGAGCGACAGTGAGGAGAGGAGTGCGAGCGGGAGAGCGAGCAGTTTAAAGGAGCGGCAGTGGGAAGGGGAGTGCGAGCGGGAGGAGCGAGCGGTTTAAAGGAGCGACAGTGGGAAGGGGAGCGCGAGCGGGACAGCGAGCAGTTTAAAGGAGCGACAGTGGGAAGGGGAGCGCGAGCGGGACAGCGAGCAGTTTAAAGGAGCGACAGTGGGAAGGGGAGCGCGAGCGGGACAGCGAGCAGTTTAAAGGAGCGACTGTGGGAAGGGGAGTGCGAGCGGGAGCAGCGAGCAGTTTAAAGGAGCGACTGTGGGAAGGGGAGAGCGAGCGGGAGCAGCGAGCAGTTTAAAGGAGCGACAGTGGGAAGGGGAGAGCGAGCGGGAGCAGCGAGTAGTTTAAAGGAGCGGCAGGGGGAAGGGGAGTGCGAGCGGGAGCAGCGAGCAGTTTAAAGGAGCGGCAGTGGGAAGGGGAGCGCGAGTGGGACAGCGAGCAGTTTAAAGGAGCGACAGTGGGAAGGGGAGAGCGAGCGGGAGCAGCGAGCAGTTTAAAGGAGCGACAGTGGGAAGGGGAGTGCGAGCGGGACAGCGAGCAGTTTAAAGGAGCGACAGTAGGAAGGGGAGCGCGAGTGGGACAGCGAGCAGTTTAAAGGAGCGACAGTGGGAAGGGGAGTGCGAGCGGGAGCAGCGAGCAGTTTAAAGGAGCGACAGTAGGAAGGGGAGAGCGAGCGGGAGCAGCGAGCAGTTTAAAGGAGCGACAGTGGGAAGGGGAGTGCGAGCGGGACAGCGAGCAGTTTAAAGGAGCGGCAGTAGGAAGGGGAGAGCGAGCGGGAGCAGCGAGCAGTTTAAAGGAGCGGCAGTGGGAAGGGGAGTGCGAGCGGGAGCAGCGAGCAGTTTAAAGGAGCGACAGTGGGAAGGGGAGTGCGAGCGGGACAGCGAGCAGTTTCAAGAAGCGACAGTGGGAAGGGGAGTGCGAGCGGGACAGCGAGCAGTTTAAAGGAGCGACAGTGGGAAGGGGAGTGCGAGCGGGACAGCGAGCAGTTTAAAGGAGCGACAGTGGGAAGGGGAGTGCGAGCGGGAGCAGTTTAAAGGAGCGACAGTGGGGAGGGGAGTACGAGCGGGAGCAGTTTAAAGGAGCGACAGTGAGGAGGGGAGTGCGAGCGGGAGCAGTTTAAAGGAGCGACAGTGGGGAGGGGAGTACGAGCGGGAGCAGTTTAAAGGAGCGACAGTGGGGAGGGGAGTGCGAGCGGGAGCAGTTTAAAGGAGCGACAGTGGGGAGGGGAGTACGAGCGGGACAGCGAGCAGTTTAAAGGAGCGACAGTGGGAAGGGGAGTGCGAGCGGGAGCAGTTTAAAGGAGCGACAGTGTGAAGGGGAGTGCGAGCGGGAGCAGCGAGTAGTTTAAAGGAGCGACAGTGGAGAGGGGAGAGCGAGCGGGAGCAGTTTTAAGGATGCGACAGTGGGAAGGGGAGTGCGAGCGGGATAGCGAGCGGTTCAAAGGAGCGACAGTGGGAAGGGGAGAGCGAGCGGGACGGCGAGCAGTTTAAAGGAGCGGCAGTGGGAAGGGGAGAGCGAGCGGGACAGCGAGCGGTTTAAAGGAGCGACAGTGGGGAGAGGAGTGCGAGCGGGAGCAGTTTAAAGGAGCGACAGAGGGGAGGGGAGTGCGAGCTGGACAGCGAGCGGTTTAAAGGAGCGACAGTGGGGAGAGGAGTAGGAGCGGGAGCAGTTTAAAGGAGCGGCAGTGGGAAGGGGAGAGCGAGCGGGAGCAGTTTAAAGGAGCGACAGTGGGAAGGGGAGAGCGAGCGGGAGCAGTTTAAAGGAGTGACAGTGGAGAGCGGAGAGCGAGCGTGAGCAGTTTAAAGGAGCGACAGTGGGAGGGGGAGAGCGAGCGGGAGCAGCGAGCAGTTGAAAGGAGCGACAGTGGGAAGGGGAGTGCGAGCGGGACAGCGAGCAGTTTAAAGGAGCGACAGTGGGAAGGGGAGTGCGAGCGGGACAGCGAGCAGTTTAAAGGAGCGGCAGTGGGAAGGGGAGTGCGAGTGGGAGGAGCGAGCGGTTTAAAGGAGCGACAGTGGGAAGGGGAGCGCGAGCAGGACAGCGAGCAGTTTAAAGGAGCGATAGTGGGAAGGGGAGAGCGAGCGGGACAGCGAGCAGTTTAAAGGAGCGACAGTGGGAAGGGGAGCGCGAGCGGGACAGCGAGCAGTTTAAAGGAGCGACAGTGGGAAGGGGAGCGCGAGCGGGAGCAGCAAGCGGTTTAAAGGAGCGGCAGTGGGGAGGGGAGTGCGAGCGGGAGCAGCGAGCAGTTTAAAGGAGCGACAGTGGGAAGGGGAGTGCGAGCGGGAGCAGCGAGCAGTTTAAAGGAACGACAGTGGGAAGGGGAGTGCGAGCGGGAGCAGCGAGCAGTTTAAAGGAGCGACAGTGGGGAGGGGAGAGCGAGCGGGACAGCGAGCAGTTTAAAGGAGCGACAGTGAGAAGGGGAGTGCGGGCGGGAGCAGCGAGCAGTTTAAAGGAGCGACAGTGGGGAGGGGAGTGCGAGCGGGAGCAGTTTAAAGGAGCGACAGTGGGGAGGGGAGTGCGAGCGGGAGCAGTTTAAAGGAGCGACAGTGGGGAGGGGAGTGCGAGCGGGAGCAGTTTAAAGGAGCGACAGTGGGAAGGGGAGTGCGAGCGGGACAGCGAGCAGTATAAAGGAGCGGCAGTGGGAAGGGGAGTGCGAGCGGGAGCAGTTTAAAGGAGCGACAGTGGGAAGGGGAGTGCGAGCGGGAGCAGCGAGCAGTTTAAAGGAGCGACAGTGGAGAGGGGAGAGCGAGCGGGAGCAGTTTTAAGGATGCGACAGTGGGAAGGGGAGTGCGAGCGGGATAGCGAGCGGTTTAAAGGAGCGACAGTGGGAAGGGGAGAGCGAGCGGGACAGCGAGCAGTTTAAAGGAGCGGCAGTGGGAAGGGGAGAGCGAGCGGGACAGCGAGCGGTTTAAAGGAGCGACAGTGGGGAGAGGAGTGCGAGCGGGAGCAGTTTAAAGGAGCGACAGAGGGGAGGGGAGTGCGAGCGGGACAGCGAGCGGTTTAAAGGAGCGACAGTGGGGAGAGGAGTAGGAGCGGGAGCAGTTTAAAGGAGCGGCAGTGGGAAGGGGAGAGCGAGCGGGAGCAGTTTAAAGGAGCGACAGTGGGAAGGGGAGTGCGAGCGGGACAGCGAGCAGTTTAAAGAAGCGACAGTAGGAAGGGGAGTGCGAGCGGGACAGCGAGCAGTTTAAAGGAGCGACAGTGGGAAGGGGAGTGCGAGCGGGAGCAGTTTAAAGGAGCGACAGTGGGAAGGGGAGTGCGAGCGGGAGCAGCGAGCAGTTTAAAGGATCGACAGTGACGAGGGGAGAGCGAGCGGGACAGCGAGCGGTTTAAAGGAGCGACAGTGGGAAGGGGAGAGCGAGCGGGACAGCGAGCACTTTAAAGGAGCGACAGTGGGGAGAGGAGTGCGAGCGGGAGCAGTTTAAAGGAGCGACAGAGGGGAGGGGAGTGCGAGCGGGACAGCGAGCGGTTTAAAGGAGCGACAGTGAGGAGAGGAGAGCGAGCGGGAGAGCGAGCAGTTTAAAGGAGCGGCAGTGGGAAGGGGAGTGCGAGCGGGAGGAGCGAGCGGTTTAAAGGAGCGACAGTGGGAAGGGGAGCGCGAGCGGGACAGCGAGCAGTTTAAAGGAGCGACAGTAGGAAGGGGAGCGCGAGCGGGAGCAGCGAGTAGTTTAAAGGAGCGACTGTGGGAAGGGGAGAGCGAGCGGGAGCAGCGAGCAGTTTAAAGGAGCGACAGTAGGAAGGGGAGAGCGAGCGGGAGCAGCGAGTAGTTTAAAGGAGCGACTGTGGGAAGGGGAGAGCGAGCGGGAGCAGCGAGCAGTTTAAAGGAGCGACAGTAGGAAGGGGAGAGCGAGCGGGAGCAGCGAGTAGTTTAAAGGAGCGACAGTGGGAAGGGGAGAGCGAGCGGGAGCAGCGAGTAGTTTAAAGGAGCGACTGTGGGAAGGGGAGAGCGAGCGGGAGCAGCGAGCAGTTTAAAGGAGCGACAGTAGGAAGGGGAGAGCGAGCGGGACAGCGAGCAGTTTAAAGGAGCGACAGTGGGAAGGGGAGTGCGAGCGGGACAGCGAGCAGTTTAAAGGAGCGACAGTGGGAAGGGGAGTGCGAGCGGGAGCAGCGAGCAGTTTAAAGGAGCGACAGTGGGAAGGGGAGTGCGAGCGGGACAGCGAGCAGTTTCAAGAAGCGACAGTGGGAAGGGGAGTGCGAGCGGGACAGCGAGCAGTTTAAAGGAGCGACAGTGGGAAGGGGAGTGCGAGCGGGAGCAGTTTAAAGGAGCGACAGTGGGGAGGGGAGTGCGAGCGGGAGCAGCGAGCAGTTTAAAGGAGCGACAGTGGGAAGGGGAGAGCGAGCGGGACAGCGAGCAGTTTAATGGAGCGATAGTAGGAAGGGGAGCGCGAGTGGGACAGCGAGCAGTTTAAAGGAGCGACAGTGGGAAGGGGAGTGCGAGCGGGACAGCGAGCAGTTTAAAGGAGCGGCAGTGGGAAGGGGAGTGCGAGCGGGAGCAGCGAGCAGTTTAAAGGAGCGACAGTGGGAAGGGGAGTGAGAGCGGGACAGCGAGCAGTTTCAAGGAGCGACAGTGGGAAGGGGAGTGCGAGCGGGACAGCGAGCAGTTTAAAGGAGCGACAGTGGGAAGGGGAGTGCGAGCGGGAGCAGTTTAAAGGAGCGACAGTGGGGAGGGGAGTACGAGCGGGAGCAGTTTAAAGGAGCGACAGTGAGGAGGGGAGTGCGAGCGGGAGCAGTTTAAAGGAGCGACAGTGGGGAGGGGAGTACGAGCGGGAGCAGTTTAAAGGAGCGACAGTGGGGAGGGGAGTGCGAGCGGGAGCAGTTTAAAGGAGCGACAGTGGGGAGGGGAGTATGAGCGGGACAGCGAGCAGTTTAAAGGAGCGACAGTGGGAAGGGGAGTGCGAGCGGGAGCAGTTTAAAGGAGCGACAGTGTGAAGGGGAGTGCGAGCGGGAGCAGCGAGCAGTTTAAAGGAGCGACAGTGGAGAGGGGAGAGCGAGCGGGAGCAGTTTTAAGGATGCGACAGTGGGAAGGGGAGTGCGAGCGGGATAGCGAGCGGTTTAAAGGAGCGACAGTGGGAAGGGGAGAGCGAGCGGGACAGCGAGCAGTTTAAAGGAGCGGCAGTGGGAAGGGGAGAGCGAGCGGGACAGCGAGCGGTTTAAAGGAGCGACAGAGGGGAGGGGAGTGCGAGCGGGACAGCGAGCGGTTTAAAGGAGCGACAGTGGGGAGAGGAGTAGGAGCGGGAGCAGTTTAAAGGAGCGGCAGTGGGAAGGGGAGTGCGAGCGGGACAGCGAGCAGTTTAAAGAAGCGACATTAGGAAGGGGAGTGCGAGCGGGACAGCGAGCAGTTTAAAGGAGCGACAGTGGGAAGGGGAGTGCGAGCGGGAGCAGCGAGCAGTTTAAAGGATCAACAGTGACGAGGGGAGAGCGAGCGGGACAGCGAGCGGTTTAAAGGAGCGACAGTGGGAAGGGGAGCGCGAGTGGGACAGCGAGCAGTTTAAAGGAGCGACAGTGGGGAGAGGAGTGCGAGCGGGAGCAGTTTAAAGGAGCGACAGAGGGGAGTGGAGTGCGAGCGGGACAGCGAGCGGTTTAAAGGAGCGACAGTGAGGAGAGGAGTGCGAGCGGGAGAGCGAGCAGTTTAAAGGAGCGGCAGTGGGAAGGGGAGTGCGAGCGGGAGGAGCGAGCGGTTTAAAGGAGCGACAGTGGGAAGGGGAGAGCGAGCGGGAGCAGCGAGTAGTTTAAAGGAGCGGCAGTGGGAAGGGGAGTGCGAGCGGGAGCAGCGAGCAGTTTAAAGGAGCGGCAGTGGGAAGGGGAGAGCGAGCGGGAGCAGCGAGCAGTTTAAAGGAGCGACAGTGGGAAGGGGAGTGCGAGCGGGAGCAGCGAGCAGTTTAAATGAGCGACAGTGGGAAGGCGAGTGCGAGCGGGACAGCGAGCAGTTTAATGGAGCGACAGTAGGAAGGGGAGAGCGAGCGGGACAGCGAGCAGTTTAAAGGAGCGGCAGTGGGAAGGGGAGTGCGAGCGGGAGCAGCGAGCAGTTTAAAGGAGCGACAGTGGGAAGGGGAGTGCGAGCGGGACAGCGAGCAGTTTCAAGAAGCGACAGTGGGAAGGGGAGTGCGAGCGGGAGCAGTTTAAAGGAGCGACAGAGGGGAGGGGAGTGCGAGCGGGACAGCGAGCGGTTTAAAGGAGCGACAGTGAGGAGAGGAGAGCGAGCGGGAGAGCGAGCAGTTTAAAGGAGCGGCAGTGGGAAGGGGAGTGCGAGCGGGAGGAGCGAGCGGTTTAAAGGAGCGACAGTGGGAAGGGGAGCGCGAGCGGGACAGCGAGCAGTTTAAAGGAGCGACAGTAGGAAGGGGAGCGCGAGCGGGAGCAGCGAGTAGTTTAAAGGAGCGACTGTGGGAAGGGGAGAGCGAGCGGGAGCAGCGAGCAGTTTAAAGGAGCGACAGTAGGAAGGGGAGAGCGAGCGGGAGCAGCGAGTAGTTTAAAGGAGCGACTGTGGGAAGGGGAGAGCGAGCGGGAGCAGCGAGCAGTTTAAAGGAGCGACAGTAGGAAGGGGAGAGCGAGCGGGAGCAGCGAGTAGTTTAAAGGAGCGACAGTGGGAAGGGGAGAGCGAGCGGGAGCAGCGAGTAGTTTAAAGGAGCGACTGTGGGAAGGGGAGAGCGAGCGGGAGCAGCGAGCAGTTTAAAGGAGCGACAGTAGGAAGGGGAGAGCGAGCGGGACAGCGAGCAGTTTAAAGGAGCGACAGTGGGAAGGGGAGTGCGAGCGGGACAGCGAGCAGTTTAAAGGAGCGACAGTGGGAAGGGGAGTGCGAGCGGGAGCAGCGAGCAGTTTAAAGGAGCGACAGTGGGAAGGGGAGTGCGAGCGGGACAGCGAGCAGTTTCAAGAAGCGACAGTGGGAAGGGGAGTGCGAGCGGGACAGCGAGCAGTTTAAAGGAGCGACAGTGGGAAGGGGAGTGCGAGCGGGAGCAGTTTAAAGGAGCGACAGTGGGGAGGGGAGTGCGAGCGGGAGCAGCGAGCAGTTTAAAGGAGCGACAGTGGGAAGGGGAGAGCGAGCGGGACAGCGAGCAGTTTAATGGAGCGACAGTAGGAAGGGGAGCGCGAGTGGGACAGCGAGCAGTTTAAAGGAGCGACAGTGGGAAGGGGAGTGCGAGCGGGACAGCGAGCAGTTTAAAGGAGCGGCAGTGGGAAGGGGAGTGCGAGCGGGAGCAGCGAGCAGTTTAAAGGAGCGACAGTGGGAAGGGGAGTGAGAGCGGGACAGCGAGCAGTTTCAAGGAGCGACAGTGGGAAGGGGAGTGCGAGCGGGACAGCGAGCAGTTTAAAGGAGCGACAGTGGGAAGGGGAGTGCGAGCGGGAGCAGTTTAAAGGAGCGACAGTGGGGAGGGGAGTACGAGCGGGAGCAGTTTAAAGGAGCGACAGTGAGGAGGGGAGTGCGAGCGGGAGCAGTTTAAAGGAGCGACAGTGGGGAGGGGAGTACGAGCGGGAGCAGTTTAAAGGAGCGACAGTGGGGAGGGGAGTGCGAGCGGGAGCAGTTTAAAGGAGCGACAGTGGGGAGGGGAGTATGAGCGGGACAGCGAGCAGTTTAAAGGAGCGACAGTGGGAAGGGGAGTGCGAGCGGGAGCAGTTTAAAGGAGCGACAGTGTGAAGGGGAGTGCGAGCGGGAGCAGCGAGCAGTTTAAAGGAGCGACAGTGGAGAGGGGAGAGCGAGCGGGAGCAGTTTTAAGGATGCGACAGTGGGAAGGGGAGTGCGAGCGGGATAGCGAGCGGTTTAAAGGAGCGACAGTGGGAAGGGGAGAGCGAGCGGGACAGCGAGCAGTTTAAAGGAGCGGCAGTGGGAAGGGGAGAGCGAGCGGGACAGCGAGCGGTTTAAAGGAGCGACAGAGGGGAGGGGAGTGCGAGCGGGACAGCGAGCGGTTTAAAGGAGCGACAGTGGGGAGAGGAGTAGGAGCGGGAGCAGTTTAAAGGAGCGGCAGTGGGAAGGGGAGTGCGAGCGGGACAGCGAGCAGTTTAAAGAAGCGACATTAGGAAGGGGAGTGCGAGCGGGACAGCGAGCAGTTTAAAGGAGCGACAGTGGGAAGGGGAGTGCGAGCGGGAGCAGCGAGCAGTTTAAAGGATCGACAGTGACGAGGGGAGAGCGAGCGGGACAGCGAGCGGTTTAAAGGAGCGACAGTGGGAAGGGGAGCGCGAGTGGGACAGCGAGCAGTTTAAAGGAGCGACAGTGGGGAGAGGAGTGCGAGCGGGAGCAGTTTAAAGGAGCGACAGAGGGGAGTGGAGTGCGAGCGGGACAGCGAGCGGTTTAAAGGAGCGACAGTGAGGAGAGGAGTGCGAGCGGGAGAGCGAGCAGTTTAAAGGAGCGGCAGTGGGAAGGGGAGTGCGAGCGGGAGGAGCGAGCGGTTTAAAGGAGCGACAGTGGGAAGGGGAGAGCGAGCGGGAGCAGCGAGTAGTTTAAAGGAGCGGCAGTGGGAAGGGGAGTGCGAGCGGGAGCAGCGAGCAGTTTAAAGGAGCGGCAGTGGGAAGGGGAGAGCGAGCGGGAGCAGCGAGCAGTTTAAAGGAGCGACAGTGGGAAGGGGAGAGCGAGCGGGACAGCGAGCAGTTTAAAGGAGCGACAGTGGGAAGGGGAGTGCGAGCGGGAGCAGCGAGCAGATTAAATGAGCGACAGTGGGAAGGCGAGTGCGAGCGGGACAGCGAGCAGTTTAATGGAGCGACAGTAGGAAGGGGAGAGCGAGCGGGACAGCGAGCAGTTTAAAGGAGCGGCAGTGGGAAGGGGAGTGCGAGCGGGAGCAGCGAGCAGTTTAAAGGAGCGACAGTGGGAAGGGGAGTGCGAGCGGGACAGCGAGCAGTTTCAAGAAGCGACAGTGGGAAGGGGAGTGCGAGCGGGAGCAGTTTAAAGGAGCGACAGTGGGGAGGGGAGTACGAGCGGGAGCAGTTTAAAGGAGCGACAGTGAGGAGGGGAGTGCGAGCGGGAGCAGTTTAAAGGAGCGACAGTGGGGAGGGGAGTACGAGCGGGACAGCGAGCAGTTTAAAGGAGCGACAGTGGGAAGGGGAGTGCGAGCGGGAGCAGTTTAAAGGAGCGACAGTGTGAAGGGGAGTGCGAGCGGGAGCAGTTTAAAGGAGCGACAGTGGGGAGGGGAGTGCGAGCGGGAGCAGTTTAAAGGAGCGACAGTGGGGAGGGGAGTGCGAGCGGGAGCAGTTTAAAGGAGCGACAGTGGGGAGAGGAGAACGAGCGGGACAGCGAGCAGTTTAAAGGAGCGACAGTGGGAAGGGGAGTGCGAGCGGGAGCAGCGAGCAGTTTAAAGGAGCGACAGTGGGGAGGGGAGTACGAGCGGGAGCAGTTTAAAGGAGCGACAGTGGGGAGGGGAGTGCGAGCGGGAGCAGTTTAAAGGAGCGACAGTGGGGAGGGGAGTACGAGCGGGACAGCGAGCAGTTTAAAGGAGCGACAGTGGGAAGGGGAGTGCGAGCGGGAGCAGCGAGCAGTTTAAAGGAGCGACAGTGGAGAGGGGAGAGCGAGCGGGAGCAGTTTTAAGGATGCGACAGTGGGAAGGGGAGTGCGAGCGGGATAGCGAGCGGTTTAAAGGAGCGACAGTGGGAAGGGGAGAGCGAGCGGGACAGCGAGCAGTTTAAAGGAGCGGCAGTGGGAAGGGGAGAGCGAGCGGGACAGCGAGCGGTTTAAAGGAGCGACAGTGGGGAGAGGAGTGCGAGCGGGAGCAGTTTAAAGGAGCGACAGAGGGGAGGGGAGTGCGAGCGGGACAGCGAGCGGTTTAAAGGAGCGACAGTGGGAAGGGGAGAGCGAGCGGGAGCAGTTTAAAGGAGCGGCAGTGGGAAGGGGAGAGCGAGCGGGAGCAGTTTAAAGGAGCGACAGTGGGAAGGGGAGTGCGAGCGGGACAGCGAGCAGTTTAAAGAAGCGACAGTAGGAAGGGGAGTGCGAGCGGGACAGCGAGCAGTTTAAAGGAGCGACAGTGGGAAGGGGAGTGCGAGCGGGAGCAGTTTAAAGGAGCGACAGTGGGAAGGGGAGTGCGAGCGGGAGCAGCGAGCAGTTTAAAGGATCGACAGTGACGAGGGGAGAGCGAGCGGGACAGCGAGCGGTTTAAAGGAGCGACAGTGGGAAGGGGAGAGCGAGCGGGACAGCGAGCAGTTTAAAGGAGCGACAGTGGGGAGAGGAGTGCGAGCGGGAGCAGTTTAAAGGAGCGGCAGTGGGAAGGGGAGCGCGAGTGGGACAGCGAGCAGTTTAAAGGAGCGACAGTGAGGAGAGGAGAGCGAGCGGGAGAGCGAGCAGTTTAAAGGAGCGGCAGTGGGAAGGGGAGTGCGAGCGGGAGGAGCGAGCGGTTTAAAGGAGCGACAGTGGGAAGGGGAGCGCGAGCGGGACAGCGAGCAGTTTAAAGGAGCGACAGTAGGAAGGGGAGCGCGAGTGGGACAGCGAGCAGTTTAAAGGAGCGGCAGTGGGAAGGGGAGTGCGAGCGGGACAGCGAGCAGTTTAAAGGAGCGACAGTAGGAAGGGGAGCGCGAGTGGGACAGCGAGCAGTTTAAAGGAGCGGCAGTGGGAAGGGGAGTGCGAGCGGGACAGCGAGCAGTTTAAAGGAGCGACAGTGGGAAGGGGAGAGCGAGCGGGAGCAGCGAGTAGTTTAAAGGAGCAACTGTGGGAAGGGGAGAGCGAGCGGGACAGCGAGCAGTTTAAAGGAGCGGCAGTGGGAAGGGGAGTGCGAGCGGGAGCAGCGAGCAGTTTAAAGGAGCGACAGTGGGAAGGGGAGTGCGAGCGGGACAGCGAGCAGTTTAAAGGAGCGACAGTGGGAAGGGGAGTGCGAGCGGGACAGCGAGCAGTTTCAAGAAGCGACAGTGGGAAGGGGAGTGCAGGCGGGACAGCGAGCAGTTTAAAGGAGCGACAGTGGGAAGGGGAGTGCGAGCGGGAGCAGTTTAAAGGAGCGACAGTGGGGAGGGGAGTGCGAGCGGGACAGCGAGCAGTTTAAAGGAGCGACAGTGGGAAGGGGAGTGCGAGCGGGAGCAGTTTAAAGGAGCGACAGTGGGGAGGGGAGTACGAGCGGGAGCAGCGAGCAGTTTAAAGGAGCGACAGTGGGAAGGGGAGAGCGAGCGGGACAGCGAGCAGTTTAAAGGAGCGACTGTGGGAAGGGGAGAGCGAGCGGGAGCAGCGAGCAGTTTAAAGGAGCGACAGTGGGAAGGGGAGTGCGAGCGGGAGCAGCGAGCAGTTTAAAGGAGCGACAGTGGGAAGGGGAGAGCGAGCGGGACAGCGAGCAGTTTAAAGGAGCGACAGTGGGAAGGGGAGTGCGAGCGGGAGCAGCGAGCAGTTTAAAGGAGCGACAGTGGGAAGGGGAGTGCGAGCGGGACAGCGAGCAGTTTAAAGGAGCGGCAGTGGGAAGGGGAGTGCGAGCAGGAGCAGCGAGCAGTTTAAAGGAGCGACAGTGGGAAGGGGAGTGCGAGCGGGACAGCGAGCAGTTTCAAGGAGCGACAGTGGGAAGGGGAGTGCGAGCGGGACAGCGAGCAGTTTAAAGGAGCGACAGTGGGAAGGGGAGTGCGAGCGGGAGCAGTTTAAAGGAGCGACAGTGGGGAGGGGAGTACGAGCGGGAGCAGTTTAAAGGAGCGACAGTGAGGAGGGGAGTGCGAGCGGGAGCAGTTTAAAGGAGCGACAGTGGGGAGGGGAGTACGAGCGGGAGCAGTTTAAAGGAGCGACAGTGGGGAGGGGAGTGCGAGCGGGAGCAGTTTAAAGGAGCGACAGTGGGGAGGGGAGTACGAGCGGGACAGCGAGCAGTTTAAAGGAGCGATAGTGGGAAGGGGAGTGCGAGCGGGAGCAGTTTAAAGGAGCGACAGTGTGAAGGGGAGTGCGAGCGGGAGCAGCGAGCAGTTTAAAGGAGCGACAGTGGAGAGGGGAGAGCGAGCGGGAGCAGTTTTAAGGATGCGACAGTGGGAAGGGGAGTGCGAGCGGGATAGCGAGCGGTTTAAAGGAGCGACAGTGGGAAGGGGAGAGCGAGCGGGACAGCGAGCAGTTTAAAGGAGCGGCAGTGGGAAGGGGAGAGCGAGCGGGACAGCGAGCGGTTTAAAGGAGCGACAGTGGGGAGAGGAGTGCGAGCGGGAGCAGTTTAAAGGAGCGACAGAGGGGAGGGGAGTGCGAGCGGGACAGCGAACGGTTTAAAGGAGCGACAGTGGGGAGAGGAGTAGGAGCGGGAGCAGTTTAAAGGAGCGGCAGTGGGAAGGGGAGTGCGAGCGGGAGCAGTTTAAAGGAGCGACAGTGGGGAGGGGAGTGCGAGCGGGAGCAGCGAGCAGTTTAAAGGAGCGACAGTGGGAAGGGGAGAGCGAGCGGGACAGCGAGCAGTTTAATGGAGCGACAGTAGGAAGGGGAGCGCGAGTGGGACAGCGAGCAGTTTAAAGGAGCGACAGTGGGAAGGGGAGTGCGAGCGGGACAGCGAGCAGTTTAAAGGAGCGGCAGTGGGAAGGGGAGTGCGAGCGGGAGCAGCGAGCAGTTTAAAGGAGCGACAGTGGGAAGGGGAGTGAGAGCGGGACAGCGAGCAGTTTCAAGGAGCGACAGTGGGAAGGGGAGTGCGAGCGGGACAGCGAGCAGTTTAAAGGAGCGACAGTGGGAAGGGGAGTGCGAGCGGGAGCAGTTTAAAGGAGCGACAGTGGGGAGGGGAGTACGAGCGGGAGCAGTTTAAAGGAGCGACAGTGAGGAGGGGAGTGCGAGCGGGAGCAGTTTAAAGGAGCGACAGTGGGGAGGGGAGTACGAGCGGGAGCAGTTTAAAGGAGCGACAGTGGGGAGGGGAGTGCGAGCGGGAGCAGTTTAAAGGAGCGACAGTGGGGAGGGGAGTATGAGCGGGACAGCGAGCAGTTTAAAGGAGCGACAGTGGGAAGGGGAGTGCGAGCGGGAGCAGTTTAAAGGAGCGACAGTGTGAAGGGGAGTGCGAGCGGGAGCAGCGAGCAGTTTAAAGGAGCGACAGTGGAGAGGGGAGAGCGAGCGGGAGCAGTTTTAAGGATGCGACAGTGGGAAGGGGAGTGCGAGCGGGATAGCGAGCGGTTTAAAGGAGCGACAGTGGGAAGGGGAGAGCGAGCGGGACAGCGAGCAGTTTAAAGGAGCGGCAGTGGGAAGGGGAGAGCGAGCGGGACAGCGAGCGGTTTAAAGGAGCGACAGAGGGGAGGGGAGTGCGAGCGGGACAGCGAGCAGTTTAAAGGAGCGACAGAGGGGAGGGGAGTGCGAGCGGGACAGCGAGCGGTTTAAAGGAGCGACAGTGGGGAGAGGAGTAGGAGCGGGAGCAGTTTAAAGGAGCGGCAGTGGGAAGGGGAGTGCGAGCGGGACAGCGAGCAGTTTAAAGAAGCGACATTAGGAAGGGGAGTGCGAGCGGGACAGCGAGCAGTTTAAAGGAGCGACAGTGGGAAGGGGAGTGCGAGCGGGAGCAGCGAGCAGTTTAAAGGATCGACAGTGACGAGGGGAGAGCGAGCGGGACAGCGAGCGGTTTAAAGGAGCGACAGTGGGAAGGGGAGCGCGAGTGGGACAGCGAGCAGTTTAAAGGAGCGACAGTGGGGAGAGGAGTGCGAGCGGGAGCAGTTTAAAGGAGCGACAGAGGGGAGTGGAGTGCGAGCGGGACAGCGAGCGGTTTAAAGGAGCGACAGTGAGGAGAGGAGTGCGAGCGGGAGAGCGAGCAGTTTAAAGGAGCGGCAGTGGGAAGGGGAGTGCGAGCGGGAGGAGCGAGCGGTTTAAAGGAGCGACAGTGGGAAGGGGAGAGCGAGCGGGAGCAGCGAGTAGTTTAAAGGAGCGGCAGTGGGAAGGGGAGTGCGAGCGGGAGCAGCGAGCAGTTTAAAGGAGCGGCAGTGGGAAGGGGAGAGCGAGCGGGAGCAGCGAGCAGTTTAAAGGAGCGACAGTGGGAAGGGGAGAGCGAGCGGGACAGCGAGCAGTTTAAAGGAGCGACAGTGGGAAGGGGAGTGCGAGCGGGAGCAGCGAGCAGTTTAAATGAGCGACAGTGGGAAGGGGAGTGCGAGCGGGACAGCGAGCAGTTTAATGGAGCGACAGTAGGAAGGGGAGAGCGAGCGGGACAGCGAGCAGTTTAAAGGAGCGGCAGTGGGAAGGGGAGTGCGAGCGGGACAGCGAGCAGTTTCAAGAAGCGACAGTGGGAAGGGGAGTGCGAGCGGGAGCAGTTTAAAGGAGCGACAGTGGGGAGGGGAGTACGAGCGGGAGCAGTTTAAAGGAGCGACAGTGAGGAGGGGAGTGCGAGCGGGAGCAGTTTAAAGGAGCGACAGTGGGGAGGGGAGTACGAGCGGGACAGCGAGCAGTTTAAAGGAGCGACAGTGGGAAGGGGAGTGCGAGCGGGAGCAGTTTAAAGGAGCGACAGTGGGGAGGGGAGTACGAGCGGGAGCAGTTTAAAGGAGCGACAGTGGGGAGGGGAGTGCGAGCGGGAGCAGTTTAAAGGAGCTACAGTGGGGAGGGGAGTACGAGCGGGACAGCGAGCAGTTTAAAGGAGCGACAGTGGGAAGGGGAGTGCGAGCGGGAGCAGCGAGCAGTTTAAAGGAGCGACAGTGGGGAGGGGAGTACGAGCGGGAGCAGTTTAAAGGAGCGACAGTGGGGAGGGGAGTGCGAGCGGGAGCAGTTTAAAGGAGCGGCAGTGGGAAGGGGAGTGCGAGCGGGAGCAGCGAGCAGTTTAAAGGAGCGACAGTGGAGAGGGGAGAGCGAGCGGGAGCAGTTTTAAGGATGCGACAGTGGGAAGGGGAGTGCGAGCGGGATAGCGAGCGGTTTAAAGGAGCGACAGTGGGAAGGGGAGAGCGAGCGGGACAGCGAGCAGTTTAAAGGAGCGGCAGTGGGAAGGGGAGAGCGAGCGGGACAGCGAGCGGTTTAAAGGAGCGACAGTGGGGAGAGGAGTGCGAGCGGGAGCAGTTTAAAGGAGCGACAGAGGGGAGGGGAGTGCGAGCGGGACAGCGAGCGGTTTAAAGGAGCGACAGTGGGAAGGGGAGAGCGAGCGGGAGCAGTTTAAAGGAGCGGCAGTGGGAAGGGGAGAGCGAGCGGGAGCAGTTTAAAGGAGCGACAGTGGGAAGGGGAGTGCGAGCGGGACAGCGAGCAGTTTAAAGAAGCGACAGTAGGAAGGGGAGTGCGAGCGGGACAGCGAGCAGTTTAAAGGAGCGACAGTGGGAAGGGGAGTGCGAGCGGGAGCAGTTTAAAGGAGCGACAGTGGGAAGGGGAGTGCGAGCGGGAGCAGCGAGCAGTTTAAAGGATCGACAGTGACGAGGGGAGAGCGAGCGGGACAGCGAGCGGTTTAAAGGAGCGACAGTGGGAAGGGGAGAGCGAGCGGGACAGCGAGCAGTTTAAAGGAGCGACAGTGGGGAGAGGAGTGCGAGCGGGAGCAGTTTAAAGGAGCAACAGAGGGGAGGGGAGTGCGAGCGGGACAGCGAGCGGTTTAAAGGAGCGGCAGTGGGAAGGGGAGCGCGAGTGGGACAGCGAGCAGTTTAAAGGAGCGACAGTGAGGAGAGGAGAGCGAGCGGGAGAGCGAGCAGTTTAAAGGAGCGGCAGTGGGAAGGGGAGTGCGAGCGGGAGGAGCGAGCGGTTTAAAGGAGCGACAGTGGGAAGGGGAGCGCGAGCGGGACAGCGAGCAGTTTAAAGGAGCGACAGTAGGAAGGGGAGCGCGAGTGGGACAGCGAGCAGTTTAAAGGAGCGGCAGTGGGAAGGGGAGTGCGAGCGGGACAGCGAGCAGTTTAAAGGAGCGACAGTAGGAAGGGGAGCGCGAGTGGGACAGCGAGCAGTTTAAAGGAGCGGCAGTGGGAAGGGGAGTGCGAGCGGGACAGCGAGCAGTTTAAAGGAGCGACAGTGGGAAGGGGAGAGCGAGCGGGAGCAGCGAGTAGTTTAAAGGAGCAACTGTGGGAAGGGGAGAGCGAGCGGGACAGCGAGCAGTTTAAAGGAGCGGCAGTGGGAAGGGGAGTGCGAGCGGGAGCAGCGAGCAGTTTAAAGGAGCGACAGTGGGAAGGGGAGTGCGAGCGGGACAGCGAGCAGTTTAAAGGAGCGGCAGTGGGAAGGGGAGTGCGAGCGGGACAGCGAGCAGTTTCAAGAAGCGACAGTGGGAAGGGGAGTGCGAGCGGGACAGCGAGCAGTTTAAAGGAGCGACAGTGGGAAGGGGAGTGCGAGCGGGAGCAGTTTAAAGGAGCGACAGTGGGGAGGGGAGTGCGAGCGGGACAGCGAGCAGTTTAAAGGAGCGACAGTGGGAAGGGGAGTGCGAGCGGGAGCAGTTTAAAGGAGCGACAGTGGGGAGGGGAGTACGAGCGGGAGCAGCGAGCAGTTTAAAGGAGCGACAGTGGGAAGGGGAGAGCGAGCGGGACAGCGAGCAGTTTAAAGGAGCGACTGTGGGAAGGGGAGAGCGAGCGGGAGCAGCGAGCAGTTTAAAGGAGCGACAGTGGGAAGGGGAGTGCGAGCGGGAGCAGCGAGCAGTTTAAAGGAGCGACAGTGGGAAGGGGAGAGCGAGCGGGACAGCGAGCAGTTTAAAGGAGCGACAGTGGGAAGGGGAGTGCGAGCGGGAGCAGCGAGCAGTTTAAAGGAGCGACAGTGGGAAGGGGAGTGCGAGCGGGACAGCGAGCAGTTTAAAGGAGCGGCAGTGGGAAGGGGAGTGCGAGCAGGAGCAGCGAGCAGTTTAAAGGAGCGACAGTGGGAAGGGGAGTGCGAGCGGGACAGCGAGCAGTTTCAAGGAGCGACAGTGGGAAGGGGAGTGCGAGCGGGACAGCGAGCAGTTTAAAGGAGCAACAGTGGGAAGGGGAGTGCGAGCGGGAGCAGTTTAAAGGAGCGACAGTGGGGAGGGGAGTACGAGCGGGAGCAGTTTAAAGGAGCGACAGTGAGGAGGGGAGTGCGAGCGGGAGCAGTTTAAAGGAGCGACAGTGGGGAGGGGAGTACGAGCGGGAGCAGTTTAAAGGAGCGACAGTGGGGAGGGGAGTGCGAGCGGGAGCAGTTTAAAGGAGCGACAGTGGGGAGGGGAGTACGAGCGGGACAGCGAGCAGTTTAAAGGAGCGACAGTGGGAAGGGGAGTGCGAGCGGGAGCAGTTTAAAGGAGCGACAGTGTGAAGGGGAGTGCGAGCGGCAGCAGCGAGCAGTTTAAAGGAGCGACAGTGGAGAGGGGAGAGCGAGCGGGAGCAGTTTTAAGGATGCGACAGTGGGAAGGGGAGTGCGAGCGGGATAGCGAGCGGTTTAAAGGAGCGACAGTGGGAAGGGGAGAGCGAGCGGGACAGCGAGCAGTTTAAAGGAGCGGCAGTGGGAAGGGGAGAGCGAGCGGGACAGCGAGCGGTTTAAAGGAGCGACAGTGGGGAGAGGAGTGCGAGCGGGAGCAGTTTAAAGGAGCGACAGAGGGGAGGGGAGTGCGAGCGGGACAGCGAGCGGTTTAAAGGAGCGACAGTGGGGAGAGGAGTAGGAGCGGGAGCAGTTTAAAGGAGCGGCAGTGGGAAGGGGAGAGCGAGCGGGAGCAGTTTAAAGGAGCGACAGTGGGAAGGGGAGTGCGAGCGGGACAGCGAGCAGTTTAAAGAAGCGACAGTAGGAAGGGGAGTGCGAGCGGGACAGCGAGCAGTTTAAAGGAGCGACAGTGGGAAGGGGAGTGCGAGCGGGAGCAGTTTAAAGGAGCGACAGTGGGAAGGGGAGTGCGAGCGGGAGCAGCGAGCAGTTTAAAGGATCGACAGTGACGAGGGGAGAGCGAGCGGGACAGCGAGCGGTTTAAAGGAGCGACAGTGGGAAGGGGAGAGCGAGCGGGACAGCGAGCAGTTTAAAGGAGCGACAGTGGGGAGAGGAGTGCGAGCGGGAGCAGTTTAAAGGAGCGACAGAGGGGAGTGGAGTGCGAGCGGGACAGCGAGCGGTTTAAAGGAGCGACAGTGAGGAGAGGAGTGCGAGCGGGAGAGCGAGCAGTTTAAAGGAGCGGCAGTGGGAAGGGGAGTGCGAGCGGGAGGAGCGAGCGGTTTAAAGGAGCGACAGTGGGAAGGGGAGCGCGAGCGGGACAGCGAGCAGTTTAAAGGAGCGACAGTGGGAAGGGGAGCGCGAGTGGGACAGCGAGCAGTTTAAAGGAGCGACAGTGGGAAGGGGAGAGCGAGCGGGAGCAGCGAGCAGTTTAAAGGAGCGACAGTGGGAAGGGGAGAGCGAGCGGGAGCAGCGAGTAGTTTAAAGGAGCGGCAGTGGGAAGGGGAGTGCGAGCGGGAGCAGCGAGCAGTTTAAAGGAGCGGCAGTGAGAAGGGGAGAGCGAGCGGGAGCAGCGAGCAGTTTCAAGAAACGACAGTGGGGAGGGGAGTACGAGCGGGAGCAGTTTAATGGAGCGACAGTAGGAAGGGGAGCGCGAGTGGGAGCAGCGAGCAGTTTAAAGGAGCGACAGTGGGAAGGGGAGTGCGAGCGGGACAGCGAGCAGTTTCAAGAAACGACAGTGGGGAGGGGAGTGCGAGCGGGAGCAGTTTAAAGGAGCGACAGTGAGGAGGGGAGTGCGAGCGGGAGCAGTTTAAAGGAGCGACAGTGGGGAGGGGTGTACGAGCGGGACAGCGAGCAGTTTAAAGGAGCGACAGTGGGAAGGGGAGTGCGAGTGGGAGCAGTTTAAAGGAGCGACAGTGGGGAGGGGAGTACGAGCGGGAGCAGTTTAAAGGAGCGACAGTGGGGAGGGGAGTGCGAGCGGGAGCAGTTTAAAGGAGCGACAGTGGGGAGGGGAGTACGAGCGGGAGCAGCGAGCAGTTTAAAGGAGCGACAGTGGGAAGGGGAGTGCGAGCGGGAGCAGTTTAAAGGAGCGACAGTGGGGAGGGGTGTACGAGCGGGACAGCGAGCAGTTTAAAGGAGCGACAGTGGGAAGGGGAGTGCGAGCGGGAGCAGTTTAAAGGAGCGACAGTGGGGAGGGGAGTACGAGCGGGAGCAGCGAGCAGTTTAAAGGAGCGACAGTGGGGAGGGGAGTACGAGCGGGAGCAGCGAGCAGTTTAAAGGAGCGACAGTGGGGAGGGGAGTGCGAGCGGGAGCAGTTTAAAGGAGCGACAGTGGGGAGGGGAGTACGAGCGGGAGCAGTTTAAAGGAGCGACAGTGGGGAGGGGAGTGCGAGCGGGAGCAGCGAGCAGTTTAAAGGAGCGACAGTGGGAAGGGGAGTGCGAGCGGGAGCAGTTTAAAGGAGCGACAGTGGGGAGGGGAGTGCGAGCGGGAGCAGCGAGCAGTTTAAAGGAACGACAGTGGGGAGGGGAGAGCGAGCGGGACAGCGAGCAGTTTAAAGGAACGACAGTGGGAAGGGGAGTGCGAGCGGGAGCAGCGAGCAGTTTAAAGGAGCGACAGTGGGGAGGGGAGAGCGAGCGGGACAGCGAGCAGTTTAAAGGAGCGACAGTGAGAAGGGGAGTGCGGGCGGGAGCAGCGAGCAGTTTAAAGGAGCGGCAGTGGGAAGGGGAGTGCGAGCGGGACAGCGAGCAGTTTAAAGAAGCGACAGTAGGAAGGGGAGTGCGAGCGGGACAGCGAGCAGTTTAAAGGAGCGACAGTGGGAAGGGGAGTGCGAGCGGGAGCAGTTTAAAGGAGCGACAGTGGGGAGGGGAGTGCGAGCGGGACAGCGAGCAGTTTAAAGGAGCGACAGTGGGAAGGGGAGTGCGAACGGGACAGCGAGCAGTTTAAAGGAACGACAGTGGGAAGGGGAGTGCGAGCGGGAGCAGCGAGCAGTTTAAAGGAGCGACAGTGGGGAGGGGAGAGCGAGCGGGACAGCGAGCAGTTTAAAGGAGCGACAGTGAGAAGGGGAGTGCGGGCGGGAGCAGCGAGCAGTTTAAAGGAGCGGCAGTGGGAAGGGGAGTGCGAGCGGGACAGCGAGCAGTTTAAAGAAGCGACAGTAGGAAGGGGAGTGCGAGCGGGACAGCGAGCAGTTTAAAGGAGCGACAGTGGGAAGGGGAGTGCGAGCGGGAGCAGTTTAAAGGAGCGACAGTGGGAAGGGGAGTGCGAGCGGGAGCAGCGAGCAGTTTAAAGGATCGACAGTGACGAGGGGAGAGCGAGCGGGACAGCGAGCGTTTTAAAGGAGCGACAGTGGGAAGGGGAGAGCGAGCGGGACAACGAGCAGTTTAAAGGAGCGACAGTGGGGAGAGGAGTGCGAGCGGGAGCAGTTTAAAGGAGCGACAGAGGGGAGGGGAGTGCGAGCGGGAGCAGTTTAAAGGAGCGACAGAGGGGAGGGGAGTGCGAGCGGGAGAGCGAGCAGTTTAATGGAGCGACAGTAGGAAGGGGAGAGCGAGCGGGACAGCGAGCAGTTTAAAGGAGCGACAGTGGGAAGGGGAGAGCGAGCGGGAGCAGCGAGCAGTTTAAAGGAGCGACAGTGGGAAGGGGAGCGCGAGCGGGACAGCGAGCAGTTTAAAGGAGCGACAGTGGGAAGGGGAGAGCGAGCGGGACAGCGAGCAGTTTAAAGGAGCGACAGTGGGAAGGGGAGAGCGAGCGGGAGCAGCGAGCAGTTTAAAGGAGCGGCAGTGGGAAGGGGAGAGCGAGCGGGAGCAGCGAGCAGTTTAAAGGAGCGACAGTGGGAAGGGGAGTGCGAGCGGGAGCAGCGAGCAGTTTAAAGGAGCGACAGTGGGAAGGGGAGTGCGAGCGGGACAGCGAGCAGTTTCAAGAAGCGACAGTGGGAAGGGGAGTGCGAGCGGGACAGCGAGCAGTTTAAAGGAGCGACAGTGGGAAGGGGAGTGCGAGCGGGACAGCGAGCTGTTTAAAGGAGCGACAGTGGGAAGGGGAGTGCGAGCGGGACAGCGAGCAGTTTAAAGGAGCGAAAGTGGGAAGGGGAGTGCGAGCGGGAGCAGTTTAAAGGAGCGACAGTGGGGAGGGGAGTACGAGCGGGAGCAGTTTAAAGGAGCGACAGTGAGGAGGGGAGTGCGAGCGGGAGCAGTTTAAAGGAGCGACAGTGGGGAGGGGAGTACGAGCGAGAGCAGTTTAAAGGAGCGACAGTGGGGAGGGGAGTGCGAGCGGGAGCAGTTTAAAGGAGCGACAGTGGGGAGGGGAGTACGAGCGGGACAGCGAGCAGTTTAAAGGAGCGACAGTGGGAAGGCGAGTGCGAGCGGGAGCAGTTTAAAGGAGCGACAGTGTGAAGGGGAGTGCGAGCGGGAGCAGCGAGCAGTTTAAAGGAGCGACAGTGGAGAGGGGAGAGCGAGCGGGAGCAGTTTTAAGGATGCGACAGTGGGAAGGGGAGTGCGAGCGGGATAGCGAGCGGTTTAAAGGAGCGACAGTGGGAAGGGGAGAGCGAGCGGGACAGCGAGCAGTTTAAAGGAGCGGCAGTGGGGAGAGGAGTGCGAGCGGGAGCAGTTTAAAGGAGCGACAGAGGGGAGGGGAGTGCGAGCGGGACAGCGAGCGGTTTAAAGGAGCGACAGTGGGGAGAGGAGTAGGAGCGGGAGCAGTTTAAAGGAGCGGCAGTGGGAAGGGGAGAGCGAGCGGGAGCAGTTTAAAGGAGCAACAGTGGGAAGGGGAGAGCGAGCGGGAGCAGTTTAAAGGAGCGACAGTGGAGAGGGGAGAGCGAGCGTGAGCAGTTTAAAGGAGCGACAGTGGGAGGGGGAGAGCGAGCGGGAGCAGCGAGCAGTTGAAAGGAGCGACAGTGGGAAGGGGAGTGCGAGCGGGAGCAGCGAGCAGTATAAAGGAGCGGCAGTGGGAAGGGGAGAGCGAGCGGGAGCAGCGAGCAGTTTAAAGGAGCGACAGTGGGAAGGGGAGTGCGAGCGGGAGCAGTTTAAAGGAGCGACAGTGGGGAGGGGAGTGCTAGCGGGAGAGCGAGCAGTTTAAAGGAGCGGCAGTGGGAAGGGGAGTGCGAGTGGGAGGAGCGAGCGGTTTAAAGGAGCGACAGTGGGAAGGGGAGCGCGAGCAGGACAGCGAGCAGTTTAAAGGAGCGACAGTGGGAAGGGGAGCGCGAGCAGGACAGCGAGCAGTTTAAAGGAGCGATAGTGGGAAGGGGAGAGCGAGCGGGACAGCGAGCAGTTTAAAGGAGCGACAGTGGGAAGGGGAGCGCGAGCGGGACAGCGAGCAGTTTAAAGGAGCGACAGTGGGAAGGGGAGCGCGAGCGGGAGCAGCAAGCGGTTTAAAGGAGCGACAGTGGGAAGGGGAGCGCGAGCGGGACAGCGAGCAGTTTAAAGGAGCGGCAGTGGGGAGGGGAGTGCGAGGGGGAGCAGCGAGCAGTTTAAAGGAACGACAGTGGGAAGGGGAGTGCGAGCGGGAGCAGCGAGCAGTTTAAAGGAGCGACAGTGGGGAGGGGAGAGCGAGCGGGACAGCGAGCAGTTTAAAGGAGCGACAGTGGGAAGGAGAGTGCGAGCGGGAGCAGCGAGCAGTTTAAAGGAGCGACAGTGGGAAGGGGAGAGCGAGCGTGAGCGTGAGCAGTTTAAAGGAGCGGCAGTGGGAAGGGGAGAGCGAGCGGGACAGCGAGCAGTTTAAAGGAGCGGCAGTGGGAAGGGGAGAGCGAGCGTGAGCGGGAGCAGTTTAAAGGAGCAGCTGTGGGAAGGGGAGAGCGAGCGGGACAGCGAGCAGTTTAAAGGAGCGGCAGTGGGAAGGGGAGAGCGAGCGTGAGCGGGAGCAGTTTAAAGGAACGGCAGTGGGAAGGGGAGAGCAAGCGGGACAGCGAGCAGTTTAAAGGAGCGGCAGTGGGAAGGGGAGAGCGAGCGGGACAGCGAGCAGTTTAAAGGAGCGGCAGTGGGAAGGGGAGAGCGAGCGTGAGCGGGAGCAGTTTAAAGGAACGGCAGTGGGAAGGGGAGAGCAAGCGGGACAGCGAGCAGTTTAAAGGAGCGGCAGTGGGAAGGGGAGAGCGGGCGGGAGCAGCGAGCGGTTTAAAGGAGCGGCATTGGGAAGGGGAGTGCGAGCAGGACAGCGAGCAGTTTAAAGGAGCGGCAGTGAGGAGGGGAGTGCGAGCGGGACAGCGAGCAGTTTAAAGGAGCGGCAGTGAGGAGGGGAGTGCGAGCGGGACAGCGAGCAGTTTAAAGGAGCGGCAGTGGGGAGGGGAGTGCGAGCGGGACAGCGAGCAGTTTAAAGGAGCGGCAGTGGGAAGGGGAGTGCGAGCAGAACAGAGAGCAGTTTAAAGGAGCGACAGTGAGGAGGGGAGTGTGATCGGGACAGCGAGCAGTTTAAAGGAGCGGCAGTGAGGAGGGGAGTGCGAGCGGGACAGCGAGCAGTTTAAAGGAGCGGCAGTGGGGAGGGGAGTGCGAGCGGGACAGCGAGCAGTTTAAAGGAGCGGCAGTGAGGAGGGGAGTGCGAGCGGGACAGCGAGCAGTTTAAAGGAGCGGCAGTGGGAAGGGGAGAGCGAGCGGTACAGCGAGCAGTTTAATGGAGCGACAGTAGGAAGGGGAGCGCGAGCGGGACAGCGAGCAGTTTAAAGGAGCGACAGTGAGGAGGGGAGTGCGAGCGGGACAGCGAGCAGTTTAAAGGAGCGGCAGTGGGAAGTGGAGTGCGGGCGGGAGCAGCGAGCGGTTTAAAGGAGCGGCAGTGGGAAGGGGAGCGCGGGCGGGAGCAGCGAGCGGTTTAAAGGAGCGGCAGTGGGAAGGGGAGCGCGGGCGGGAGCAGCGAGCGGTTTAAAGGAGCGGCAGTGGGAAGGGGTGCGTGGGCGGGAGCAGCGAGCAGTTTAAAGGAGCGGCAGTGGGAAGGGGAGTGCGGGCGGGAGCAGCGAGCAGTTTAAAGGAGCGGCAGTGGGAAGTGGAGTGCGGGCGGGAGCAGCGAGCGGTTTAAAGGAGCGGCAGTGGGAAGGGGAGTGCGGGCGGGAGCAGCGAGCAGTTTAAAGGAGCGACAGTGGGGAGGGGAGAGTGAGCGGGAGCAGCGAGCAGTTTAAAGGAGCGACAGTGGGGAGGGGAGTGCGAGCGGGACAGCGAGCAGTTTAAAGGAGCGACAGTGGGGAGGGGAGTGCGAGCGGGACAGCGAGCAGTTTAAAGGAGCGACAGTGGGGAGGGGATTGCGAGCGGGACAGCGAGCAGTTTAAAGGAGCTATCCTAGCCTGTCCAGTGCAGGCCACTAGAGCAGACTGACCGCAATCCGAGAAAAATCAAAGTGTGATGTCACAGGAACTCAGGTAGCTGATTGGTTGCTGAGATTATGTTTCAACACACAGGTAATTTTGGTAATTGTAAAATTTTGTTTACTCATAGTAGTAAAGAATCAGATAGTTATACAGCACAGAAACAGGCCCTTCGGCCCATCATGTCTATGCCGGCCATCAAGCACCCAACTAATCTAATCCCATTTTCCAGCACTTGGCCCATAGCCTTGTATGCTACTGCGTTTCAAGTGCTCATCTAAATACTTCTTAAATGTTGTGAGGGTTCCTGCCTCTACCACCTCTTCAGGCAGTGCATTCCAGAATTTAACCACCCGCTGGGTGAAAACATTTTTCCTCAAATCCCCTCTAAACCTCCTGCCCCTTACCTTAAATCTATGCCCCCTGGTTATTGACCCCTCCGCTAAGGGAACATGTTTCTTCCTATCTAACCTATCAATGCCCTGCATAATTTTCTATACCTCAATCAGGTCCCCCCTCAGCCTTCTCTGCTCTAAGGAAAACAACCCCAGCCTATAAAGTCTCTCTTCATAGCTGAAATGCTCCAGCCCAGGCAACATCCTGCTGAACCTCCTCTGCACCCTCTCCAGTGCAATCACATCCTTCTATCGTGTGGTGCCCAGAACTGTACACAGTACTCCAGTTGTGGCCTAACTAACATTTTATACAGCTCCATCATAATCTCCCTGCTCTCATATTCTATGCCTCGGCTAATAAAGGCAAGTATCCCACATGCCTTCCTAACCACCTTATCTACTGCTGCGGCCTTCAGTGATCTATGGACAAGTACACCAAGGTCCCTCTGAACTTCCTAGGGTCCTACCATCCATTGTATACTCCCTTGCCTTGTTAGTCCTCCCAAAATGCATCATCTCACACTTCTCAGGATTGAATTCCATTTTCCACAGCTCCGCCCATCTTATCAGCCCAACTATATTCATCCTGTAATCTAAGGCTTTCCTTCTCACCATTTACGACACCACCAATTTTCGTGTTGTCTGCGAACCTACTGATAATATCTCCTATATTCACATCTAAATCATTAATGTACACTACAAACAGCAAGGGTCCCAACACTGATCTCTGTGGTAAACCACTGGTCACAGGCTTCCACTCACTAAAACAACCCTCGACCATCACCCTCTGCCTCCTGCCACCATGCCAATTTTGGATCCAATTTGCCAAATTGCCCTGGACCCCATGGGCTCTTACCTACTTAACCAATCTCTCATGCGGGACCTGATCAAAAGCCTTACTGAAGTCCATGTAGACTACATCAACCGCCTTACCCTCATCTAGTCACTTCCTCGAAAAATTCAATCAAGTTAGTTCGACACGATCTCCCCCTGACAAAGCCATGCTGACTATCCCTGATTAATCCCTGCCTCTCCAAGTGGAGATTAATCCTATCCCTCAGAATTTTTTCCAATAGTTTTCCAACCAATGATGTTTGACTCACCGGCCTGTAATTACCTGGTTTACCCCTGCTACCCTTCTTGAATAATGGTACCACATTCGCTGTCCTCCAGTCCTCTGGTACCTCTCCTGTGGCCAGAGAGGATTTGAAAATTTGTGTCAGAGCCCCTGCTATCTCCTCCCTTGTCTCACATAACATAATATATTGGCTGGTGAATATTTCCTATTAATTAACTAAGTATATAACTAATTGTGTTTTAAATAACTAATCAGGTTAGCAGGCCAGGTGATGTATTGCAGCTGCAATATGTGGGAGGTGTGGGCGCCAGTGTTATCCACGGCAAACATGTCTGCAGTGTTTGCAGCTCGAGGCGCTTCAGCTCAGAGTCAGTGAGCTGGGGGCCAAGCTACAAACACTGCGATGCATCAGGGAGGGGGAAAGTTACCTGCACACTTTGTTCCAGAAGGCAGTCAAACACCACAGGCTAGCGTCATCTGATTTGGTCCATGGTCAGGGACAGGAGGATGTGCCTGTGATTGAGGCAGGTAAGGGGATCAAGAAGGTAGAAGAGGAGGAACCTCAGCCCTTGTAATTGTGCAACAGCTTTGAGGTTCTTTCAGCTTGTATGCACGAGCACGAGGGCTGCAGGATGGATAAGCCACGCCATGGTACAGGAAGCCATTCAAGTGGGGCGAGTAAACAGGAATGTAGTGGTAGTAGGGGTCAGTTTAGTTATAGTTCTCTGCAACCAAGACTGAGAGTCCAGAAGGCTGTGTTGCCTGCCCGCTGCCAGGGTTTGGGATATTTTCTCGGGGCTGGAGAGGAACTTGCAGTGGGAAGGGGAGAATCCAGTTGTCGTGGTCCACAGGGTACCAATAACATAGATAGGACTAGGAAAGAGATTCTGCATAAAGAGTATGAGTAGGTAGGGGCTAAATTAAAAAGCAGAACCTCAAAGGTAATAATGTCTGGGTTATTACCTAAACCACGAGCAAATTGGTGTAGGGTAAATAAGATTAGGGAGTTAAATGCAGGGCTCAAAATTTGGTGTGGGAGAAATGGGTTTCGATTCGAGGGGCACCAGCACCAGTAATGGAGAAAGTGGGAGCTGTACCTTTGGGACGGTCTACACCTAAACCATGCTGGGACCGGTGTTCTGGCGAGTCGAATAACTAGGGCAATAGAGAGGGCTTTAAACTAAATAGTGGAGGTGAGGGATCAAGTGAGGGAACAAAGAACAAGGAACAGTACAGCACTGGAACAGGCCATTTGGCCCTCCAAGCCTGCGTCGATCATGATGCCTGCCTAAACTAAAACCTTCTGCACTTCTGGGGCCCATATCCCTCTACTCCCATCCTATTCATGTATTTTTCAAGATGCCTCTTAAACGTCGCTATCGTACCTGCTTCCACCACCTCCCCCAGCAGCAAGTTCCAGGCACTCACCACCCTCTGTGCAAAAAACTTGCCTCGCACATCCCCTCTAAACTTTGCCCCTCGCACCTTAAACCTATGTCCCCTAGTAACTGACTCTTCCACCCTGGGAAAAAGCTTCTGACTATCCACTCTGTCCATGCCACTCATAACTTTGTAAACCTCTATCAGGTCGCCACTCCATCTCCGTCATTCCAGTGAAAACAATCCAAGTTTATCCAACCTCTCCCCATAGCTAATGCCCTCCAGACCAGGCAACATCCTGGTAAACCTCTTCTGTACCCTCTCCAAAGCCTCCACATCCTTCTGGTAGTGTGGCGATCAGAATTGTACGCAATATTCTAAGTGTGGCCTAACTAAGGTTCTGTATAGCTGCAGCAGGACTTGCCAATTTTTATACTCTATGCCTCGACCGATGAAGGCAAGCATGCCATATGTCTTCTTGACTACCTTATCCACCTGCGTTGCTGCTTTCAGTGATCTGTGGACCTGTACGCCCAGATCTCTCTGCCTGTCAATACTCCTAAGGGTTCTGCCATTTACTGTATACTTCCCACCTGTATTAGACCTTCCAAAATGCATTACCTCACATTTGTCCGGATTAAACTCCATCTGCCATTTCTCCGCCCAAGTCTCCAACCGATCTATATCCTGCTGTATCCTCTGACAATCCTCATCATTATCTGCAACTCCACCAACCTTTGTGTCGTCTGCAAACTTACTAATCAGACCAGCTACATTTTCCTCCAAATCATTTATATATACTACAAACAGCAAAGGTCCCAGCACTGATCCCTGCAGAACAGCACTAGTCACATCCCTCCATTCAGTAAAGCACCCTTCCACTGCTACCCTAATTCTTCTATCACCGAGCCAGTTCTGTATCCATCTTGCCAGCTCAACTCTGATCCCATGTGACTTCACCTTTTGTACCAGTCTGCCAAGTGGGACCTTGTCAAAGCCTTTACTGAAGTCCATGTAGACAACATCCACTGCCCTTCCTTCATCAATCATCTTCGTCACTTCCTCAAAAAACCCAATCAAGTTAATGAGACATGACCTCCCCTTCACAAAACCATGCTGCCTCTCGCTAATAAGTCCATTTGTTTCCAAATGGGAGTAAATCCTGTCCCGAAGAATCCTCCCCAATAATTTCCCTACCACTGACGTAAGGCTCATCGGCCTGTAATTTCCTGGATTTTCCTTGCTACCCTTCTTAAACAAAGGAACAACATTGGCTATTCTCAAGTCCTCTGGGACCTCACCTGTAGCCAACGAGGATACAAAGATTTCTGTCATGGCCCCAGCAATTTCCTTCCTTGCCTCCCTCAGTATTCTGGGGTGGATCCCATCAGGCCCTGGGTACTTATCTACCTTAATGTTTTCCAACACCTCCTCCTTTTTGATATCGACATGACCCAGACTATCTACACTCCCTTCCCTAGACTCATTATCCACAAAGTCCTTCTCTTTGGTGAATACTGATGCAAAGTACTCATTTAGTACCTCGCCCAATTCCTCTGACTCCACGCATAGATTCCCTCCTCCGTCCTTGAGTGGGCCAACCCTTTCCCTGGCTACCCTCTTTCTCTTTATATATGTATAAAAAGCCTTGGGATTCTCCTTAGAAGATGAGATAATTTAAAGAGAGAGTAGAAAGCGAGAGAGCAAGATAGCAATAAGGATAATGATAATCAGGGTGTGGCAGGAAGCGACAGTGCGTACAAACTCAAGAGTGAGCCAGCAGATAAGACTAGAGGTTGTGAACTAACAGAGTTGGGGGAGGGTTCAGGAGAGGTGAGATTTAGAAATCCAAAGAGAAATGCCAAGGTATCGGAACAGTTCAGCGTTGTGGGTAAAGAAAATCAGAATGAGACAGGAAAGGGCAGAGAGTTTAACAAAAATTGTACATCAGCAAATAAGGTCACTGAAGGGAATAGAAGTAAAAAAAAAATGAAAGCTCTTTATCTGAATGCACGAAACATCTACAATAAGACAGATGAACTAGTGGCACTAAGAGGTAGATGATTTAGATCTAATCACCATTACAGAGACATGGTTACAAGGTGATCAAGGTTGGGAAATAAATATTCCAGGGTACATAATATTTTGGAAAGACGGACAAGATAGCAAAGGAGGAGGGGTAGCACTGATGGTAAAGGATGAAATAAGGCATTAGTAAGGAAGGGTCTGGCCTCAGATCATGAAGTTGAATCAGTATGGGTAGAAATAAGGATCAGTGAGAATCAGAAAACACTGGTGGGAGTAGTTTATAGGCCCCTAACAGTAGTTATATCGTTGGACAGAGCATTGAACAAGAAATTAATGGGGCTTGTAACAAAGGCAATGTAACAATCATGGGGGAGTTTAATCTTCATATAGACTGGGACAATGAAATTGGCAGGAGCGGTCTAGATGATGAGTTTGTAGAATGTTTTCGGGAGTAATACGTTGTGGAGCCAACTAGGGATAAAGCCATCTTAGATCTAGTATTGTGTAACGAAGCAGTGCTCAACAAGCAATGTCATAGTAAAAGATCCACTGGGAAACAGTGATCTTAATACCATTGAATTCCATGTTAAGTTTGAAAGTGGCATGCTCCAATCACAAACAAAAATCTTAAACTTAAACAAAGCCAATTACATAGGTATGAGGGACGAACAGGCTAAGGTAAATTGGGTAAATAGACAAAAAGATATGGCAGTAAATGAACATTGGGAAACCTTTAAAGAAACAATTCAAAATGTTCAACAAAAATACATTCCTTTTTTAAACAAAAACTTAGTAAGAAAGACCCAACCATGGCTCACTCAGGAAGTTAAGGATATTATTAGTTTAAAAGAAGAGGCTTACAATGTTGCAAAAAAGAGTTGCAAGTCTGAGGATTGAGAGTGTTTTAGAAACCAGCAAAGGGCCACCAAAAAATTGATAAAAAAGGAAAAAAAAGAATGAGAGTAAACTAGCCAGGAATATAAAAACAGATTGTAAGTGCTTTTATTGGTATATCAAAAGAGAATAGCCAAAGTAAACATTGGTCCCTTAGAAGCAGAGACAGGAGAAATCATCATGGGGAATGAAGACATGGCAGAGGCACTGAACAAATATCTTGTATCTGTCTTGACAGTAGAAGACACACGTTTCATACCAGAAATAGACAGTAACCTAGGGGTTAAAAAGAGTAAGGAAATTCGTATCAGCAGAGAAAAAGTATTGGAGAAACTTAAGGGACTAAAATCTGACAAATCTCCAGGACCTGATGGCCTGCACCCCAGGGTTTTAAAAGAGACAGCTGCAGAGAAAGTGGATGTGCTAACTCTGACTTTCCAAAATTCACTGGATTTGGGAATGGTCCCAACAGATTGGAAGCTGGAAAATGTTACACCGTTTTTCAAGAAAGGAGGGAGAGGAACTGGAACTACAGTCTAGTTAACTTAATATCAGTCATTAGGAAAATGCTGGAATCTATTATTAAGAAAGTCTTAACAATGCACTTAGAAAAGCAGATTATGATTAGAACAAGTCAACATGGTTTTACTGAAGGGAAATCCTGTTTGACAAATTTAGTAGGGTAAATAAAGGGGAACCAGTACCTGGGGATTTCCAAAAGGCATTCGATAAGGTGCCATACAAAAGGTTAATCAGCAAAAAAAGGGCTCATAGTGTTGGGGGTAATATATTAGCATGGATAGAGGATTGGTGAACGGACAGGAAGCAACAAGTGGGCATAAACGGGGCATTTTCAAGTTGGTAGGCAGTTGGGTGCCGCAAGGATTAGTGCCGGGGCCTCAGTTATTTACACTCTATATTAATGACTTAGATGAAGAGTCAGAGAGTAATGTATCTAAGTTTGTTGATGATACAAAGGTAGGTGGAAAGGTAAGCTGTGGGGAGGACACAGAGGCTGCAAAGTGATATAGACAGGTTCAGTGAGTGGGCAACAAGATGGCAGATGGAGTATAATGTAGGGAAATGTGAAGTTATTCACTTTGGTCATAAGAATAGAAAAGCAGAATTTTTTTTTTTAAAAGGTATGAAACTTGTAAGTGTCAATGTTCAAACAGACTTGGGTGTGCTTGTACAAGGAACGCAGAAAGTTAACATGCAGGTACAGCAAGCAATTAGGAAAGCAAGTTGGCCTTTATGGAGAATGGAGGGCGATGGAGTGCAGGAATAAGCAAGTATCACTACAATTGTACAGAGTTTTGGTTCAGACCACATCTGCAATACTGTGTCTAGTTTTGGTCTCCACATTTAAGAAAGGTTATACTTGCATCGGAGGCAGTACAGCAAAGGTTCACTAAATTGGTCCCTGGAATGAGAGGGTTGTCCTGTGATGAGAGGCTGAGTAAATTGGGCCTGTATTCTTTGGAGTTTAGAAGAATGAGAGGTGATCTCATTGAAACATATAAGATTCTGATGAGCTGGATATGGTGGACTCTAAGAGATTAATTCTGCTGGTCGGGGAATCTAAAACACAGGGGCACAGTCTCAGGATAAGGGGCCGATCATTTAGGACTGAGATGAGGAGAAATTCCTTCACTCAAAGGGTTGTGAATTTTTGGAATTCTCTACGCTAGAGGCTTGTGGATGCTCCATCGTTGAATACATTTAAGGCTGGGTTAGACAGATTTTTGGCCTCTCAGGGAACCAAGGGATATGACGAGCGGGCAGGAAAGTGGAATTGAATCCTAAGATCAGCCATGATCATTTTGAATGGCGGAGCAGGCTCAATGGGCCATATGGTCTACGCCTGCTCCTAATTCTTGTGTTCTTGTGACTGCATTACATGAGGGCTGCATGGCAGAGGGCTGCATGCCGGGGAATGGTGCTGCCCAGAGGCTGCATTGTGTGGGAGCTGCATTGTATGGGGGCTGCGTTTTCTTTGAGAAATCAAGGACAGAACATGGTCAACGGTGAAAATAGGGGCGAAAACAAGATAAATTAAGGAGCAGTGATCAGCTGGCCCCTAGCAGGAGGGTAACTTGGGGAGTGGGCAGTAAGTACTGCACGGGGCTGATTCTAGAGGGCAGCTACATTGCAGGGAGGCTGAACTGGAGGAGGGTTAATGCTGCAAGAGGGAAAAGGACACTGCAGAACAATATGCACTGGAAAGTGGTTGATGCAAAAAGGAATGCAATGCACCTTGTACCAATGATAATCAAAAACTGAGAGAAAGTGAACTTAAAAGGCCTGCTTCAATAACCCATATATGCATTTGGTGAGTAAAACTGGACCAAATGTTCGCAAAAAGCTGTGCAAGCCTGTGGCCGATTGCAGTGCACTGGGAGACAATCACACTCGTTCAATTCAGGGCTATCCATTTATTAAATCTCATCAATACAGGCTGTTCAAATATGTATTATATAGATATATATATATAAAAATGGCAATTTTTTAATGTAAAACAGTCAACAATAAATCAATTTTTTTCCAATAATTTAATATTACATTCTCACAGCTTAACTCTTCCGTATCACACAGTGCATAACCCTTCAAGTACTGCAGCAACATCTTTGCACCTGGCAGATAACTGAAAAGCTAGTTTCAGGATTTAACACTGGAAGCGGAAGGATGTTCCACAAATTCCACTCTGGTCAGTGTTATTCAACTGAAAGGGCCTGCTGCAAAGGAGCTGGAGAGATCGAAGGGTCAATCAGCAGCATTCACACCGAGGGCAATACAAATACTGCTGTTTTCCTTTTTTGCAACGTATTCCTGAGTAGCGTGACAACGTGAACAGAATCAAAAGAGTCCCCCCCCCACCCTGCCACCTTATTCTCACTCTCGACATCATTGATCCTGGTACCAATGGAATGGGAAAGCCTGGTTGGCACTTGCTTTCATTAAGTTTACTTCCCAAACCTCACCCCATCAGCACCAAAACCACAGACAGCATGAGTCATTGTCACAGTAAATGCAACGAGCAGAAGCATCTTTCAGGTTAAGTAGGAATTAGCTGCACTCTCGTCTTTTTTTTGCTTCCAATTATTTTTTTTTTAAATTAATTCAACTCCTGCCAAGTTTAACTGTACTCTTCAAACCAGTAAATGTGCATTAGTACATCAGGCACAGACACAGAGAATAAACTCCACCAAATATTTTGTACAATATGTGCAAGCTTACACTGAAATGTTATAAAGAACTGCTGCCTACTACAGAAGATGGCACACCTAATGAAAGTGTTAATGTTCCTGTACAAAGCTGTACAAACATCTGTAGCACGCTATGAATGACCAGAACGATGCACAACCGACACAGTATCCCAGTGTGCACTCTCCACAAAAGCCTCTCTACTGCTCAGCCTTTCTGTTCATTATTACAAAGCAGTGAATGCAATGCCCCAACCAGTAAATTACACTCTGAATGGAGCTGAGGGTTTTAGGTAATTAATGCGTTGATTACATTATGTGTTCTGTCTTATTTCCAAACCATCAGAACACTGTCGACCAGCTTTCACCCTCTGGTGTCCCAATATGGGTAGTGGAAATCTGGAACACGCTCCCCCAAAGTTTTTGAGACTGGGTCAATTGAGAATTTCAAAACAAATTGATAGATTAGGCAAGGATAATAAGGGTTACGAAACCAAGGCATGTAGATGGGGTTAAGATACAGATCATCCACGATCTAACTGAATGGCAACACAGGCTGGAGGGGCTGAACGGCCTTCTCCAGTTCCACAACAGACCATTCAATGAGCCCTTTGGCCATCAATGCCTCTGTTCTCCTATATATCTTCACACAAGAGCGTAAGACAGTATCAAATGCCGTTATCGCAACCTGCTTTGTGTCCTCGAAACATTTGGGCCATTAGATGGAGCAGGAATTGGCCCGTTTCCTGGGTTTAGGATCTCTCATAGTCTCGTCTCCTGAGCACATGCACAGCGAGCAGACTGTTTCTGACAGCCTCCTCAATCCCAGCCTGAAGACACTGTTGGACAGGCTGTAGATGACACAGTTGCAGAAGCTGTTGCTGATGGCCAGCCACGTCGTCACAAAGGACAGCGAGGGGCTTTCCAGCACACGTGAGCTCTCCAGCAGAAAGTAAAGGATGTAGGGGAGCCATAGCACATAGAAGACACTTGTAATCCGAAACAGGACCATTGCATAGCGCCGGTCGGGGCTGGGCCCACTCTCAGCAGCTTCCATATCCTGGCTGGGGAAACGGGCACGCCGCTCGTTGATTTCTTTGGTGTGCTGCCGACAGATTTTAAATATATGGAAGTAGGTGAAGCAGACAATGAAGGCAGCTGGGGCATACAGCAGGCAGACAATGAAGCCTGTGAAGTAAGCATTGGTTTCCCAGGAGGTAGCGCACCATTCAAAGATGTCTCCATGATAGCCTGGTTTCTCCCATCCAAAGAATGAGGGTAAGAACACTGCACAGGAGTATATCCATATGAGAATGATACAGATCCTAAGGCGGCACGGGGTAACCAGCTGGCTATAGGAGAGCGGTTTTGTTATGGCAAGGTAGCGATCGATACTGATACAAGCCAGGCAGGCCATGGACACGCTCTTCAGCACCGAAATGATGTACCCAAAAACCTGACAGGTCAGAGATTCCTGCACGCCTGTAGGATAGTGAAGAAGGGAGAGTGAAGGAACCAAGCAGCTTACCCCGACAAGCAGGTCTGCATAGGCCATAGTCTGGATGAAGTAGCTGGTGGTGTAGTGGTGCAGGAGCGGGGCGCAGTGGAACACAAAGATGACTGTCAGATTGCCCACAATAATCAGAACCGTCATCAGCATGATGATCACTGTCTCCAAAACACAAACGTCAACTGTGCCATAGTAACCAAAGCCCAATGGGCACGTGTGGCGATCAGACAGGTTGACCGAGGTGGTGTTTGCGCTCACAGCCTTCCACTCGGCCATGGAATGATTCATGGTAGAGACAGGAGTGGGCCACAGACCACGGCGACTGGAAGCAGCCTGCAAGGCATCTGTTGTTGCTGCTTCGCTGGTGCACTCCACTTCTCTGGCACGCTGTGGCTCACTCTGCTGCGGCTCCAGCTCACTCCACTCCGCCAGCTCACTCTGCTGCTTCTCCAGCTCACTCAGTTCCTCCAGCACTCTCCGCTCCTCCAGTTCACTCTGCTGCTGCTCCCATGGTTCACTTCGCCCCTCCGACACGCTATGGCTCACTCCGCTGCTGCTCTAGCTCACTCCACTCCTCCAGCTCACTCCGGCTCACTCTGCTCCTCCTCCGATTCACTCCACTTCTCCAGTATGCTCCACTCCTCCGGCTCACTCCGCTCCTCCGGCTCACTCCGCTCCGTTCTGCTCCTCCAACTTACCCCACTCCGTTCTGCTCCTCCAGCTCACCCCACTCCGTTCTGCTCCTCCGGCTCTCTTTACTGCTTCTGTTGGTTTCCGCAGCCAGCACTTTAGAGCTGCACATGCCTCCTCAGCATGAGAGGACTTCTGACACACCTCGACACTGCAAGGCTGCTGACTAGCTCCCTCCAGTGTACCGCTTCCAGCTGTTTATCGCAAGCCATTATGTGCAGAGGGAGAAAGAGACAGAGAGACAAGAACCCCAGGAGAAATGCACACACCTCACAGCCTGCTCGCTGGATCCCAATAGCAAGGTATATTCCTTTCCTCTCAAAAAGTCTCTTGAAATAATTTTAGTCTTCTGTGCAAAATCCAGTAGCTCTTCAAAGACCACAAAATCAACTGATAAATAAAAAGGTAGTGGACTAAAGGCAGTGTAGGCAGTATTCACGGACAATTCCAAATCCACAGCCTGCCAAATACATTAATCAATGTTCCAGTCCTGCAAGGGGGGAGGCTGACAGAATAATGCAGCAATCTCCTGATTTAGGCAAGAGTCTAGCACATCCATTGTGCTAAAGAAGCAATCTTGTCAGTGCCACTTTAGTGCTGATACTGCTCTCTCCTCATCTCGCAGCAGCTGCACCTGAGCCCCTTGCCTTTGCTCCATCACAGCTGATGCAGAAGAATTCCGGCTACCTTGGTTTCCTGCTCCCGAATAAGCAGCAGCAGCACCACCAATGGCCATCGGAGCTGCTTTTTTTTTTGTCGCTTGGTAACAGTTGCCAACCACATGTCAGCTCACAGCCACTCACAGTAACGCTGCCCTAGACTGTGACAAATAAGGATAACATGATGGGACCAACCAGTTTAGAGCCATACTGTCCCTTAAGACAGGTTCATAAAACAGGTACATACAGAGTACAACAAATAGTGACGAGAAGAGAGAGTTTGGGGAGATAGTCGCCACAAAGAGAAAAGTCAATACAAAGCCATACTTTCACAGCACTAACCCTAATGTCAGCTGTAACATAATCAGCAAAGGAAAGCTCTATTCATTATTAATCAGACAAAAAGGAATTTTAAAAAACTCTCATTATAAATTTAGCTTCCGACCTGCTTAATGATATTTGCATTTATAATGTTAACAGGGCAAATCAATTGCATACATGAAGTGTCTTACAGACTGACTGCTGTTCAAATGCGCTGATACGTTCTGTAGATCAGATGGACAGGCTGTACAGCAGACTGTCAGCAATAACCATCGCAAGGCACAAGCTTCTCCCGTAGTGTTTTAAAATGAGACTGCGGTCAAGTGAAGTGTAGGGGAAGTATATCCTGCTCCAACAACTCACCAAATGATATCTTCAGCACGAACCTGACCTGAATAGGGCACCCCCTCTCCGGCAGGTGGCTCCAGTCATGTCAGTTAAAGGGGCACAACAAAGCTGCAAGAGGGATGAGGAGGATGAGTAATTAAGTGGAAGAGTGATTGAGGGGGGTGAGGGAGAGTGAAGGAGGGAGAATGAGGGAGGCAGGGTGAGGGAGGGTGAGTGAGGGAGGGAGGGAGAGTGAGTGGGTGAGTCAATGAAGGACAGCAGTGAGTCAATGAGGAAGTGAGGGGACAGAGTGAGGGAAGGGAAGGGAGATGAGGGAAGGGAGGGAAGGGAAGGTAAGATAAAGGGAAGGAAGGGAAGGGAAGGAAGGAAGGGAAGGTAAAGGAAGGGAGTGAGGGAAGGGAAGCGAGGTGAGGGAAGGCAGGTGAGGGAAGGGAAGGGAAGGGAAGGGAAGGGAAGGGAAGGAAAGGGAAGGGAAGGGAAGAGAAGGGAAGGGAAGGGAAGAGAAGGGAAGGGAGGGAAGGTAAGGGAAGGGAGGGGAGGGAAGGGAGGGGAGGGGAGGGAAGGGAGGGAAGGGAAGGGAAGGCACAGCTGCGCAGTGGTTAGCACCGCAGCCTCACAGCTCCAGCGACCGGGTTCAGTTCTGGGTACTGCCTGTGCGGAGTTTGCAAGTTCTCCCTGTGACTGCGTGGGTTTCCGCCGGGTGCTCTGGTTTCCTCCCACAGACAAAGACTTGTACGTTGATAGGTAAATTGGCCATTGTAAATTGCCCCTAGTGTAGGTAGGAGAATGGTGGGGATGTGGTAGGGAATATAGGATTAGCATAAAATGGGTGGTTGTTGGTCGGCACAGACTCAAAGGGCCTAAGGGCCTGTTTCAGCGCTGTATCTCTAAAATAAAAAATGAAGAAGGTGAGGTGAGGTGAGGGGTGGGGAGGGCGGTCTGAGTAAGGTGAGGGAGGGCAGTGAGGGTTCAGAGAAAGAGCCGAGAAACCATGCTGCAGACTAGAATAATTCCCATTTCTCTGCAGGTCTGAAGTAGCACCCCCTGCTGCTTGCAGAAGGAACTGTCCCTCATAGAGTTATGCAGCAGAGAAACAGGCCCTTCAGCCCATCGTGTCCGTGCTGGCCATCAAGCACCTGTCTATTCTAATGCCATTTTCCAGCACTTGGCCTGTAGCCTTGTATGCTATGGCGGTTCAAGTGCTCATCTAAATACTTCTTAAATGTTGTGAGGGTTCTGACCTCTACAACCTCTTCAGGCAGTGTGTTCCAGATTCCAACCACCCTCTGGGTGGAAACATTTTTCCTCAAATCCCCTCTGAACCTCCTGCCCCTTATCTTAAATCTATTTCCCCCTGGTTATTGACTCCTCCACTAAGGGAAAAAGTTTCATCCTAGCTACCCTATCAATGCCCCGCATAATTTGTATACCTCAAATCAGGTCTCTCCTCAGCCTTCTCTGCTCTAAGGAAAACAACCCGAACCCATCCAGTCTCTCTTCATGGCTGAAATGCTCCAGCCCAGGCAACATCCTGGTAAACCTCTTCTGCACCCTCTCCAGTGTAATCACATCCTTCCTTTAGTGTGGTGACCAGAACTATACACACTACTCCAGCTGTGACCTAACTAGCATTTTATACAGCTCCATCATAACCGCCCTGCTCTTATATTCTATGCCTCGGCTAATAAAGGCAAGTATCCCATATGCCTTCCTAACCACCTTATCTATCTGTGCTGCTGCCTTCAGTGATCTATGGACAATACACCAAGATCCCTCTGTACTTCCTAGGGTCCTACCATCCATTGTATATTCCCTTAGAGTCATAGAGTTATATATGGCACTGAAGGAGGCCATTCGGCCCATTGAGTCCATGCCGGCTCTCCACGGAGCTATGCTATCAGGCCCACTCCCCGGCTCCATCCCCATAGCCCTACAAGTCTATTTCTTTCAAGTGGTCATCCGACTTCCTCTTGAAGTCAGTGATTGTCTCTGCTTCCACCACCCTTGAGTCAAAAGGTTGTGGGTTCAAATCCCACTCCTTGATCACATAATCCAGGCTGACACTGCCAGGGCAGTACTGAAGGAGTGCTACAGAATGGGAAGTGATCTCTTTCAGATGAGACATTGAACCGAGGCCCCTTCTGCCCGCTCGGGTGGACATATAAGGTCCCATTAAGACACTATTTTGAAAAAGAGCAGGGGAGTTCTCCCCAGCGTCCTGACCAATATTTATCCTTCAATCAACATCACTAAAACAGATTATCTAATCATCATAACACGACTGTTTATGGGAGTTTGCTGTGCGCAAATTGGCTGCCACATTTTCCACATTACAACAGTGACCACACTTCAAAAGCACTTCATTGACCGTGAAGCACTTTGGGATGTCCTCTGTCACGAAAGGCACTTTATAAATGCAAATTTGTCTATCTGTCTGATATAAAAGATGCGACAGCACCTTTTTGAAAATTTATTTCACAATCTAATGTACCAAGCATAACGGATGATTTGGTCATTATCATGTTGCTGTTGTGGGAGCTTGCTGTGTGCAAATTGGTTGTGCCATTCCGCCTTGTTAGTCCTCCCAAAATGCATCACCTCACACTTCTCAGGTTTAAATTCCATTTGCCACTGCTCTGTCCATCTTACCAGCCCATCCATATCATCCTGTAATCTAAGGCTTTCCTCCTCACTATTTACGACACCACCAATTTTTGTGTTGTCTGCGAACTTACTTATCATACCTCCTATATTCATGTCTAAATCATTAATGTACACTACAAACAGCAAGGGTCCCAACACTGATCCCTGTGGTACACCACTGGTCACAGGCTTCCAATCGCAAAAACAACCCTCGACCATCACCCTCTGCCTCCTGCCACTAAGCCAATTTTGGATCCAATTTGCCCTGAATCCCATGGGTTCCCACCTTCTTAACCAATCTCCCAAGCTGGACCTTGTCAAAAGTCTTACTGAAGTCCATGTAAACTCCATCAACTGCTTTACCCTCATCTACACATCTCGTCACCTCCTCGAAAAATTCAAATCAAGTTAGTTAGACATAATCTCCCCCTAATAAAGCCATGCTGACTATCCCTGATTAATCCCTGCCTCTCCAAGCGGAGGTTAATCCCATCCCTCAGAATTTTTTCCAATAGTTTCCCTACCGCTGTATACACTCCTGCCCTGGCTTCACTGCCAGGAGCGGTCGAGCAGGGACTTCAGTCTAGGGTCTTCACAGCAATAGTAAAGTTGGCATTTGAAAAAATACAGTGAAGAGGTTTCAGATAAAGCCATAATTTTCTTGCATACAAGAGAGATAGTAATTTCAACAAAAGGTAGTCCCCAACACTTGTTGTCCCTTCTAATCACTTATCACCCTGATCTTTAAATTGCATGAAGTCCCTGGTGTGTGACTAATCCATGGCAAGCATTCTCACAGAAAGCATCTGGCACTATAGAGTAAACAGCCGGGGCAGAGACCTGAAACACTTGCAAGCAGCACAAACCTCTTTTTGCACTCACTCGTCCTCCATCCTTAGTCATGCTTCTCCCCTTTATAAGGTATCACAAATCACTACTCAGAACTGTCAAGTCCCGGGCACATGGAGTGAGAGTCACTCACTTTGGCTTAAAGGCAGTACCAGTTTTAATGCATAACAATCAGACAGAAAGAAATAAACTCAATTCCATATAGTTAAATGGATTTACAATCCATCTCATTCTTCTGGGTGGCAAATCAAATTTTTTTTGAACAGTTCCCTGATGTTGGCAGCACTGGACATTCTGGAGGAAAGGGGGAGACTTCTCCCTGAATGAATGAGAAGGGGAGAGGTCGTGATCCATCTATACAGGTTGGGGGGGTGGGGAAGGAGAGGTTACGACATTTAAAGGCTTCTTAAAGCAGACATTAGAAAAAGACTTGCATTTAGATAGTGCCTTTCACCACCTCAGGACGTCCCAAAGCATTTTACAGAATAATCTCTCTGCATCCAGCCCTTCCGTCCAAAGCAGCACCATTCTCCATGCAGGCCCCATCTTTTGCTGTGTGCCTGTGCAGAGCCCTGTTTTCCAAAAGCCCAGACTGCTTCCCCTGGTGTGTGTTCTGTTCTTAGAAACATCTAGCTCTGTATCAAAAAGCTTGCCCCTCTCACAGGCTAAAGTAAGAAAGATTTGCATTTATATTGCACCGTTCACAAACCCAGGATGTCACACATTTTAAGCCAGTGAGGTACTTTTGAAGTGTGGCCACTACCGTAATGTAGCAAACTCAGAAGCCAACTTGCACACAGCAAGCTCCCACAAATAACAATGTGAGAATGACCAGATAATCTGTTTTAGTGATGGTGGTTGAGGGACACTGGCCAGGACATCACAGAGTATGAGTTCACCCGCCATCACTTTTGTTTCCATCTCCTGTCTATACCTGTGGCCCTCAGACAGGCCAGCTGCTATTATAAGTTGACAATGTGAGGGATAGCTTCTCATTCCCCTTTGCCAATGTAGCACATCACAATGTCACATCAGTTTAATGCGGCCTCATTATCCAAACATACCACTGGATTATATCACTGCCTCCTGCATTCTTCACATCAAACCTCCTTCTAGCAATTTATACTTTGCTCTCACAGGCTCATAATAGAATAGCATTCATAATAAATGACCCCATCACAGGGCAGTTGTACAAAAATCTGTACAGTCAATCACATGCTGTTCACCAGCACCCTGACAGAACACAGCAGTGAGGAGTATGGATGTAGCAATGTGCGGCATCAAAGATATTAATAGCAATAACAGCCTTTCAATGATTGGATAACAAGATGATACACAAAACCGCAGATGGGATCTGGCCAGTACCTTAAGTAGCAACAATACAATCTCTTTCGATTTACACTCTGTCCCTTGGCTAATACAACCTAGTACCTCCTTTTCCCTTTTTAATGCAACTAAACATTGTGCTGAGTGTACAGATTTATCCACTATAACACTCCACCTCCTTCCTGATCACCACACTGTGCCATTGTCCCATTTCACACATACTTTCTTTCTTACCTTGTTACTCAAATACTGAGATTTTACATTTAATAGTCGTAGAGTCATAGAGTTTTACAGCACAGAAACACGCCCTGCGGCCCAACGCGTCTGTGCCATCCATCAAGCACCCATCCTAACTAATCCCATTTCACTGCACTTGGACCATAGCCTTGTGTATCTGCTGTGGTGTTCTTCTGGAGTGGATGAATTTGTACACTGTTTTGTAACCAAAAAAGCATTACACCCTTAACTCACAATGTACTAATTTGCTGCTAACTGGAACTGAGCTAACTTGGCCTGTCCCTCTAAGTCTGTCATGTCTGTTATAAGCAAGCCCAGCCTATCAAATGTTTAACTGTTGTTTGTTGGGGAAGTCTGTAGATCGCAAGATAGATCTGACTAAACAAAGCCATTCACCCATCTTAGTTCAACAATCCAAAAAGACCTTCAGAATCCACAACCCCCCACCCCAGGCACCAACTTCGATCACAGAATCCAGTGAATTGTTACATGATTCCAGAGCTGTTTGCCTTCACTACCTTATCTAGAAATCCATCTATGGATTGATCACAATGTTTGTGCTATGCAAAGCATTTCTTGACATCAGGTCTAAATTTGCTCTTATTAGTTTGAATCTACCTCCCCTTCTCCTGCTGTCAGTTTAGTTTGGACTGGTGTTGCAAATCTACCTTTTCCTGCACCTTTTACTACATTACACCTTTATTACTGTATTACACCTCTGTACACCTCAATAATTAGGGGCGGCACAGTGGCGCAGTGGTTAGCACCGCAGCCTCACAGCTCCAGGGACCCGGGTTCGATTCCGGGTACTGCCTGTATGGAGTTTGCAAGTTCTCCCTGTGTCTGCGTGGGTTTTCTCCGGGTGCTCCGGTTTCCTCCCACAAGCCAAATGACTTGCAGGTTGATAGGTAAATTGGCCATTATAAATTGCCCCTAGTATAGGTAGGTGGTAGGGAAATATAGGGACAGGAGGGGATGTGGTAGGAATATGGGATTAGTGTAGGATTAGTATAAGTGAGTGGTTGATGGTCGGCACAGACTCGGTGGGCCGAAGGGCCTGTTTCAGTGCTGTATCTCTAAAAAAAAAGAACATCTCTCATACACCGAGTAAGTCCCAAGTTTCTCCAGCCTTTTCTAATATCTTAGCCACGACTCAGTTGATAGCACTCACGTCACTGAATTAGAAGGTTGTGGGTTCAAATCTCACTCCAAGGATTTCAGAACAAAATCCCGGCTGACACACCCAGTGCAGAGCTGAGGCAGTGCCGCACTCTTGGAGGTGGTGTCTTTCAGATGAGACTTTAAACCAAGGCCCCGTCTGCTCTCTGAGATGAGTGCAAAAGATCCCAAGGCACTATTCAAAGACGAGGAGAGTTCTCCTGGTGTCCTGGGCAATATACTTTTCTCAACCAACATTAAAAAACAAATTGTTTGATCATTATCACATTGCTAATTGAGGGATCTTTCTATGTACAAATTGGCTGCTGTATTTCCTACATTACAACAGTGATTACACTTCAAAAAAAGTACTTCATTGGCTCCATGGCACTTTGAGATGTCCTGAGATCATTAGATAAATGCAAGTCTTTCTTTTCTTTTGCACCCACCTGAGAGAGCAGACGGGGCCTTGGTTTAAAGTCTCATCTGAAAGACACCACCTCCAAGAGTGCGGCACTGCCTCAGCTCTGCACTGGGAACATCAGCCGGAATTTTATTCTCAAGTCCCCGGAGTGAGATTTGAATCCACAGCCTTCTGATTCAGTTTACCTGCCTCCTTGTGTCTCAGTGACTAGACCTCGATGCAGTCTGGTCATGGGCCCTGCACTCTGAGTATGACTTCCTCTTATTTGTAATCTGATCATTTTGGGTGTATGGTGCAACAATCTCTCTACTCTGTTGATTGCTTCTTCACAGTGTTTGGAAGATAGCTGGCAATGTCCAACTGCAGCTCAGCCGGAAAATCAGAGTGAAATGTCTGCTTTTCTTTCTCTCTGGTTTTAAAAATAATTTTGACATCTAGAAACGGGCAACAAGCAAGTTTTTCATGAAATGAACAACAATGGCTTGCCTTTATACACTTCACAGAACCATGAACAAAGTTTGGACATCGAGCCACATAAGGAGATTAGGATAGGTTACCAAAAGCTTGGTCAGAGGTGGAATTTAAGGAGTGTTTTAAAAGAGGAGAGAGAGGTAGGAAGGTGGACAGGTTTAGGGAGGGAATTCCAGAGCTTAGGGCCTAGACAGCCCGGCCACCAATAGTGGAGCACTGAAAATCAGGATAAACAAAGAATTCTGCCTTTGCATCATATAAATTGTTCTGCTACAACGCACCGTTAAATAATGCAGGCAATTACCTGTAAATGAGGACAGGCATAAAGTTATGTTCTGACTATGAGAAAAACACAGAGCTCTTGAGGCACTCATTTCATGGTTTCCTGTGAACACCTGCTCAAATAATAGGTGACACTTCACGCTGTACCCAGGGTACCGCCAATGTACTGCACTAAAACTGCAGGTTCTTACAACATATCATGCCAGGACTGGCTCACAGCTCTCATAGTTTTCCTCTTGAAAATAAACGTAAATACAGTGAGAAGGAAAAGCAGCACGGAATTGCTGAGTCTATTGACACTTCTGCTGGTGCTTTCATTCATGTGTGTGGGTTTTTTTAAAATCGGATTAAAATATCGTACGAAAACCTGGCCATTTATTTGTCTGCTGATTCTTTCTTTTTGAGCTTCAGTTTATACTTCCTTGTCTTTTCTCAAGATTCCTCTTCTTGTCCTTTACTTCCTCTTTAGCTGTGGCTTTCTTTGCTTCTCTCATTCCACAGCTTTCTGTTCATTCTCAACTCTCCACTGTCTGAAATCAAATCATTCAAACTCGCTGCAAGTTAATTCTCCATACATAGCTCCATCTTCCCTCACTAGCCACCTCATGGCCTTAGTGCCCTGGTAACCTCCACACCAGCCTGATATCGCTGTCCCTCGCTTGGAGGAACTGCTGCTTCCTGCTCTCACCTCTGCAGACAGGGACATGGCTGGCTGCGTCTTCAATATCCGTCTACCGCACTGTCAGGCAAATTATTCCAAACATTTCTCTCTCTTTGATTAATACCACAATAAACACGGATGAGGAAGCTAATTTGGCTCATCTTAATTCATCCATCCAGAGAGATTTCTGCATCCAATTGGTTCTTAAAAAGATACTACACTACCTTTCCTGTATGTTTATTCTATTTACTGATCATTTCCTGTGTGAAGGATTTTCTGACATTTACCCTTCACTAAACCTGAGCCTGCTTCCCCTGCCCTACTACTTTTGATATTTAATTTAAAGTAATGTTCTCAATTTATTTTTTCCGTTCCCGTAACTATCTTATACAGCTCTAGAAGCTTTCCTTCCAGACTGAAAAGCCCAAGCCAGATTATTCAAACTGCAGAATGACCAGAGCACGGTGCAATTTGATCATCATTTCCTCTCACTTGTAGTCTTTATTTTTGCTATTTTAGTTCAGTGTCCTCCCCTCAATGGCCTCCTATCTTTCACCCTCCATAAATTTCAGCTCATCAAGACGTTTCTGCGCGTATCCTAACTCACACCAAGTCCTTTTCACCATCACTCCCGTGCTCGCTGACCTACATTGGCTTCTGGTCCAGCAACACCTTCCATGGCCTCGCCCCTGTTTCTTAGCAGGGTCCCTTTAAATGATCGTTCATGCTCAAATACATCCAAATATGAAAGAAGAAACAATTCAGTGGTTTAATGGGACCAATTTAGGAAGCTGGACACAGGAAATTGAGAGGAACATATCAGTGCCACAAGTAATAGATAGAGCTGAAAAGACAATCAGCATGAGGAGGAAGAAGATGGCAACTCTGGAGAAGATTACTGAAAAAACAGCAAAAAGATGCTGCACACAAACTGGCATTCAACTGGACAGGCAGAAGCAAGGATTAAAGTCAAAGAAACAGCCACAATTCGTCCAGTGCCCAATCAGAATTTGTGATGTTCTACTGTCAGATGTGAGCAAGGCCTGTTCTTAGTATTAAACCTTCATTCTCCTTGGTTTTGTGAAGAGAATGGGGAACATATATCTGAAAGATTAGCTATACCTTCTCCTGACTGCTGCTTCACATCACACTGATTAAATAACATTTCCGTGCACAGAAAGCAGAACAGGCAGAAACAGGCCATTCGGCCCAACTAATCCGCATTAATATTTACTCTCCAGACGTTCTACTCCCAAATCCCCTCAACCTCTTTTCCTCATCCCCTTATCAGATTTAATCCTGAAGTCTCAACAACATACCCCAGTCATAGAGAGAGATACAGCACCGACACAGGCCCTTCGGCCCACCGAGTTCACGCCAACCATCAACCACTCATTTATACTAATCCTATATTAATCCCATTTTCCCTCTCACATCACCACCTACCTACATTAGGGGCAATTTTTACAATGGCCAATTTACCTATCAAACCGCAAGTCTTTGGCATGTGGGAGGAAACTGGAGCACCCGGAGGAAACCATGCGGTCACAGGGAGAACTTGCAAACGCCGCACAGGTCTTTGTATAGCTGAAGCATGACTTCTATCCCTTGCACGCTAGTCCTCTAGATATAAAGGCCAGAAATCCATTAGCCTTTTTGATTATTTTCCATACCTGTTCATGACATTTAAATGATCTATGTACCTGGACCCCCAAGTCACTTTGAAATTCCACTGTTTCCAGCCTTTCACTATTTAGAAAGGACCCTGTTCTATCCTTTTAAGGTCCAAAGTGGATGACGTCACATTTGCCTACATTGAAATCCATTTGCACACAGTTTTAATCGAAAAAGCATCGCTGTAACTTTTTGCTCCCATCTACATTGCTTACAATGGCATCTATCTTTGTGTCATTGGAAAATTTGGATATGTGGCTTTCTATCCCATCATTTAAGTCATGAATAAATATAGTGACTAGTTGAGACCGCAATACAGATCCTTGCAGGACACCATTCATCACATTCTGCGAATTAGAGTACCTGTCCATTATCCCTACTCTGTCTCCTGCCATTCAGCCAATTTCCGAACCAGATCAATAATTTACCTTCGATTCCATGGCCTTCAACTTCAGCCAACAGTCTCTAATGAGCGACTTCATCAAGCACCTTCTGTAAATCCACACAAAAACATCCGTAGACATTCCCCTACCCACTGTTTTGGTCATCACTTCAAATTCAATCAGGTTCATCAGGCATGACCTACTCATTATAAATCCATGCTGGCTCTTTCTGATCAGCTGAAAATTTTCAAGGTATCCTTAATTATAGATGCCAGTAATTGTCCAGCAATAGATGTTAGGCTAACCGGTCTATAATTCACTTTCTCACCTTTCCTAAATAGTGGAGTGACATGTGCCATTTTCCATTCCAAAAGAACGGTCTTCAAATGGAGAAAACTTTGGAAGGTTACAGTTAGGGGATCTTTGTTCTCACCTACTTCTTTTCCTGGGCCCACTGCCCTCCCCCAGCCACACCTGCTCTTTGTTTTCTCAATGAAATTGATCCGGATGAAACTGACGAGCACAGCTGCCGATACTTTAATCTCCGATCCTGCTGTCTTCACAGTCCAGAGTGTCTGCAGCCACGGCATGCGGTAAGTCCATTGAGGTGAAGAAGGAGCTGCGGGACCCGAGAGAAGTCCTGTGAAAAGGTGCCCCGAACACCCAAAACATCCACGAACGGCCCCCCCGGCCGCAACTTCAAAGCGCCCGCGGGAGATGGCTCGGAGAGCATCTGCAGCGCACTGTCGGCAATGCTGCATGCCTTTATTTAAACCACTGCAAAAAAAAAAAACCCTCAGCAAATGTAATCACCTCTAAGTCTGCCAAATGATGCTTCACCTCCCGAAGGACGTGGATGAGCTTTCCGGACGTCGATGGTGGGCACTGAGGAAATGGCTTATTACCTGCACCAGATTCCACCCCCCCTCCCCCCCCCTTTACCCCCCTTCCACCCCCCCCACCCCCGTCCCCTTCCCTGCTCCACCCTCTCAGCTCACCCCCTCACAACCCCGTCCCAGCCCACCCCCCCCTCGCACCATCTTCACCCCGCACCCCCTTCCCCTGCACCCCCCCCCCCACCCCCTCCCTCTACCCCTCCCCCTTGCATCCCCTCCTCCCACCGGCACCATCCTACACCTGTGTAGGGGCCCCAACAACCCCACTGCCTTGTGGGCGTCTCGGGAGAGACCAAGGCTAAGGGAGTAAACCCTAACAGAAAATCCGGAGCGGAACCCCGTAGGCGGTCATGTGTCACCTTTGGCATGTTTCCGGCAGTTCCTGCAGCCATACTGGTGCCAAACGTCGTGTCCTGCACTCCTTTGGACCCCACCAGAAAGGCCGAGAGGGGGGTTTTGACGACTGGGCAACTCTCAACCTCCATAAATTTGCCCAGGCATGCGCCATGGAGAGGTCACTCCATAGTTGCCTCACAGCGACTGAAACAACACGGAAGGCAGCAGTTACGGGTTATAAGTCCAGATAAATTGGCGTAGAAACTGGGCGCCACGGGTTGCCTTTGTCGGTGGGAGAGGTCATTGCACCTCACTGGACAGCTACCGCCCGCCTCAAACCGGGCAGCCCCCGGTCAATAAGGTTCTGTCCCGCCACAGTCTGCCTGCTTCAATGGGTGCTTGGAGCTCAGGGTCATTGCCCGAAAGGTGGACTGACACACCGCACCAAACAACATGAAAAAAGGAAAGAAGGTACCAGCCCTTCGCTTTGCAAGCTGGAACGTCAGAACTATGTGTCCTGGCCTGTCGGAAGACCTTACACAAATCAACGATTCTCGGAAGACCGCCATCATTAACAACGAGCTCAGTAGACTCAATGTGGACATTGCAGCACTTCAGGAGACTCGCCTCCCCGCGAGTGGCTCTCTAGCAGAGCAAGACTACACCTTCTTCTGGCAGGGCAGGGATCCTGAAGAACCAAGACAGCATGGAGTGGGCTTCGCCATCAGAAACTCCTTGCTCAGCATGATAGAGCCTCCCTCAAATGGCTCGGAACGCATACTGTCCATCCGACTGCTCACCACCTCTGGTCCAGTACACCTACTCAGCATCTATGCTCCAACACTCTGTTCCGCACCTGAAGCTAAAGACCAGTTCTATGAACAACTCCATAACATCATTAGCAGCATCCCCAACACCGAACACCTATTCCTGCTGGGGGACTTTAATGCCAGGGTTGGGGCCGACCATGACTCATGGCCCTCCTGCCTTGGGCGCTATGGCGTTGGAAGGATGAATGAGAACGGGCAGAGACTGCTTGAGTTGTGTACCTATCATAACCTCTGCATCACCAACTCGTTCTTTCACACTAAACCCTGTCACCAGGTTTCATGGAGGCACCCAAGATCACGTCGTTGGCACCAGCTAGACCTCATTGTCACAAGGCGAGCCGCCTTAAACAGTGTTCAAATCACACGCAGCTTCCACAGTGCGGACTGCGACACCGACCACTCCCTGGTGTGCAGCAAGATTAGACTCAGACCAAAGAAGTTGCATCATTCCAAGCAGAAGGGCCACCCGCGCATCAACACGAGCAGAATTTCTCACCCACAGCTGTTACAAAAATTTCTAAATTCACTTGTAACAGCCCTTCAAAACACTCCCACAGGGGATGCTGAGACCAAGTGGGCCCACATCAGAGACGCCATCTATGAGTCAGCTTTGACCACCTACGGCAAAAGTGCGAAGAGAAATGCAGACTGGTTTCAATCTCATAATGAAGAGCTGGAACCTGTCATAGCCGCTAAGCGCATTGCACTTTTGAACTACAAGAAAGCCCCCAGCGATTTAACATCCGCAGCACTTAAAGCAGCCAGAAGTACTGCACAAAGAACAGCTAGGCGTTGCGCAAACGACTACTGGCAACACCTATGCAGTCATATTCAGCTGGCCTCAGACACCGGAAACATCAGAGGAATGTATGATGGCATGAAGAGAGCTCTTGGGCCAACCATCAAGAAGATCACCCCCCTCAAATCTAAATCGGGGGACATAATCACTGACCAACGCAAACAGATGGACCGCTGGGTTGAGCACTACCTAGAACTGTACTCCAGGGAGAATGCTGTCACTGAGACTGCCCTCAATGCAGCCCAGCCTCTACCAGTCATGGATGAGCTGGACATACAGCCAACCAAATCGGAACTCAGTGATGCCATTGATTCCCTAGCCAGCGGAAAAGCCCCTGGGAAGGACAGCATTACCCCTGAAATAATCAAGAGTGCCAAGCCTGCTATACTCTCAGCACTACATGAACTGCTATGCCTGTGCTGGGACGAGGGAGCAGTACCCCAGGACATGCGCGATGCCAACATCATCACCCTCTATAAAAACAAAGGTGACCGCGGTGACTGCAACAACTACCGTGGAATCTCCCTGCTCAGCATAGTGGGGAAAGTCTTTGCTCGAGTCGCTCTGAACAGGCTCCAGAAGCTGGCCGAGCGCGTCTACCCTGAGGCACAGTGTGGCTTTCGTGCAGAGAGATCGACTATTGACATGCTGTTCTCCCTTCGTCAGATACAGGAGAAATGCCGTGAACAACAGATGCCCCTCTACATTGCTTTCATTGATCTCACCAAAGCCTTTGACCTCGTCAGCAGACGTGGTCTCTTCAGACTACTAGAAAAGATCGGATGTCCACCAAAGCTACTAAGTATCATCACCTCATTCCATGACAATATGAAAGGCACAATTCAACATGGTGGCTCCTCATCAGAGCCCTTTCCTATCCTGAGTGGTGTGAAACAGGGCTGTGTTCTCGCACCCACACTTTTTGGGATTTTCTTCTCCCTGCTGCTTTCACATGCGTTCAAATCCTCTGAAGAAGGAATTTTCCTCCACACAAGATCAGGGGGCAGGCTGTTCAACCTTGCCCGTCTAAGAGCGAAGTCCAAAGTACGGAAAGTCCTCATCAGAGAACTCCTCTTTGCTGACGATGCTGCTTTAACATCTCACACTGAAGAATGCCTGCAGAGTCTCATCGACAGGTTTGCGTCTGCCTGCAATGAATTTGGCCTAACCATCAGCCTCAAGAAAACGAACATCATGGGGCAGGATGTCAGAAATGCTCCATCCATCAATATTGGCGACCACGCACTGGAAGTGGTTCAAGAGTTCACCTACCTAGGCTCAACTATCACCAGTAACCTGTCTCTAGATGCAGAAATCAACAAGCGCATGGGTAAGGCTTCCACTGCTATGTCCAGACTGGCCAAGAGAGTGTGGGAAAATGGCGCACTGACACGGAACACAAAAGTCCGAGTGTATCAGGCCTGTGTCCTCAGTACCTTGCTCTACGGCAGCGAGGCCTGGACAACGTATGCCAGCCAAGAGCGACGTCTCAATTCATTCCATCTTCGCTGCCTTCGGAGAATACTTGGCATCAGGTGGCAGGACTATATCTCCAACACAGAAGTCCTTGAAGCGGCCAACATCCCCAGCTTATACACACTACTGAGTCAGCGGCGCTTGAGATGGCTTGGCCATGTGAGCCGCATGGAAGATGGCAGGATCCCCAAAGACACATTGTACAGTGAGCTCGCCACTGGTATCAGACCCACCGGCCGTCCATGTCTCCGTTATAAAGACGTCTGCAAACGCGACATGAAATCGTGTGACATTGATCACAAGTCGTGGGAGTCAGTTGCCAGCATTCGCCAGAGCTGGCGGGCAGCCATAAAGACAGGGCTAAATTGTGGCGAGTCGAAGAGACTTAGTAGTTGGCAGGAAAAAAGACAGAGGCGCAAGGGGAGAGCCAACTGTGCAACAGCCCCAACAAACAAATTTCTCTGCAGCACCTGTGGAAGAGCCTGTCACTCCAGAATTGGCCTTTATAGCCACTCCAGGCGCTGCTTCACAAACCACTGACCACCTCCAGGCGCGTATCCATTGCCTCTCGAGATAAGGAGGCCCAAAAGAAAGAAGAAACTTCTTTTAAAACCCTGGAATGGAAACTATCAGGTCCCAGGGATTTGTGACTCTTTAATGCCACTACTTTCTTCATTATTATTATTTTGCTTATGATAATTTTGGTGAGTCCCGCCCCAGTTGAACATTAGTTTCCTTGAGATGCCTGGCACGCTGACCATACTGTAAATACAGCCGCAAAGTAATTATTCAACATGTCCATCATTTCCTTATTTTGATTGACAGTATCACAGTTATCAGTTTTAAAGTGCGTACATAATGCAAATTCTTTCTTCTTTATTTTACCGGTCACATTCTTATATAATTTTTAACCCTTCTATCGTATTGCCCCAATTTTTCAAGTCTATCTGGCATTTTTGCCTCTTAGTGAATCTGGGCTGTACCCTTTCTAAAGCCTCAATATCCTTCCGGTAGCATGGTGCCCAATACTGCACACAGTAATCTAACTGAGGTCTTACATAGGCTCATCATTACCTCTTGCCTTTAATACTCTATGCATTTGAATTAATGAGCCAACTTCTTCCTGAACACGGAGATAGCAGGAACTCAGCTCCCAGTGCCCCCGTCGTTTTTCTCTGAACACCGTAGCACTCCAGAAGTAAAGAACACTGGAAGACAAGAAAATAGCGAGCGGGTGGGGGGGCGGGCAGCCAGACAGCCAGAAAGAAATAACAGAAAGGTTAAGAGAAAACAGTGGCGCAGTGGTTAGCACCGCAGCCTCACAGCTCCAGGGACCCGGGTTCGATTCCGGGTACTGCCTGTGTGGAGTTTGCAAGTTCTCCCTGTGTCTGCGTGGGTTTTCTCCGGGTGCTCCGGTTTCCTCCCACAAGCCAAAAGACTTGCAGGTTGATAGGTAAATTGGCCATTATAAATTGTCACTAGTATAGGTAGGTGGTAGGGAAATATAGGGACAGGTGGGGATGTTTGGTAGGAATATGGGATTAGTGTTTCTTTTCTTTTGGGCCTCCTTATCTCGAGAGACAATGGATACGCGCCTGGAGGTGGTCAGTGGTTTGTGAAGCAGCGCCTGGAGTGGCTATAAAGGCCAATTCTGGAGTAACAGGCTCTTCCACAGGTGCTGCAGAGAAATTTGTTTGTTGGGGCTGTTGCACAGTTGGCTCTCCCCTTGCGCCTCTGTCTTTTTTCCTGCCAACTACTAAGTCTCTTCGACTCGCCACAATTTAGCCCTGTCTTTATGGCTGCCCGCCAGCTCTGGCGAATGCTGGCAACTGACTCCCACGACTTGTGATCAATGTCACACGATTTCATGTCGCGTTTGCAGACGTCTTTATAACGGAGACATGGACGGCCGGTGGGTCTGATACCAGTGGCGAGCTCGCTGTACAATGTGTCTTTGGGGATCCTGCCATCTTCCATGCGGCTCACATGGCCAAGCCATCTCAAGCGCCGCTGACTCAGTAGTGTGTATAAGCTGGGGATGTTGGCCGCTTCAAGGACTTCTGTGTTGGAGATATAGTCCTGCCACCTGATGCCAAGTATTCTCCGAAGGCAGCGAAGATGGAATGAATTGAGACGTCGCTCTTGGCTGGCATACGTTGTCCAGGCCTCGCTGCCGTAGAGCAAGGTACTGAGGACACAGGCCTGATACACTCGGACTTTTGTGTTCCGTGTCAGTGCGCCATTTTCCCACACTCTCTTGGCCAGTCTGAACATAGCAGTGGAAGCCTTACCCATGCGCTTGTTGATTTCTGCATCTAGAGACAGGTTACTGGTGATAGTTGAGCCTAGGTAGGTGAACTCTTGAACCACTTCCAGAGCGTGGTCGCCAATACTGATGGATGGAGCATTTCTGACATCCTGCCCCATGATGTTCGTTTTCTTGAGGCTGATGGTTAGGCCAAATTCATTGCAGGCAGACGCAAACCTGTCGATGAGACTCTGCAGGCATTCTTCAGTGTGAGATGTTAAAGCAGCATCGTCAGCAAAGAGGAGTTCTCTGATGAGGACTTTCCGTACTTTGGACTTCGCTCTTAGACGGGCAAGGTTGAACAGCCTGCCCCCTGATCTTGTGTGGAGGAAAATTCCTTCTTCAGAGGATTTGAACGCATGTGAAAGCAGCAGGGAGAAGAAAATCCCAAAAAGTGTGGGTGCGAGAACACAGCCCTGTTTCACACCACTCAGGATAGGAAAGGGCTCTGATGAGGAGCCACCATGTTGAATTGTGCCTTTCATATTGTCATGGAATGAGGTGATGATACTTAGTAGCTTTGGTGGACATCCGATCTTTTCTAGTAGTCTGAAGAGACCACGTCTGCTGACGAGGTCAAAGGCTTTGGTGAGATCAATGAAAGCAATGTAGAGGGGCATCTGCTGTTCACGGCATTTCTCCTGTATCTGACGAAGGGAGAACAGCATGTCAATAGTCGATCTCTCTGCACGAAAGCCACACTGTGCCTCAGGGTATTAGTGTAGGATTAGTATAAATGGGTGGTTGATGTTCGGCACAGACTTGGTGGGCCGAAGGGCCTGTTTCAGTGCTGTATCTCTAATCTCTAAAAAAAAAATCTAAAAGAAAGAGGAAGGGACAGATGATAAAAAGGAAAAGATTTGTATTTATACAGCACCTTTCACGGTCTCAGGTGATTTACAGCCAACAAAATCGAAGTATAGTCATTATTGCAACGTAGGAAACGCGGCAACCAATTTGAGCACAGCAAGCTCCCACAATACGATAATGAACAGAACACTGGGGAGAGCTCCCCTACTCTTTTTGAAATAGTACTATGAGATCTTTTAAGTCCACCTGAGAGGAAGACAGGACCTCAGTTTAATGTTTCATCCGAAAAACGGCACCTCCGACAGTGCAGTGCTCCCTGCATTATAATTACACAAAGATCCTAAATGGGGCACCATCACCATAAACAAGAAATGATTCAAACACCGGATAAGGCAAATTGTAAATGGAAATACATTTCATACGAGGACCTTATACTAATAAGGCTTACAAAAGGATCCTGGTGCAATTTCCATTGAGTGTGGTTTAAAAAGTGCTGTCAGCCCCTCCTGATAACCTAGCTATATTAACCTATATTAACCTGTGGCTTGGCCATGTGAGCCGCATGGAAGATGGCAGGATCCCCAAAGACACATTGTACAGCGAGCTCGCCACTGGTATCAGACCCACCGGCCGTCCATGTCTCCGCTTTAAAGACGTCTGCAAACGCGACATGAAATCCTGTGACATTGATCACAAGTCGTGGGAGTCAGTTGCCAGCGTTCGCCAGAGCTGGCGGGCAGCCATAAAGACGGGGCTAAAATGTGGCGAGTCGAAGAGACTTAGTAGTTGGCAGGAAAAAAGACAGAGGCGCAAGGGTAGAGCCAACTGTGCAACAGCCCCGACAAACAAATTTCTCTGCAGCACCTGTGGAAGAGTCTGTCACTCTAGAATTGGCCTTTATAGCCACTCCAGGCGCTGCTTCACAAACCACTGACCACCTCCAGGCGCATATCCATTGTCTCTCGAGATAAGGAGGCCAAAGAAGATTAACCTATGCAAAACAGAAGGCTCACGCTTCAACTTCCAGTCTGTACTTTTAGCTGATTACAGTCTAGATTCCAAAATTGGCATCAGTGTTAATTGTATATTAATTGAGCCTTATTATATGCAGGTGATGGGCATTAACTGGGGATTCACTTGAGTCCTATGAATAGACAGAGACTAAAACTTTAGTTGTTGAGTTAGGAGGTATACGCTTGTAATGTATAACTGTGTAGATATTTTTATACTTATTTAAAGATTGGTTCTAGTTACATCCTTCACCAACTGGCTATTTATTTTTTATTTATTTATTTAGAGATACAGCGCTGAAACAGGCCCTTCGGCCCACCGAGTCTGTGCCAACCAACAACCACCCATTTATACTATTTTATTCTTATTAATCCCATATTCCCTACCACATCCCCACCATTCTCCTACCACCTACCTATATTAGGGGCAATTTACAATGGCCAATTTACCTATCAACCTACAAGTCTTTGGCTGTGGGAGGAAACCGGAGCATACGGCAGAAACCCACGCGGTCACAGGGAGAACTTGCAAACTCCACACAGGCAGTATCCAGAACTGAACCCAGGTTGCTGGAGCTGTGAGGCTGGGGTGCTAACCACTGCGCCACTGCTATCTGGAATACAACATGGGAGCAGAGAATAATTGCCTCAAGGTGAAGGTTGGATGCTAAATAAGAACAGAAGAAATAGGAACAAAGGAAATAGGAGCAAGTGTAGCCATTTGGTCCCTAGAGCCTGCTCCGCCATTCAACCAGATCATTGGCTGCTCTTCTATCTCAGTGCCATTTTCCTGTACTATCCCCATATCCTTTGATATCTTTAATATCTAGAAATCTATCAATCTCTGTCTTGAACATACTCAATAACTGAGCCTCCATAGCCCTGTGGGGTAGAGAATTCCAAAGATTCACCACCCTCTGAATGAAGAAATTCCTCCTCATCTCAGTTCTAAATGGCCTACCTCTTTTTCTGAGACTGCGTCCCCTGGTTCTAGACTCCTCTCCCACCCCACAAGGGAGGGGAAACATCCTTCCTGCATCAACCCTGTCAAGCTCTGTAAGAATTTTTTATGCTTCAATTAGATCACCTCTCATTCTTTGAAACTTTAGAGAATATAGGCCCAGTCTCCTCAGTCTCTCCTCATAGGACAATCCCACCGTCCCAGGAATCAGTCTGATGAATCTTTGTTGCACTCCCTCTATGGCAAGTATATCCTGCCTTAGGTAAGGAGACCAAAACTGTACACAATACTCCAGGTGCAGTCTCACCAAGGCTCTATACAATTACAGCAAAACATCCTTACTCCTGTACTCAAAACCTCTTGCATTAAAGACCAACATACCATTTAGCTTCCTAATTGCTTGCTGTACCGGCATGTTAGCTTTCAGTGACTTATGAACAAGGACACCCAGGTCCCTTTGGACATCAACACTTCTCAATCTCTCACCATTTAAGAAATACTCTGCATTTCTGTTTTTCCTACCAAAGTGGATAACTTCACACTTTTCCGCATTATATTCCATCTGCCATATTCTTGCCGACTCACTTAGCCTGTCTAAATGCCCTTGAAGCCTCTTTGCCTCCTCCTCACAACTCACATTCCAACCTAATTTTGTGTCATCAGCAAACTTGGAAATATTACATTTGTTCCCCACATCCAAATCATAAATACAGATTGTGAACAGCTGGGACCCAAGCACCGATCCTTGTCGTACCCCACTAGTCACAGTCTGAAGATACTGATGAATCTGAACAAATTATACTGGTCGCAAGGAGTTCTGGTCCTGTGATGAATGTGTTAGTTGTGGACTCGTTCAACTGTGCAGTGCTTGATAGTGCTTGCACTTTGACAGTAAATGGAACAGATTGGTTAAAATGTTACCTTGATTCACTAAGTATGAGGATTGACTCAAGGTTAAGGAATATGAAAGTACTACTCACTTTAGGTTTGGTGATGACAACACATTGAGAACACTAAAAATGTAAAGTAAAATAGTTAGAGTAAGCCATGTTATACGTACTGATGCAGTCTATAATGAGATACCTATCCTGTTAAGTAAACCTTCTATGAAAAAGTCACAAATGAAACTTGACATGGAGGGTGATAAGGCAATTATTTTTGGAAAGTCAGTAGATCCGCAGTTGACCCAGAGAGGACATTATTCTATCTCCCTAACAATGTTAAATAAGTACTAATTGCATCAGGTGTTAAAAATCAAAGAGAAAAAAGCTAATAGTTTTAAAGTTGCATAGACAATTTGCTCACCCAACTTGTCAATTGTTAAAAATCCTGCTAAAAGATGCAGCTGTGATTGAAGAGTATACCAGGTTAATAGAAGAGATTAATCAGAAGTGTGAAATCTGTAAAAAGTATCAGTGGACGCTGCCATGTCCTATTATAAGCCTTCCATTGGCCTGTGACTTTAGTAAGGTAGCTGCCATGGATCTAAAAGTATGGGACACAGACAGAAATATCTTCATTCTACATTTTGTAGACCGGGTGACCAGATTTAATCTTTCTACAATAATAGTAAGAACAAAAGGGTTATTGTATGAAAATCATGAAGAAATGGATAGCAGCCAGACTTGGGGCACCAGCCAGGTTTCATGAACATCATGTTCATGAATACCGCAGCTGAACGTCCTTTCAGCAATGGATTCTATGAAAGGAATCATGCAGTTATCAATGAAATGCTGCATAAAATTTTAGCTGATCAACCAGACTGCATATTGGCAATTGCCCTGGCTTGAGCAGTTCATGCAAGAATTCACTCCAGATGGTTGGAGGGTATAGTTCCTGTCAGTTAGTCTATGGCCGAAATCCCAAACTGCCTTCTGTGCTGTGCAACAGGTCTCCTGCTCTAGAGCATATTACAATTAGTTAAATTTTTTCTGCACATTTGAATGCTTTACATGCAGGGAGATGAGTTTTCATCAAGGATGTGGCGTTGAAGAAATTTCGGAGAGCTCTGAGGCTTTGTATAAGACCATCCAAATTTAATTCAGGAGATTTAGTGCATTTTAAGGCTCATGGAAAATAGTAACTAATAGGTCGATAGGTCGTGATTGTAAGACAGTACTTATCAAATATGGCAATCAAACTATTAAAGTTCATTCCTCACTATTAATTACAAAAAGTGAACAACTGATAGAAGCCAACGAGACACTTTGCGCCTCAAGTGCTCATGTATTTTGTGATAAAGGTGACAGTAGACCAAGGGCTGGATAGTGGTAATGTGAGTGACTATGACACACAAGACACAGCTATCACATCCAAAGGCCAGTCGCCCAGAGAAGGTACTCGGGTGACATATATTCCAGAGGCATCCAGTGAATGGAGGGATGCAACAATTGCGGGATGTGAAGGAAAAGCTACTGACAAGTTGAAATACTGGTTGAATATTGAGGATGATGGCCAAGAAGTGAGGTCCATGGATGGGCATAATGTGGTGAAAGAGTGGAGAGTAAGAAAGTGCACTGGAAGTACTGACAGTGGGTCCGGAAGTGACTTGTCAGAAAATAATCGCACATTGGGGAAAGACCCTCTAATCGTGCAAGAGGGAGATCTCACAGCAGTCATCCCAACGGACATAAAATTGCAAGTGGAGGACATAGCTCGAATAGATTACAAAATGAAATCAAGGCCACAGAACAATCTCAGAACAAAACTAGAAGCAGAAGTCTTCATGACAGTCAAGTGTTGGCAGCTGCCAATAAACTTGAGGATAAACGAAGAGAAGGAAAACAAAAGGAATTAGATAGTTGAAGAGAGTTTGGAGTTTATTCTGAAGTTCCAGATAAGCGACAAGCAACTTTGTCACACAGGTGAATCTGTACCAGGGATAGGCACCAACATGTTGCACCACGGACATTTGACAAAATTATTGGCTCAGCCATAGACATGGGGACGATTAGTCTGTATATAAAGTGCATAGCCAATTTAATGCCATCAAAGCACAGTCTGATATAAATGCATTTCTCCCTATTTAGCAAGATACCTGGCATTGTTTTTGCTTGCACAAGCAGTCAATGTCTGCCCGCACACTTGACATAGTGATGCGGAGAATCTGGATAGATGTCCATCTGTCAGGAGTAATCTCGATCTCTTTCTCTCTGCTCTTGCTCTCTCTCTCCCTCTCTGTGTCAATCCCTATCCACTCTCTTTGTCCATTTCTCACCCCCTTTCTCCCCCTCTGTATCCATCCTGCTCCCCCTCTCTCTCCCATCTCTCACCCCCTTCTCCGCCTTTCTCTCCCCCACTCACTCTCTCTCTGACCTCTCTATCCTTCCTCCCTCCCCCCCTTCCCTCCTCTCTCTCTCCCCTCCTCTCTCTCTGACCTTCTCTCTCTAACCCCCTCCCCTTCCCACTTTCCCCCCTCCAACAGTTGCAGAAAGCGGGAACTCTCAGCTTTGTGGTTGGTCAGTTTTTTTAAAAATCGCAGCTGTCAGTTTCACAGCTGACAGGCACTTAAAGCAAAGACAGCGCTTCCTAACTTCGGACAAGTTCGTGGTTTTCCGGCGGGCTTTAAAAAAAATTGAAACCTGCCGGGAAACCATGAACTTGTCCAAAGTGGGTGCTGTTCCCACCCACAGCACCTGTCAGCTGTGAAACTGATGGCTGCGATTTTTTTGAAGACGGACTGGTCTGGGAGAAGAAGCCAATATGAAATTTCTCATCCCTTAAATTACCAATCACGGACCTCAAAATTTTTACCACCGATACTGGTGTCCATGTACGGACACATTACCGACCCCTGTTCTTTACTGAAATAGTCCTTGCGGATGGGACTTTTAAAGCTAAAGTGAGGCGAGTTGCTCAGGGTTTTGAAGAGTGACTGGGTAATACAGATGTCAGAGCAGACTCTCCCACAGCTGGAAAAAAAATCTTTAAAATCTTTGTCGCACTTTTGGTCACATATTCATGGGAGTGTAAAACAACAGAGCAATACCTTGCAGAGAGAAGTGTTTCTGTAACTGCCCGAAGAGGCAGCAGGAGCAGATGGAAAACTATGGAAACTAAACAAATGTGTCTATGGCCTGAACAATGCTTCCAGGGTGTGGTATTTTTCAGCGAGATCTGTTTTGCTGAAAATAGCTTGTGGTCAAATAAAAGCAGATCCTGCAATGTTTTATTGATATCATAAAAGAAAACTTCCAGACATCTTCATGATGCATGTTGATGATTTCTTATGGGGTGGTACTGCAGAATTTGAGAAATGTGTTATTATTAGGGTAGAATTTAAAATTGGGAGTCAGGCTTGTGAGGTTTTTAAAAATATTGGTTAAGATATTAAGCAAAGTAGATCTGCAATAACTTTAAATCAACAATCCTATTTGGAGAGTGTTACTCTCACCCCGGGTAATCATACTAGGTCATCACAGAAAGATGGTGTTATATCGAAAGAGGAGACAGAGAAATTGTGAAGCTTAATTGGTCAGTTGAACTGGTTGGGCACTCAGACTAGACCAGATGCTAGTTTTGATACATTGGAGTTAAGTACTACCATGAAACATCCTGAAGTACAGAATGTTTTAAGGGCAAATAAAACATTAAAAAAATTAAAAATGCACAAAATGCATGAAATGTGTACTTAAGTTCCTATCCTTAGGCGAGCCAAAGAACATGAAACTAGTAATTTTTAGTGGTGTTTCACATGCTAATGGTCCTGATGGGTATTCTATTGCAGCTGATTTCATAATCTTTCTGATGGGTGAAATTGGGAAATATTGTCCTTTAGCTTGGGAAGCTAAGAAAATAAAAAGGGTTGTTAAAAGTACTTTAGCTGCTGAAATACTGGCTCTTGTGGAGACAGTGGACATGGGATTCTATTTATCAAATATTTTAAGTGAGATGCTGTACAAAGGGCGTACTGAAGATAGTATACCCATTAAACGTTATGTAGATAATCGTTCATTGTGGGATAATGTACACTCCACAAAAAGTGTGAGTGAGAAAAAGGTTATGGATTGACCTTGCTGGCTTGGAACAAATGCTGGAGAGAAAGAAAATCTCTAAAATTAAATGGGAGGATGCAAGTCATCAACATTCTGATTGTTTTATTTTTTTAAATAGTTAGGGGTCCTAGAGGAGGGGTCTCTCTCAATGTAGTCCTTTGTACAGAATAAGGAGCTTTTTGATTTAATGTGTTTTGAAATTTTGATTGTGCATATTAAGGCTAATTTTTATTTAAAGAAAAAGGGCATCTGTCAATTGTATATTAATAATGTTTAATTGTATGCAGGTAGCGAGCATTAACTGAGTATTTACTTGAGCATCTCTAAATAGACAAAGACTAAATGTGTTAGGAGGCATAAGCTTGTAATGTGTAACTCTGTAAATAAACATAAAAGCATGTCAAGATTAGCTCCAGTTCTATCCGCACCAACTGGCTTCCTGGAGTAGAACATTCAGTACCCAAAAGGGGGTTAGACAGAAGTGGAAAAAAGTCCTGCTCCTGATCACTATTAAGTTATTCCTGCTGGGAAGTGCAAGATGTACAGATATAAGGGAAGGGAAGGGAAGGCTCAGGTTCAGTTGGGATGCACTCAGTGGTCGAATTGTCCCCTTGGGCTCATACACTGGGGTGAAGTAAGAGGAGATCTGCCAGCACCGCTGAAACAATATCCCAGCAAGAATCAGTGCCTTCAAATGAAAAGAGAAAGAAAGAAGAGCAGATCAGCAATAAACAAGCACTGGTAAAGTTATCAGAATAAAAGGTAAACTGTTGAAAAGCAGCTTGCAGTTTCACCCCTAAGATGCATTAACTGATGAAAGAATGATCGTCTTTCCCAGAGAGCATCCATCACCCTCAATCAGCAACATCGGGCTTTCATTTCACAATCTAATAATGCTAACATCAACAAGTTACCCATGGAGAGTCAGACTCACTTGCTGCTCGACCCTTTGATGGAAACCAATTACTGCTTCCCGTCTCCACCTGCTCCCGCTGGCAGGATTTACAGTCAGCTGGAGATTTGCAGTTCAGTTACTGCCCAGTACTGTTTTATTTTAGTGCAATGAATTCTATACTGGAAGAGTTAAGGTGTGAGAAACAGTAAAACATCAACCATGTTCTGTCAACAACAGTCAGCTCTTCACAATGCATCAGCTCAAACCCAATACAAGCAATTCACTGCACTTAAATTACCACAGATTAGACGCTATTTTATCTGAGAACACTTCATTCTACATTGTGCTTGGAAACAAGTATTTTCAGATATATAAAGACTTTCTTTTACATCGTGTCTTCTCACATCACTTAAAAACATCCCACTGTGCTTCACACATGATCAATTAAATTGTGCAGCTGCTCAAATTATACAGCTGAAAGCATTTTTCGTACAAATTGGTGCAGGAATGGTAAACCTTTTTTTCTGTGGTTTCTGTTTGAGAGAGGATATTTGAACAAGACCGAGGAGAAATGCCCTTGCTCTTTGAATATTATCGTGGGATCTTTCACATTCACAAGATCAGCAGAAGGGAGCTCGGCTTAACATCTTATCCAAAGGATGGCACCTCCAAGACATAGGCTCAGTTTCTGAAGTGGGACTCTTAACAATGAAGGAACTTGCATTTCTTTCGCATCTTTCACGGTCTCAAGATGGTCCAAAGCACTTTAGAGCCAACTAAGTGCTTTTTGAAATGTAGTCACTGTTGTAATGTTGGGAAATGTGGCAGCCAATTTGCTCAAATTCCCACAAAGAAAAATGAGACCTAATAACAATCATTTGTATTTGTGATGTGGGATGAGTAAAATGTTGCCCAGGACACTAGCAGAACACCCCTGCTCTTCTTAAAAATAGTGCTATGGCATTTTTTACATTCACTTAGACTCGTAGAAAGTTTATGGCACAGAAAGAGGCTGCTTTTCTCATAGTGCCTGCACCAGCCAAAAAAAGAGCCACCCAGCCGAATCTCACTTTCCAGCATTTGGTCCGTAGCCCTGTAGGTTACAGCACAACCAGGCACCTTTTAAATGAGATGAGTGTTTCTGCCTCAACCACCCTTTCAGGCAGAGTTCCAGACCCCCACCACCCTCTGGGTGGAAAAAGCTTTTCCTCATCTCCCCTTCCAATCCTTCTACCAATCACTTTAAATCTATGCCCCCAGTCACTGACTTGTCTGCTAAGGCAAATATACCCTTCCCAACCACTCTATCCAGGCTCCTCACAATTTTATACATCGCAATCAAATCTCCCCTCAGCCTCCAAGGAGAAAAAAAAGCATTTTGTAACAGGGACCAAAGACAATGGCTTCTGTTTTCCTGCTATTTAACTGGAGGAAATGTCTGCTCATCCAACACTGATGTCTGACAATTTAGGGACAGGGGAAGGGGTCAAGAGAGGTGGAGGTGAGGTCAAGCTGGGTATTGTCATCGTACATAATGAAACTGATGCCATGATTCTGGATGATGCCTCTTAGGGAGATAGATGGGCCCTTCATTTAAAGTCTCATCCGAAAGACAACTCCTCCAACAGTGCAGCACTCCCTCAGTACTGGAATAGCAGTCAACATTATGTGATGTGTCTGCAGTGGGGCTTGAACCCATGACCCTCCGACTAAGGATAAAAAAGTCTTTTAACCCTTTCAGCTTGATTCATGCACCAGTTTCTTATAACCCCCTTTTTTGGTATATCAAATTAACACATAAGAAATAAATAAGAAAACATCCTTCAGATTCACAAAGGGAAAGTGGAGTGAGGCAACAGCTAACTTTGAATGTTCCAGCTTCAGGTTCTGCACCCGCTCCCTTTACTCAAAGCAACACGGTTTATAACTCATGTGAATGGTTCTCAAACACAGTCTTAGAATGTATTTATAACATCTTGCATTTGTATAGTGCCTTTAGTGTGATAAAGTGCCCCAAAGCACTTCACAGGAGCCTTATCAGACAGAATTTGGCACTGAGTCACATAAGGAAATCTTAGGACCTGACCAAAAGCTTGGTCAAAGAGATCAGGTTGAAGGAGAGAAATAGACAGGGAATTCCAGAGCTTAGAGCCCTACCAGCTGAAGGTACGGTCACCAACGGTGAAGTGATAAAAACCAGAGCTGTGCAATAAGCAAGAATTGGAGCAGATATCTCGGGAGGGTTGTAGGAGATTACAGAGATAGGAAGGGGCAAGGCCCTTGGAGGGATTTAAACACAAGGATGCAAATTTTAAAGAGGTGTTACCGAACTGGGAGCCAGTGTAGGTCAGTGAGCACAGGGGTGATGGGTGAATGAGTTAGGCTAAGAACAGTTTTGGATGAGTTCAAGTTTAGGAAGGGTGCAAGGTGGGAGGCCACCCAGGCTCTAATAAGTAACAGACAGAAGAGGTGAAATCTATGTGTGCATCAGTTCTGAAATGGTCAATATTAAATACTGAGAACATACAGCGATTGTTGCTACGTGGCCTTAAACAATGAACCAAACCAATCAGCAGCACTGGGAGTAGTTGCTGGTCACAGCTTTTCCTTTGAGCTCAGCTGGCAATTCACTGCACTGCCATTGCACAGATTTAGGGGGCACAGCAGACCCTCATGCCCATGTTGTTTAAACAGCTGTTTTTTTTTTGTTTTGAATACACCAAACCTTTCATGTTTGCTCCCATGAGCTGCGCTTGATCAGTTCATACAGGGACGAGCAAACACTGGGATGCTGATCAGCACAGACTGGAAGGGCGGTAAAAAAAAAACCTTGATTGTTTGTGTCACTCCTCTGAATCACACTAAATGTGAGATAGATGTTGCATACAGCATTAATCAAAGTGGTCAGGAAGCATTCATCGAACATGCCCCAGTAGCTCATGGGGAAAATCAGTAATAAGCCATGCAAAGAAAATCCCAGGTTCCAACCCAATCATTGCCAAGTTAGATTATCTCAAACAGGGCAACAATTGGGGTGCTACAATTCGTTTCAATATCCCTAGGTGAGGATCAGATCTGATGCCCTTAATGTTCGAATAGCCTGGCAACAGTTACTACTTTGTCTCACGGACAATGAATGGCCACTCTGTTGAGCAGCTTTGGCACTGTGTCACAGGAGAAAAACAGACAAAATAAAAAGCATTAATGACATTTTCATTTTAGTAATTTTTAGAATGATACAGTATAGGAGACTGCCATTCGGGCCATCATGTCTGTGCCAGCTCTTTGAAAGAGCTATCCAAATTGTCCAATTCCCCCTTTTTTCCCATAACCCTGCAAATTTCTCCTTTTCATGTATAGATCCAATTCCCTTTTGAAAGTTACAACTGAATCTGCTTCCTCTGCCTTTCATGCAGTGCATTCCAGATCACAACAACTCACTGCACAAAAAAATACTCATCTTTCCCTCTAGTTCTTTTGCCAATTCCCTTAAATCGGTGTCCTTTGGTTATCTTTTAAGTTTATACTTTTAAAGCAGAAGCAATTTGCTTTGGTATGTTATCTATTGAGACTTTCTCTTATTTATGTTATGCTCAATTCCACAGGCATCTAGGCTATGGGGAGGAATGTGAGGGGGGCTGGCACCATCGCTTGATCGTGCCCTCATCAGATGCACATGGACTTCCCAGCAGGGGACACTGGGCATGGTCAGCAATGAAAAATCTTGGCCCATATTTTTCCAGGGATACTGATACAACTGCAGACCTCCCAATACTCTGCCAGCTGATATCATTGGCTCAGCCCCAACCAAGGAAAGAACCTGAGTCCTCCTGCCCTCTGTCCCCCACACCAATTGATTCACGTATCCCCAAGCTATTCTTACTTACTTTTGATGAAGGTGTATGAACGTGACTGCAATATATCAAAGGTGGCAGTGAAAATTCTGCTTTGGTTTTGTCAATTTTCTCCTTCACACCCAGATCTACCTCTCTTGACCCTGATCCTAATTTTAATCTACCATGCTAGATCCTGATCTACTGTCTTGCGCTGAACCTAGATTCCTCTGCCCACAAGGTGCTCTTTCCATTTAAAATGCATCCTTTCTGGTAGTGACAAGTAACTAGTGGGACAGAACCCCATAGCATCCATCCTGGGCCACTGCACACAAGAACAGTGGTACAACAGAATCTGCATTATTGTGGTCTCTGGTCCTATAGGGGACATTTCTGAACTGCTCAAAGCTATTATGAGAATTAACTGTAAGAGTAATGCATCTAATTAATTTATTTTGGTTATTATTTGTTTGGGTATTTCAATAAACTTTCCGCCAGAGTAAGTGTGATTTGACAGACTGGTTTGTTGTTTTTGAGCTACTCATCTACCCTGCTACAGAGCTGAGTCACATTTTACACTGAATGGTAGACTGCTGAATAAAGCTGTCCCCCATTGTTCAGTTTGCATTATCGGCTTTGCAGCCACAAGGACAGTAAACACACTCGAGCTTCCCAGGAGCTTCGTGCCTTCTCCAACCTGTCACTAATATTAAGCTGTGCTCTTGTCAACTCTCAGCTATTTATAGAGGAATTGCAGCTCAGAGGTAATCAAAGATTAACTCCATCACCGTGGCCCAGACTGTCAGAGATGAAATCACTCAGGACAACACGGCATGACTTAAGAATATCTGGAGGGACGAAAGGATGGGATATTCCGACCGTCAGTAAATTTTACACCCGTTAACCGCCATGCAGAAAACAGCACTCTGATCTATAAAGCTACTATTGCAGTATCACAAATACTGACATGGGTTCAATATCTCATTCAATTTTTCATATTTAACCTATTATTGGGGAGGCGAGCAGCTATAATTATCTTTATTCACACTGCAAATTCTAAATCATCACATGTCGTGTGCCTCTGCAGGGGTTAGTCACACAGGCCTTAATTTAAGCCAGGACAGCAAAACACATACAGTTAAAACCAAGCTAACGTAAGAAACTGCCGAGTGAAGCTAGTGTTCACACCATTCTAATGTACCAAGCATAACAGATGATTATGGTCATTATCACATTGTTTGTTTGTGGGAGCTCGCTGTGTGCAAACTGGCTGACAAGTTTCCTACATTACAGCAGTGAGTAGACTTCAAAAGTGCTTCATTGTCAGTAAAGCACTTTGGGACATCCTAAGGTTGTGAAGGGCACTATGAACCTTACACAGGTAGACTGTGCATCGTGGTATGTTAGCGCAATGCTGAAAGGACATAATGGACATAGACACAAATGTGACATACACAAGGTGGAGCAGAAATTCAATCTTTGTTGCAATTGGCACAATTCAGGAGATCCTCAGCACATTATTATGATGTATATATATATATACAAATAATATACTTGTTTTATATATGTATGTATATATCTATATATTGTTACGAGTGCTTCCATGTTTTTGGGTTTTTTTGAGGACTTGGGTTTTGAAACTGTAAAGGATTCCACAGATACTGGAACGTTGTGTTTTTTTAAAATGGAGGTCATCACAAGGTCTTTTGGACTGAGCTTGCAAACAACAGTTACTGGAAGAATCAAGGAGTGCTAAAAACAACCCTTACTGGAAGGCACCTGTCTTCGGATAATTACCCAGCAGGGTTTTATTTGCCTTGGGGAAAGATGTTTGCAATGAAGTGACAGGTCAAGATTTATAGGGGTCAGGAGGTTTGACTCTTGTGACACTGTTCTTGGTTTCGCTTTGGAAGTAACTCTTTATCCCTCAAGTGCAGCAGGCAAACCTATAGTTGTACTTAGGGGTACAGGAGCACCCAAACTGTTTTGCTGGGAAAAGGCACAACATTTCCACCAGAGAGCACACTGAATGCCAAGGTTTTAGTAAATGGCATTGGCAGGGAGTATATACCCGTACCTTTATGTCGGGTGCAGCTAGAGTGTGACCGAATGTCTGGAAAGGTAACTGTAGGAGTTGTCCACAGTTTGCCGGTAGACAGGGTTAACCTACTCCTGGGGAATGATTTGGCCGGAACGAAGATAGTACCTTCTCTAATAGCCACAGAAAAACCAGGAGAAGTAAAAAAGACAGAACAGTTGCAGGAAAAGGTTCCAGGAATTTTTCTTCATGTGTAGTGACCCGTGCAATGGCTAACAAGTTCCATTGTTGGAGGTAAAATTGGCACCACTGTCAGATAGTCGAATATCTGAAACTTTCTTTGGGAATCTGGATAATCCGAAGGAAATGTTTAAGAAGTCTTCTCTGATCAAAGCTCAGCAAGCCGATCCAGAGTTAAATAATGTGGCACAATTAGCTCTAACAGAAGTTGAGGCAAAGGGAGTTCTGGAAGGATACTATATTAAAAATGGGATTCTGATGAGGAAATGGAGACCGCCTCACTGCGGACGAAGAATGGACAGTTGTTCATCAGATAGTAGTACCACCCAAGTATCGCCGGGAAATATTAAGGATAGTGCATGAAATTCCTATAGCGGGACATGTGGGGATCCGGAAGACCCAATCACATATAGGTCAACATTTTTACTAGCCAGGTCGTTCCAAGGACTTGGTACCATTTTGTAAAACATGCCATATGTGCCAGATTGTGGGAAAACCACAACCTGCCATAAAACCAGCACCTCTAACTCCCATACCAGTTTTGGGAGAAACATTTACTAAGATGTCGGTAGACTGTGTACCAAAAACAAAATCGGGACACCAATATATACTCACTATCATGGATATGGCTACTCAGTTCCCAGAGGCCATTCCCTTGAGAACGATTTCTGCTGAGGTAGTGATAGAGTAGTTAAGCCAGTTCTTCACTAGATATGGATTACCAATTGAGGTTCAGTCAGATCGAGGTTCCAATTTTATGTCTAAAATATTTCAGCAAGTTATGGGTAATTTGGGTATAAAACAGTTAAAGTCTTCAGCATACCACCCACAGACACAAGGGGCTTTAGAAAGGTACCATCAGACCCTCAAAACGATCAGGGCATACTGTCGGAATATCCCTATGATTGGGATAAAAGGCTAGAATTTATTTTGTTCGCCACCAGGAATTCACCAAATGAATCTACAGGTTTTAGCCCTTTTGAATTAGTTTATCGACCTGAGATAAGAGGTCCTCTAAAACTAATTAAAGAAAGATTTTGAGAACAGAGGGACGAATATTCCATGTTAGATTATGCATCCGTGTTCTAGGAACGGCTCACAAGAGCTTGCAAAGTGGCTCAGGAACAACTGAAAGCTTCCCAAACAACCATGAAGAAATGGGCAGAGAAGCATGTCAAGACCCGAACATTTCAACCAGGGGATGAGGCGTTAGTATTATTGCCTTTACAGGGTGAACCATTGAAAGCACGGTTCAGTGGTCCATATAAAGTGGTCAAGAGAACTGGTAAAGTAAATTAAAAGCAAAATACTGTGGATGCTGGAAATCTGAAACAAAAACAAGAAATGCTGGAACCACTCAGCAGGTCTGGCAGCATCTGTGAAAAGAGAAGCAGAGTTAACGTTTCGGGTCAGTGACCCTTCTTCGGAACTCCGGAACTGGTAAAGTAAATTATTTGATTCACAAACCCAGATCGCCAGAAAAAGAATCAACTGTGTCGTATTCTAAAAAAAAATAAAAATATCAATATATTGAAACAATATCATCGCCGGGAGGAGGATAAGCAAGTACAGGTATGTCAGGTAGTAGGGACAGTGAAGGATGAAAAGGATCGTGGGGATGAGGCAGAAGGAGGCCTAGACAATTCTCAAATTGAACCTCCTACTATCCAATTAGCTAATATCGAATTGCTAGGAAGATTGGACACTATGCTTTCATATTTAGATGCAGAAAAACAAGAAGACCTAACAAGGCTACATGTAGCATTTAAAAGAGGGACAAGCCAAGATGTACAACCTTAGCCACACATGATGTGGATATAGGTGAATCCTTTCCTATAAAACAGCATCCTTATTGCTTAGGTCCAGAGAAACAGGCCCAGGTAAAAGCAGAAATCCAATACATGTTGGAAAACCACCTAATTGAACCCAGTCTAAGCAGTTGGAGTTCCCCAGTGGTATTAGTGCCGAAAACTGACGGTTCAATTCGATTCTGCATAGACTACAGAAAGGTTAATGCAGTAACAAGGACAGACTTCTATCCAATATCTCGCTTGGAAGACTGCAATGACAGAGTGGGCAGTTAATGTTTCTTACAAAAATAGTTTTGTTAAAGGGACACTGGGAGGTTTCTTTAGCACCACAAGCTCAAGAAATATCAGCCTTTGTCACACGAGGTGGTCTTTTCCAATGCCGAGCGATGCCATTTGGGCTAAAAAATGCCCCAGCAACTTTTCAGAGACTAATGAACCAAGTGGTAGCCAGTGTTCCTAACTGTGTAGTTTACCTTGATGATGTGTTGGTGTACAGTGACACTTGGAAGGACCACTTGGAACAACTAGAAGCTCTGTTTAGAAAATTACAATCGGCTGATTTAGTAATCAGCCTTGCCAAAAGTGTAATTTGCAAAAACCAGTGTAACCTACCTCGGGCATATAGTAGAGCAAGGGCAAATGTTGCCAAGAACAGCAAAAGTACAAGCATTGGTGGATCTCCCCACCCCTAGGACTAAGTGAGAAATCATGAGGTTTTTGGGGACGTGTGGTTTCTACCGCAAGTTTGTAACCAAATTTTAGTACTATGGCTGCTCCACTGACAGATTTGCTACAAAAAAAGAAAACCAAGGTAGTGCGGTCAGGGAATATTGTGCAAAAATCAGTGAACATCCCCATTTCTGACCTTATGATGGAGGGAAGGTCACTGATGAAGCAGGAGAAGATGGTTGGGCCTAGGACACTACCCTGAGGAACTCCTGCAGTGATGTTCTGGCACAAGCACCTTCCTTTGTGCTAGGTATGACTCCAACCAATGGAAAGTTTTCCTCTTGATTCCCATTGACTTCCATTTTGCTAGGGCTCCTTGATGCCATACTCTGTCAAATGCTGCCTTGATGGCGAGGGCAGTCACTCTCACCTCACCTCTGAAATTCAGCTCTTTTGTCCATGTTTGGACCAAGACTGTACTGGAGTCTGGAGCTGAGTAGCCTTGGTGGAACCCAAACTGGGCACTGGCAAGTAGGTTGTTGCTGTGTAAGTGCTGCTTGATAGCACTAATGGCAACACCTTCCATCACTTTGCTGATAGTTGAGAGGAAGATGGGCAGTAATTGGCCAAATTGGATTTGACCAGCTTTTCGTGGTCAGGATAGAACTGGGCAATTTTCCACATTGCCCACTAGATGACAGTATTGTAGCTGTAACAAAACAGCTTAGCTCAGCACGCAACTAGTTCGGGAGCATAAGTCATCAGTACTACAGCAGGATGTTGTCAGGGCCCATAGCCTTTTCTATATTCAGTGCGTATTGCCGTTTCTTGATATCACATGGAGTGAATCAAATTAGCTGACGACTGGTACCTGTGATGCTGGGAACCTCAGGACGAGGCCAAGATGGATCATCCGCTCGGCACTTCTGGCTGAAGATGGTTGCAAATGCTTCAGATGGTTGCAAATGGGCTCTGCCATCATTGAGGATGGGGATGTTTTAGTTTAGTTTAGAGATACAGCACTGAAACAGGCCCTTCGGCCCACCGTGTCTGTGCCGACCATCAACCACCCATTTATACTAATCCTACACTAATTCCATATTCCTACCACATCCCCACCTGTCCCTATATTTTCCCTACCATCTACCTATACTAGGGGCAATTTCTAATGGCCAATTTACCTTTCAACCTGCAAGTCTTTGGCATGTGGGAGGAAACCGGAGCACCCGGAGGAAACCCACGCAGACACAGGGAGAACTTGCAAACTCCACACAGTCAGTACCCGGAATTGAACCCAGGTCGCTGGAGCTGTGAGGCTGCGGTGCTAACCACTGCGCCACTGTGCCGCCCCATGAAGCCTCCTCTTCTGGTTAGTTGTTTAACTGTCCACCACCATTTATGACTGGATGTGGCAGGACTACAGAGCTTTGATCTCATCCATTGGTTGTCAGATCACCTAGCTCTGTCTATAGCAATTCTGTTTCCATGCATTTGTTTAGCATGTATTTAGTCCTGTGTTGTCGCTTCACCAGGCTGATACCTCATTTTTAGGTACGCTCTCCTACACTCTTCATTAAACCAGGAATGGTCCCTTGGATTGATGGTAATGGTCGAGTGGGGGATATGCTGGGCCATGAGGTTACAGGTTGTGATTGAATAAAATTCTGCTGCTGCTACTGATGGCTCACAGCACCTCTTGGGTGCCGGGTTTTGAGCTGCGAGTTCTGTTCAAAATCAATCCGATTCAGCACGGCTGTAGTGCCAATCAACACAATGGAGAGCGTCCTATCTAATACCTTCACTTTATCAATTTTTTGCCCATCCAGCATCTCAACTATCTCCTCTTTCACTATGACATGGGCAGCATCTTCTTCCTTGGTAAAGACAGATACAGAGTACTCATTTAGATTCTCAGCCATGCCCTCTGCCTCTATGTGCAGATCCCATTTTTGGTTCCTAATCAGTCCCACTCCTCCTACTATGCTTTGACTATTATATGCCTATAGAAGACTTTTGGATTCCTTTTATGTTGTATGTCTCCAAAGCCTTTAGGAGGGTTCGACATTGCGCGCTTCGAAACAAGTGGCCATAATATGGTCTCCCTCCAGAAGATAGGAACAGGAGGAGGCCATTTAGACCTTCAAGCCTGTTCCACCATTCAATCAGATTATTACTGATCTGTAGCTTAACTCCCACCCACTTTTGTTCAGTAACCCTCAATACCCCAACCTAACATAAATCTATCAACTTCACTTTTGACATTTTTAATTGACAACTCAGCCTCAACAGCTTTTCAGGGGAGAGTTTTCCAGATTTCCGCTATCCTTTTTGTGAATAAGTATTGCCTGACATCATCCCTGACCGGTCTAGCTCTAATTTCAAGGTCAAACCCGATGTTCTGGATCCCCAGAAGAGGAGATAGTTTCTCCATCCACCCTATCAGATCCTTTAATCATCGTAAACACCTCTGATCATGGCTCTCCAATATCCAACTCATCCTCTGATTCACCATTGCTTGCCCTCTCACTCTGCTCCCTCTTCCACTTCACTGACCTCCACTCATCATTCATCTGTACTTCCACTTTTGCAGATTATTCTTTTCTACTTTGTTAACTTCTTTCACATTACACACCCTCTGTTCCTCTAGGCGTACAATAAGTATATTGTGATCTCCTCCAGGCCCTTCAATGGGACACTGAGAGCCTTTCTTTCAGTTCTGTACATGTCTCTCATAACTCTGACCAACAGCAGCTCCTCATCTTTGAAGAAGGTTCAAAGGAGCAATGATCATAGCATTGATAAAATAGAGGGTAAACATTTTTAGCTTCTCATCGCCTACTGACAATCTGGGTCTCATCACCTCTGATCTTCAACTGAATTCTTACAACTCCTCCATTGCGAAAGCTGTCATCAAGAAGCTCAAATGCCTCTTTCGTCCCAATGCTCCTTTCCCCATAACTATCAAGTCTCCCCAACTTTTCAATACTGCTCACATAATTGAAAGATTTGTCGAACAATTTATTGCTCACAAACTGGATACAAGACACGTTCTGCTTGATATGTAACCCTTCTCCCGCTTCCAGCCTTCACCCTCTGTCTGATACAACCTTTATTTCTATTCAATCAATGCTGCTACAGTTAGTGTTTCTCTGAACTTTCATCCCTGTTACTTCAAAGTTGCTTATCGTCTACCTTGCACACCCTTTCTTAGTCCTGCATTTTCATTGTGTCGACTGCATTGTGCTGTCTCCTATTCTAACGCATTCTCTCCCAGGACCTCAGAACAACACTCACTACCTCCCTCTGACAATTTTCAATCTATTATATTGCAAGCTCAGTGTCATCCAATCCCCAATTTAGTTCCTGTTTTCTTCTCCCTTTAACCTTGTTGGTGCCCTACTATTGGCCTCGAGTTATGTTTCTCAATGAAAAACAATCTCCTGAGAAAAACTTTAACAAGATAAATTGAGCAATATTCCAGATACCCATCTAATCTTACACCCAACAACATTCATTCTTGCCCTCCTTTACATAATTTTTCCATGGCCCAAATTAATAGTTTGTAAGAGCTGTAAGCAAAGTAATTTCTCATACAGTACAAAAAGAAAGTGGGGATCTGATGAAGCACTGCCGGACAGGGGAATGTGAACTTAATTAACTTAACATGTACATCTAAACTGGTGGCAGAGAGGAACACCTATCTTTCCTTAAGCATCAATTAACTAAGGCCCTCCTGGGCTCACCAAGTTGCATGAAATAGACAGCTTGGAGACTTTGACAGGTAATTATTGCTAACCCATGAGAATAGCTACTCAGCTAGACACTGCTGTAAAATCAATAAGGATTTTAATGATTACATCACTCTGTGCACATATTGGTGATCTCCCAGTTGATCTATTTTCAGAGAGATCCATGAAGAACAGAACATACTCAGCGTAATTGCAATTAGAAGAACAGAAATTCTTTGGTAATTTCGGAGTCATTTTATCTCGATACAACAACGGCAACTTATAATTATTGCAATATTACTTGAACATGTTAAAAGGGGGCTAAGATATGGCCTGCCCACCAGTTCACTGAAGCAATTAAACAACTCGATGTGATATAGCAGTTTGATAAGTTGCAACGTATATTTAAATTCGAACAAGATATTTTAAAGCTGAAAGAGGTGTGTGGGAAATAGCATGTCACCTACGTGGGCAACGCCCTAGCATCAGACACAACTCTGGATCAAGAAGTGTTTTATCGACTGAGGAAGGCCTACCCTGCTTTTGGTCATCTAAGAAATCCTTATGGGATGAACACAGACTGAAAATTTGTATGCATCATTGTATGTATAATGTGAGGTTATGGATGTAGATGTACAGATACACAATACCTCACAAGATTATGTCTGCAGGTGCACAGAAATACAATATCCTATGAAGTTGGGTGTGTAGATGCACAGAATTACAATACCTCACAAGGTTGTGTGCACAGGTGCACTGATACACAATACCTCACACTCTCGAAATCAAATTTTAAAAGCATTTTAATGTTTTTTTTAAATTCTACTGAAAATCTGGCGTCCTCATTAAAGGGATGAGTGTTGATGAAATATATTTAATATTTTGCATGTATAGGCATAGAGGAAAAAGTCTTAACAACATTTTACAAAATCTTCTTCTTCTTCGGCCTCCTTGTCTCGGGAGACAATGGGTAAGCGCCTGCAGGCGGTCAGTAGTTTGTGGAGCAGCGTCTGGAGTGGCTATAAAGACCAATACGGGAGTGACAGACTCTTCCACAGGTGCTGCAGATAAAATTGGTTGTCAGGGCTGTTACACAGTTGGCTCTCCCCTTGCGCTTCTGTCTTTTTTCCTGCCAACTGCTAAGTCTCTTCGACTCGCCACACTTTAGCCCCGCCTTTATGGCTGCCCGCCAGCTCTGGCGATCGCTGGCAACTGACTCCCACGACTTGTGATCAATGTCACAGGACTTCATGTCACGTTTGCAGACGTCTTTAAAGCGGAGACATGGACGGCCAGTGGGTCTGATACCAGTGGCGAGCTCGCTGTACAATGTGTCCTTGGGGATCCTGCCATCTTCCATGCGGCTCACATGGCCAAGCCATCTCAAGTGCCGCTGACTCAGTAGTGTGTATAAGCTGGGGATGTTGGCCGCCTCGAGGACTTCTGTGTTGGAGATACGGTCCTGCCACCTGATGCCAAGGATTCTCCGGAGGCAGCGAAGATGGAATGAATTGAGACGTCGCTCTTGGCTGACATACGTTGTCCAGGCCTCGCTGCCGTAGAGCAGGGTACTGAGGACACATGCTTGATACACTTGGACTTTTGTGTTCCGTGTCAGTGCGCCATTTTCTCACACTCTCTTGGCCAGTCTGAACATAGCAGTGGAAGCCTTTCCCATGCGCTTGTTGATTTCTGCATCGAGAGGAAGGTTACTGGTGATAATTGAGCCTAGGTAGGTGAACTCTTGAACCACTTCCAGAGTGTGGTCGCCGATATTGATGGATGGAGCATTACTGAAGTCCTATCCCATGATAGAACATAGAACATAGAACAGTACAGCACAGTACAGGCCCTTCGGCCCATGATGTTGTGCCGAACCTTTAACCTACTCTAAGATCAAACTAACTACCTTCCCTTCATTCTACTATCATCCATGTACCTATCCAAGAGTCGCTTAAATGTCCCTAATGTATCTGCTTCTACCACCACCGCTGGCAGCGCATTCCACGCACCCACCACTCTCTGTGTAAAGAACCTACCTCTGACATCTCCCCGAAACCTTCCTCCAATCACCTTAAAATTATGCCCCCTGGTGATAGCCCTTTCCACCCTGGGAAAAAGTCTCTGGCTATCCACTCTATCTATGCCTCTCATCATCTTGTATCCCTCTATCAAGTCACCTCTCATCCTTATTCGCTCCAATGAGAAAAGCCCTAGCTCCCTCAATCTTTCTTCGTAAGACATGCCCTCCAGTCCAGGCAGCATCCTGGTAAATCTCCTCTGCACCCTCTCTAAAGCTTCCACATCCTTCCTATAATGAGGCGACCAGAACTGAACACAACATTCCAAGTGTGGTCGAACCAGGGCCTTATAGAGCTGCAGCATAACCTCACGGCTCTTAAACTCAATCCCCCTGTTAATGAAAGCCAACACACCATACGCCTTCTTAACAACCCTATCAACTTGGGTGGCAACTTTGAGCGATCTATGGACATGGACCCCAAGATCCCTCTGTTCCTCCACACTGTCAAGAATCCTGTCTTTAAGCCTGTATTCTGCATTCAAATTCGACCTTCCAAAATGAATCACTTCACACTTTTCCAGGTTGAACTCCATCTGCCACTTCTCAGCCCAGCTCTGCATCCTGTCAATGTCCCGTTGCAACCTACAACAGCCTTCCACACCATCCACAACTCCAGCAACCTTCGTGTCATCGGCAAACTTGCTAACCCAGCCTTCCACTTCCTCATCCAAGTCATTTATAAAAATCACAAAGAGCAGAGGTCCCAGAACAGATCCCTGCGGAACACCACTGGTCACTGAGCTCCAGGTTGAATACTTTCCATCTACTACCACCCTCTGTCTTCTATGGGCTAGCCAATTTTGTATCCAGACAACCAACTTCCCCTGTATCCCATGACGTTCGTTTTCTTGTGGCAGATGGTTAGACCAAATTTGTTGCAGGCAGCTGCAAACCTGTCGATGAGATTCTGCAGACACTCTTCAGTGTGAGATGTTAATGCAGCATCGTCAGCAAAGAGAAGTTCCCTGATGAGGACTTTCCGTACTTTGGTCTTCGCTCTTAGACGGGCAAGGTTGAACAACCTGCCACCTGATCTTGCGTGGAGGAAAATTCCTTCTTCTGAAGAGTTGAACGCATGTGAGAGCAGCAGGGAGAAGAAAATATGGTCAGAATAGCATACAGCCCAGAAGAGGAAACAGGTTATGTCTCACAAATTTATGTGAGTTTATTAAGAGGTGTGGGGTGGATATTTACTCAAGTTAATGATAGCCATCACTGCACATTGATGAGAAGGTAACAAAACTAGGGGAGGAAGGGAAATCTAAAACATTAACTTACTTGAACTTTCAGAAAGTGTTTGATAATGTTTCATGTGTAAAAGCTGATTTTAAAAGAAAAGGATTAAAATTTATGGAAATAATGGCAAATGATTTGATATCTATCTGAGTTCAAGGTATTACGTGAACAGCTCTGATTGAGCTCAATGAATATGTTCTCAGTCTCCAGGTAGTCACACTATTCATAAATGGCATGCCAGATGGTACTTTGAAAAATATAGCACCTTCCATGGCCAGTGGAACAGAAAGCATGAAACACAATCAAGAGTCTGTTAACAAAGAACGGGAAAGATGTGGCTATTGATCAGGCACTCAATGTGAAGCTATTATCAATTTGGCTAATCAAGTATTGGGATACTCCTTGAGATTGCTGACTGTCACTACAAACCAGTTTCTCCAAGCTTGTACAGATTGCTGGGGAGACAAGGTGAAAAACTGACCTTCTGTGCTCCCAGTAATAACGAGTGACTCAGGATACATCTGGTTTTATCAGTGAAAAGATAGAAGGAAACATGATCCCAAGTCAGTAAAAGGCTGAGAGCATATATAAAAATACAGGCAGTCTATTTAACTCACAAACATAAAAAAATGATGGCAGGAGAAGATGAAGTTAACATTTCGATGTAATCCTTCGTCAGCTTCTTTCAGAGAAGCTCGACCATGTAGGAAAGTACAGCTCCCAGAATGTACCAGGGATTAGCACCACACAGAATGCAGCCTTGGGCCTGCCTCCATTCTGAGTCTAATGACAACAACATCATAACTCCTGATGCCAGTCCAGAAGCACATGGATGATAGTAGAATGAAGGGTAGGTAGTTAGTTTGATCTTAGAGTAGGTTAAAGGTTCGGCACAACATCGTGGGCCGAAGGGCCTGTACTGTGCTGTACTGTTCTATGTTCTAAGTCGCCTCTGCGTTCGGGCACCTGTGAACAATATCATATGCAGGAAGGACGACACAACACTGACAACGGAGAAGATTGGTCATCGACAGAGTGCGCTGGGGCTTTTGCAAACCACACCCACACCTGCAACAGCGCTCCCTCTCCCACAGCTAACACAGTCCCACTCAATATTAAGGACTGAGGAATGACAGCACAAAAAGCCAAGAAGCTATTGGTAAAATTTTGTTTAGATTTGTGAAAATATGAAAGCATGAACTTTTAAAACTTTATCTGAGGTAACTGGAGAAGCAACCTAACTATATTCAAGGGGCTACAAAAACAGAAAATGTTGGAAATATTCGGCAGCTCAGACAGCATCTATGAAGAAACGTTTCAGGTCGATGACCTTTCATCAAAACCTACAATTGATAGGAAACACATTTAATAAAGCAATGAGCAATGTCATGGGAAATCTTTACATATGTAAATCTTGTTCATTGCACATACAAAGAATTCATTAAACTATGTTGCTGTTAGTGCCCGCCCAGTCACAAAACACTTAATTCCCTGTGCTTGGCCAATCACAAAGACTAGTTTCAGCCACGTTTCAGTGGTAGCATGCTTTCCTCTGAGGCAGAGTCATAGAGCCATATATGGCACAGAAGGAGGCCATTCGGCTCATCGAGTCCATGCCAGCTCTCCACGGAGCCATGCTATCAGGCCCACTCCCCGGCTCCATCCCCATAGCCCTACAAGTCTATTTCTTTCAAGTGGTCATCCGACTTCCTCTTGAAGTCAGTGATTGTCTCTGCTTCCACCACCCTTGAGTCAGAAGGTTGTGGGTTCAAATCCCATTCCAGAGACTTGATCACATAATCCAGGCTGACACTGCCAGGGCAGTACTGAGGGAGTGCTACAGAATGGGAAGTGATCTCTTTCAGATGAGACAATGAACCGAAGCCCCTTCTGCCCGCTCGGGAGGACATATAAGGTCCCTTTATTTTGAAAAAGAGCAGGGGAGTTCTCCCCAGCGTCCTGACCAATATTTATCCCTCAATCAACATCACTAAAACAGATTATCTAGTCATCATAACATGACTGTTTATGGGAGTTTGCTGTGCGCAAATTGGCTGCCACATTTTCCACATTACAACAGTGACCACACTTCAAAAGCACTTCATTGACTGTGAAGCACTTTGGGATGTCCTCTGTCACGAAAGGCACTTTATAAATGCAAATTTGTCTATCTGTCTGATATAAAAGATGCGACAGCACCTTTTTGAAAACTTCTTTCAGAAATTGTTCACACAATCTAATGTACCAAGCATAACAGATCATGTTGCTGTCGCGGGAGCTTGCTGTGTGCAAATTGGTTGCGTCATTCCTAAGTTACACGAGTGATTACTCTTCACAAGTACTTCAATGCCTCTGAAGCACTTGAGCACCCTCTCAGATTGTGAAATGTGCTGTATAAATGCGAGTCTTTTTTTATGCTCATGTCTGAGAGGATACCTTGTCCAATCTTCTTTCTAAATCGTTTCAGCAGTCAAGTATGTGCCCTGCCTCCAGTCCCAGACCTTCACACCACACCATCCCTTACAACAGCACACAGCCACACCACTGGGACAACGACTGCTATTTAAAAAGATAAAAGGCTCTTTTATCTTTTTTTACATGATATAAACCTCAGTTTAAAGGATACTTTATTAAAAAAATTCAATTCTAAAGTTCAGTGTACCTGAACCAACAGAAAAAGATAAGATTCTTGTCAAACAGCATTCACAGTAGAAAAATGAAATGAGCATCACAATACACCTGTGCTATACAAGTTAATAAGATATACTGCAGAAAGCTGCTGTAAAATCTAATAAACATCACTTGTAAGTATATTAATCACAGTGTTTATATCACACTCATTATTACCCTGCCTGCCTCATAACTCACACACCAAGGATGCAGCAATGCCTCTGACAGAATGGTGCACTCCTCTTCCTCCTGGGAGAAATGAATGCCAGCAATAAAACTGCCAAAGTAACCCAGCCTTGCTGAGTGATGATAGTCCAAATGCTGGCTCAGAAAGCTGTGGGATTCAGAGCGTGGCTGTATGTAAACTTCCAATATAACTCCTTCTGTGCTTGCACACTGCAATCTTAATTGTCTTTCTAAACTCAAGCTATTTTTCTTTATCATGGATGGATTAAAAGTTTGAACACTATTCATACAAATAAATTCTTTACAAGGCCTATGTTACAAACTTTTAAATCTGAAAATATGTTAATCCAGCCCTTAATGAGCCTTTCTCCCAATTTTCTTGATCCTTTCATCTATTTTCCTTTCTGACCACCAAGTACAGGTACTCACCACATGAATCCTTTCCTTCAATGGGTTACTCTAGGCCCCGACAGCACCACCACCACCCCTCACTCCATTAAATCTAAGCTGACACTCTAGTCCAGTACTGAGGGAGTGCTGCACTGTTGGAACTGCCGTCTTTTGGGCGAGATGTTAAAAACCAGGGCCCCATGTGCCCTCTCAGGTGGATATAAAAGATCCCATGCTATTATTTTGAAGCAAAGCAGGGGAGTTCTGCCTGGTGTCCTGGCCAATATTTATCCCTCAAGCAGCAGCACTAACAGAGATTATTTGATCATTATCAGATTGCTGTGTGCAAAGTTCAATATTGCAACAGTGACTACACTTCAGAAAGAACTCCATTGGCTGTAAAGTGCTTTGGGGCATCCTGAGCTTATGAAAGGTGCTATATAAATGAATGTTCTTTCATTCTCTTGTACGTGAAAGCCCGAAGCACAGTCCCATGGGAACCAAGCAGCTTTCCAGGGTCTTGCCCAAGTCATTCTTCAAGTGTGAGCCTAGTGAATGTCCAAGTTGAACAGGGCAATGCTGCTCAATGTGAGTCACAGGGCCACACTTGCTCACTGTCAGTCACAGGGTTCAATTACCTGCCCTTGTTCGTGGCGAGTTATAGTCCAGTTAAAGAGATGTCTTAGTAATAAACAATAGCAAGGCCACAGCTGATCACTATCGGTCAGCATTGGTTATTGTTAGTTACAGTGCTACATTAGTAACTGCAAATTACATTTGCACATCGCACCTACACTGTTTGGGATCTTCTTCTCCCTGCTGCTCTCACATGCGTTCAAGTCTTCAGAAGAAGGAATTTTCCTCCACACAAGATCAGGTGGCAGGTTGTTCAACCTTGCCACCTTAAGAGCGAAGACCAAAGTACGGAAAGTCCTCATCAGGGAACTCCTCTTTGCTGACAATGCTGCATTAACATCTCACATTGAAGAGTGTATGCAGAGACTCATAGACAGGTTTGCGGCTGCCTGCAACGAATTTGGCCTAACCATCAGCCTCAAGAAAACGAACATCATGGGACAGGACGTCAGAAATGCTCCATCCATCAATATTGGCGACCACGCTCTGGAAGTGGTTCAAGAGTTCACCTACCTAGGCTCAACTATCACCAGTAACCTGTCTCTCGATGCAGAAATCAACAAGCGCATCGGAAAGGCTTCCACTGCAATGTCCAGACTGGCCAAGAGCGTGTGGGAAAATGGCGCACTGACACAGAACACAAAAGTCCGAGTGTATCAAGCATGTGTCCTCAGTACCTTGCTCTATGGCAGCGAGGCCTAGACAACGTATGTCAGCCAAGAGCGATGTCTTAATTCATTCCGTCTTCACTGCCTCCGGAGAATCCTTGGCATCAGGTGGCAGGACCATATCTCCAATGCAGAAGTCCTCGAGGTGGCCAACATCCCCAGCATATACACCCTACTGAGCCAGCGGCGCTTGAGATGGCTTGACCATGTGAGCCGCATGGAAGATGGCAAGATCCCCAAGGACACATTGTACAGTGAGCACATCACTGGTATCAGACCCACCGGCCGTCCATGTCTCCGCTTTAAAGACGTCTGCAAACGTGACATGAAGTCCTGTGACATTGATCACAAGTCGTGGGAGTCAGTTGCCAGCGATCGCCAGAGCTGGCGGGCAGCCATAAAGGCGGGGCTAAAGTGTGGCGAGTCGAAGAGACTTCGCATTTGGCAGGAAAAAAGACAGAGGCGCAAGGGGAGAGCCAACTGTGTAACAGCCCCGACAAACAAATTTCTCTGCAGCACCTGTGGAAGAGTCTGTCACTCTAGAATTGGCCTTTATAGCCACTCCAGGCGCTGCTTCACAAACCACTGGCCAAATCCAGGCGCTTACCCATTGTCTCTCGAGATAAGGAGGCCAAAGAAGAATATCAGCAATGATAACACTGCTTATAAGTGGAAATTGTATTTAGTCAATACTAAGGAAGGAACTTGCATTAAATTATTTGATTAAATGGGGTCTACTTTCATTAGGACTTGTACTTCCAATGCTTGCCAAAGTCAACTAAGGGCAGCAATGCTGCCTGCTAGCAATGAACAATGATCACCATCTGCAGAACAGGCATCTCAATTAATATTTCATCAGAGCGGACAGCTGAACACCTTGACTGAAGAGATAAATGTGATGTTGGTCTGTGCCAGCCCCTGAACTTTAATCGAGAGAGAAGTTTGACCATTTCAATGCTCTCCTTGCAGGTGCTGCTCCATGGTTTCCCTCCCAGTGTGAGAGTGATGGACTGGTGCCAACATTAAGTACCTGCTCTAAACAAGCAACGATGTGCATACCAGTTGATTTAACATGCCAGATTATTAAAAGAAAAGTAAAATAAGTCCAGCACATCCATTAAGATACAGAATTGGAAGCTAAGCGGTGTAAACATGTGGATTCTTTCCCTCCCGATGGTAGAGCTCAGAACTCACCAACCGCACTCTACAGATTAATTTAAGTAATTGTGGCTTCAGAAAACATTGGCATGGTGCAGATTTATTACATTTGTTTTTGTTTTCATCCAACATGAAACACCAGCACGAGTTTTAAAGGGGATGATTGTGCTCAATGAGCCTTATGGGATTTTTTTGAGGAAGTAACAGAGATAGTAGATGGAGAAATGCAGTGTATGAGGTAATCTGCACAAAAATTGTCATTAGCATTCTTACAAATATGGTACAGTGATCATTTTATATACAGACAATTATTTACATAGACTTTAGGAAAGCCTTTGACAAGGTAACACACATGAGATTACCAAAGAAATTTGTGGTGGGGGGGGGGGGAGTATTTAATTAGGGGTAAGATAGCAAACTGGATTAAAAATTAGTTAGAAGGTAGGAAACAGAGAGTAGGAGTTAAAGGCAATTTTCCAGCGTGGTTAGAAGTGGGTAGTGGAATCCCACAAGATTCTGTTCTGGAGTCACTTATGTTCACTGTGTCTGTCAATAATTTGGATATAAAACTACAGAGAGTGATTTTTAAGTGCGCAGATGATAGCAAAATAGGAGGAACAGTTAATGTTTTGGGAGCTGAAAAAGCATATTGCTAAGATGAAGGAATGGGTATACTGAACAGAAACCTACTGGGTACTTTAGAACCGCAACCAGACAATATCTCTCAGAATTGTCACTTGGGTCCATACGCTCGCACAGTCTGAAGCATCAGTTAAAAAGTAGATATGCAAATATCTAGCTTGAGTAAAAAATCACATCAACCCCTGAAGAAGAACTTGCATTTCTAAAGCACCTTTCATGACCTCACAACATCCCAAATCAAGCCAATCAAGTACATTTGAAGTGTAGTCACTGTTATAATGTAGGAAACATGGCAGCCAGTTTGCATACAGTAGGCTCCCACAAATGGGGCTGCAAAGTGACCAAAGCTGGAAAATCAATGTTTGAGAGTATTTAACATTTAGAAAGGATAGGCAAAAAGGAAAAGGAGGTGGGGAAGAACTGTTAATGAAGGATGAGATCAGTACACTAGTGAGAGAGATCTTAGAGTGAAGGATCAAGACGTAGCATCAGTTTGAGTGAAGCTGAGAAGCAGCAAGGGGCAGCAAACATTGATAGAAATTAAAAAGAAGAAATGCTGGAAATACACAGCAGGTCTGGCAGCATCTGTGGAGAGAGAAGCAGAGTTAACGTTTTATGTCAGTGACCCTTCTTCAGAACTGACAAATATTAGAAATGTAAAAGGTTTTAAGCAAGTAAAGCAGTGGATGGGGCAAGAGATAACAAAAGAGAAGGTGTTGATAGGACAAGGTCACAGAGAATAACCGACCAGAAGGTCATGGAACAAACGCAAACGGTATGTTAATGGTGTGCTGAAAGACAAAGCGTTAGTACAGAGAGGGTGTCAACTGACTGTAAAGCACAAAGCACTCCAAGCACAAACATATAAAAAAAATTTGAAAAACAGAAACAGTGGGTAGGCACAGTATAAACAAAATAACTAAACATAAAAAGAGGGGGTCCATCATGCTCTGAAATTATTGAACTCAATGTTCAGTCCGGCAGCTGTAGTGTGCCTAATCGGTCATGAGATGCTGTTCCTCAAACTTGCGCTGATGTTCACTGAAACACTGCAGCAATCCCAGAACAAAATGCGAACATGAGAGTGGGGGGTGGGGGGGGGATGGGGGGGGGTGGTAGAGGGTGGGGGGCGTGGTGCGAGGGTGTTGAAATGGCAAGCAACCGGAAGCTCGGGGTCATGCTTACAGACTGAGCGGAGTCGTTCCGCAAAGCGGTCACCCAATCTGCGCTTGGTCTCCCCAATGTAGAGGAGACCACATTGTGAGCAGCAAATACAGTATACAACATTGAAAGAAGTACAAGTAAATCACTGCTTCACCTGAAAGGAGTGTTTGGGGCCTTAGATAGTGAGGAGAGAGGAGGTAAATGGGCAGTTATTACACCTCCTGCGATTGCAGGGGAAGGTGCCATGGGAAGGGGACGAGGTGGTGGGGGTAATGGAGGAGTGGACAAGGGTGTCGTGGAGGGAACGATCCCTTCAAAATGCTGACGGGGAAGGGAGGGGAAGATGCATTTGGTCGTGGCATCACGCTGGATGTGGCAGAGGATGATCCTTTGGATCTGGAGGCTGGTGGAGTGGAAAGTGAGGACAAGTGGAACCCTGTCACGGTTCTGGGAGGGAGGGGAAGGGGTGAGGGTAGAGGTACGGGAAATGGGCCGGACACAGTTGAGGGCCCTGTCAGCCACAGTGGGGGGGAATCCTCAGTTGAGGTAAAAGGAAGACACATCAGAAGCACTGTCGTGGAAGGTAACATCATCAGAGCAGATGCGTCGGAGACTGAGATACTGGGAGAACGGAATGGAGTCCTTACAGGAGACAGGGTGTGAAGAAGTGTAGTTGAGGTAGCTGTGGTAGTCGGTGGGCTTATAATGAATATTAGTAGACATCCTATTCCCAGAGATGGATACAGAGAAGTCGAGGAAGGGAAGGGAAGTGTCAGAGATGGACCATGTGAAGGTGAGAGAAAGGTGGAAATTAGAAGCAAAGTTGATAAAGTTTTCTAGTTCCAGGCGGGAGAAGGAGTTGTTTATAGGCCACGAAACAGTAGCGGTAATGTAGGGCACAGTGTAAATCAAGAAATTAGAGGTGCATGTAACAAAGGTAATACAGTAATTATGGGGGGACTTCAATCTACATATAGACTGGGGAAACTTAATTAGCACTATTGCTGTGGAGGACCCATTCCTGGAATGTATATGAGATGATTTTCTATAATAGTATGTTGAGGAACCAACAAGAGAATGGGCTATTTCAGCTCTGGTATTGTGCAGTGAGAAAGGGCTAGTTAATAATCTTGGTGTGAAGGAGCCTTTAGGGATGAGTGACCATAATATGATAGAAGTTTACTTTAAGTTTGAAAGTGATGTTGCTCAATCTGAAACCTAAATCTAAACAAAGGCAACTACGAAGGTATGAGGGGAAAGTTTGCTGTGATAGATTGGGAAACCACATTAAAAGGTATGACAATAGACAGACAATGGCTGGCATTTAAGGAATTAATACATGGTTTACAACAAACGTAGGCTCCTTTCAGGCACAAAAACCAGTAGGAAAAGTGATCCACCATGGCTAACGAGAAAATAAAGATTGTATTCGATCAAAGGAAAAGGCCAAAAAAGTAGTAAGCCTGAGGATTGGGAGCATTTTAGGATTCAGCAAAGGAGGACAGTGAAACTGATAAAGAAACAGAAAATAGAATATCAAAGTAAACTAGCAAGAAACATAAAAACGGACTGTAAAAGCTCCTGTAGGTATGTAAAAAGTAAAAGATTAGCAAAGACAATTGTGGGCCCATTACAAGCAGAGACAGGGGAAGTTATAATGGGGAATAAGGAAATGATAGAGAAACAAAACAGATACTTTGTGTCATAAAAACAAGAAATGCTGGAACCACTCAGCAGGTCTGGCAGCATCTGTGAAAAGAGAAGCAGAGTTAATGTTTCGGGTCAGTGACCCTTCTTCGGAACTGACAAATATTAGAAAAGTCACAGGTTATAAGCAAGTGAGGTGGGGGTGGGGCAAGAGATAACAAAGGAGGTGTAGATTGGACCAGGCCACATAGCTGACCAAAAGGTCATGGAGCAAAGGCAAACAATATGTTAATGGTGTGTTGAAAGACAAAGCATTAGTACAGATTAGGTGTTAATGCACTGAATATTGAACAGCAGATACTTTGTGTCCTTCTTCATGGAGGAAAATACAAAAAACCTACCAGAAATACTAAGGAACCAAGGGAGTGGTGAGAATGAAGAATTGAAAGAAATTAGTATTAGTAAAAAAAAAAGTAGTCCTGGAGAAATTAATGGGACTAAAAATTGATAAATCCCCTGGACCTAATGATCTACACCCCAGAGTGTTGAAAGAGGTGGCTGTTGAAATAGTGGATGCATTGTTGATCATCTTCCAAAATTCTATCGATGCTGGAGTGGTTGCTGCAGATAGGAAGGTAGCAAATGTAACCCCACTATTTAAGAAAGGAGGGAGAGAGAAAACAGTGAACCACAGCCTGGCATCAGTAGTAGGGAAAACACTAGAATCTATTATAAAGGATGTGATAACTGGGCACTTAGAAAATGGTAGGATTGGGCAGAGTCAACATGGTTTTATGAAAGGGAAATCATGTTTGACAAACCTGTTGGGAGTTTTTTGAGGATGTAACTAGCAGAATAAATAAGGGAGAACCAGTGGATGTGGCGTGTTTGGATTTTCAGAAGGCTTTCGACAAGGTCCCACATGAGGTTAGTAAGCAGAATTAGAGCACATGGGACTGGGGGTAACACACTGGCATGGATTAAGAATTGGTTAATGGACAGCAAACAGAGAGTAGGAATAAACGGGTCATTCTCAGGTTGGAAGGCTGTGACTAGTGGGGTATTGCAAGGATCAGTATTTTTGTGCCAGCTATTTATAATCTATATCAATGATTTGGATGTGGGGACCAAATGTAATATTTCCAAGCTTGCTGATGACACAAAACTAGGTGAGATAAAAGCAAAATACTGCAGATGCTGAAAATCTGAAATAAAAACAAGAAATGCTGGAAATACTCAGCAGGTCTGGCAGCTTCTGTGGAGACAGAAGCAGAGTTAACATTTCAGGTCAGTGACCCTTCTTCAGAACTGACAAATATTAGAAATGTAAAAGGTTATAAGCAAGTAAAGCGAGGGTGGGGCAAGAGATAACAAAAGAGGTGTAGATAGGACAAGGTCACAGAATAGCTGACCAGAAGGTCATGGAGCAAAGGAAAAGGGTATGTTAATGGTGGGGTGAAAGACAAAGCATTAGTACAGATAGGGTGTCAACTGACAGAAAAATGAACAGCCCTGGCCCCAAGCACAAACATGAAAAAGTGGGTAGGCACAGTAGAAACAAACTAAACAAACTAAAATAAAATGAATAAAAAAGAAAAAAGAAAAGATAACTAAAAATAAAAAGGGGGGCCTGTCATGCTCTGAAATTATTGAACTCAATGTTCAGTCCGGCAGGCTGTAGTGTGCCTAATCGGTAAATGAGCTGCTGTTCCTCGAGCTTGCGTTGATGTTCACTGGAACACTGCAGCAATCCCAGGACAAGGATGTGGGGATGAGAGCAGGGGGGAGTGTTGAAATGGCCAGCAACCGGAGTCATGCTTTCGGACTGAGTGGAGGTGTTCCGCAAAGCGATCATCCAACAGGTGAGATTGTGAGTTGTGAGGAGGATGCAAAGAGGCTTCATGAAGAGTTAGACAGACTAAGTGAGTGGGCAAGAACATAGCAGATGATGTAATGTGGAAAAATGTGAAGTTATCCACTTTGCTAGGAAGAACATAAATGCAGAGTATTTCTTAAATGGTGACAGATTGGAAGTGTTTATGTCCAAAGGGACCTGGGTGTCCTTGTTCATAAGTCACTGAAAGCTAACATGCAGGTGCAGCAAGCAATTAGAAAGGCAAATAGTTGTTGGCCTTTATTGCAAGAGGATTTGAGTACAGGAGTAAAGAAGTCTTGCTGCAATTGTATTAGAGCCTTGGTGAGACCGCACCTGGAGTATTGTGTACAGTTTTGGTCTCCTTACCTAAGGAAGGATATACTTGCCATAAAGGGGAGTGCAATGAAGGTTCACCAGACTAATTCCTGGGATAGTGGGACTGCCCTATGAGGAGAGATTGAGGAGATTGGGCCTATAATGCTCTAGAGTTTAGAAGAATGAGGGGTGATCTCATTGAAGCATACTAAAAGCTTACAGGACTCAATAAGGTCAATGCAGGAAGGATGATTCCCCTGCCTGGGGGGTGTCTAGAACCAGGGGACACAGTCTCAGAATAAGAGGTAGGTCATTTAGGACTGAGATGAGGAGGAATGTCTTCACTCAGAGGGTGGTGAATCTTAGGAATTCTCTATCCGAGAGGGTTATGGAGGCTCAGTCACTGAGTATGTTCAAGACACAGATCAATAGATTTCTAGATATTAAAGATATTAAAGGATATGGGGAGAGTGCGGGAAAACGGTGTTGAGCCATGATCTAGTTGAATGGCGGAGCAGGCTCGAGGGGCCGAATGGCCTATTCCTGCTCCTATTTCCTGTTCCTATGTTCCAAAACAGCAATGTGATAATGACCAGATTATCTGAAGCAGATCTAAATCCTTTCCACAGTTGCATGTTGAACAATGTTCATTATAATGATATTTACTGCTCAATGACAAAACCACACAAAAACGTATTTAAGACTTAAATGAATAAACACACATCACACAGATATCATTAGACAATGGAGCTGGAGCTTAATGTTCAGTCATATACTTGCAGAAGCTACATTGTAAAGTCTCTCCTGCAAAACAGAATACCCAAACTTAACAACTAGACAAGCATCTAAAGCCTAAAGTTGTGAGTAAATCCCCAAACCTGAGAGGATTTGACAGTCTCAAGCTGGAATACCACCACTGTGTTTGGGAAGTTAATACATTGCACATGTGGGCCTGATGCGACTACACAACAGGCAACTGTCTCCCGACTCAGTCCTCAAAGCCAAATGCAGATACAGAAATAAAGGTGTACTGAAACAGATCCCATTAACACAGACATTACCATCGCTGAATCTGCCACTATCAACATCCTGGGGGTTACCATTGACCAGAAACTGAACTGAAGTAACCATATAAATACTGTAGCTACAAGAGCAAGTCAAAGGCTAGGAACCCTGCGGTGAGTAACACACCTCCTGACTCCTCAAAGCCTGTCCACCATCTACAAGGCACAGGTCAGGAGTGTGATGGAATACTCTCCACTTGTCTGAATGGGTGCAGCTCCAACAACACTCAAGAAACTCAACACCAACCAGGACAAAGCAGCCTGCTTGTTTGGCACCCCCTCCACCACGTTCAACATTCACTCCCTCCACCACTGATGCACAGTGGCAGCAACTCACCAAGGCTCCTTAGACAGCACCTTCCAAATCCGCAACCTCTACCACCTAGAAGGACATGGGCAGCAGATGCATGGGAACACCACCACCTGCAAGTTCCCCTCCAAGTCACACACCATCCTGACTTGGAACTATATCGCCGTTCCTTCACTGTTGCTGGGTCAAAATCCTGGAACTCCCTTCCGAACAGCACTGTGGGTGCACCTACCCCACATGGACTGCAGCGGTTCAAGAAGGCAGCTCACCACCACCACCTGCTCATGGGCAATTAGGGATGGACAATAAATACTGGCCTAGTCAGCGACCCCCACATCCCATGAAAGAATAGAAAAAAGACAAATATCTAGGCTCAGTCCCCACATTACTTAAGTACTGATTAATGGAATGAAAAGGAGAGCAGACTGATTACAAAAATAATTCTGAATGGCACAGAAACAGTAGGTGCATAATGGAGCTTGCAAATGTGTTTATTAACAAAGAAAAATAGCCTGTAGTTTTATGTCTCTGAGACTGCTGTTAGCATCAGTGTCACGATGAGTGTAGAAATGAAACAAAGACAGCTCTGGGGAAATGAGCTTAAGGGTTGGTGCAGGATCAGTTGAACCCAGTACACACAGGAATACCCTCCCTGTAAGCATATCCTCCTCACATGTTACCTGTCAATTAACTTGTGGAGGATAAAGGAAAGTGTTCACCAAAGGGACATTAAAACACATTCAACCCAATCATTTTGATGGGCAGAGTCACTGAATGACTTGCAGCCTGTCACATCAAATTGCCATGGGAAAGGGGTTGCAAGACCGACTTGGCCACAAGGGCCAGATTATCCCTTGCACCAGTTAGCTGATAGATTGCACCCCATCCAAGGCAATCAACAGTATCATCTCCACAACTCAGCAACACTGAGGACTTGTCCTTGCATTCTGCTTCAGATCCCCACCTTCCCATCCTGTGCCCCACAGTCAGGTCCAGGACAAAACAAAGCCCAGAAATCGCAAAGCTAAGAAAGGAGCGAAAGATAGGGAGGCAGACCCTCAATATCACCATCACAGCAGAGCAGGTACGTCTCCAGGAACACAGTCAACACACTCTGGGGACAGAGCCACCACCATTGCCACCCAGCCAATGCTGGAACAGCCTCACAGCAACACGAGGATGCCACACAGCCAAGCACACACGCACCACCAATGTTACAGGCCCAGTGCAAGCCCACCTCACACGGTCGACAAGCCCACTCGCATGTACACCCACGCCATCAAATACAGAAATGGGCTCATCCCACTTAATTCCTCACACTTCAATCTTACTTTACTAAGTAAGATGTTTTAAACTCAAACGGTGTCCACATCAAACACTGTCCACGTTTAAATTTGTTTGTGGTAGCCCTGAATAGCCCTCCCTGAACAAACACTGTCCCGTTAAACAAGTGAAGTATCAATACAGTTCATCTTCTGTTCCCTTGCGTTAGGAACAATTGCTTTAAATAACTTCAGTGTACAGTGTCCATCCATGAGAAATGCCTCCATCTGCACATTTGCCAGTCTGCACAAACTCTGTGCTGGTCATTAGCACAGTGGAGAACAGGACAGCTGCAAGAGGCCAGCAGATTGGTGAAAGCAATGTTTTTTTTTGTTGCCACTAATTGAGTAATTGAGGCTTGTAAGCAGCTGTAGTGACAAGAGCTCCATATTTAGATCCATTCTGAACAAATCAAATCAAGCAGAAAAAAAGGTCTCCAGTTCCTCGCTAACTTCACATTGCTCAAACAAAATCACTTGCTGCCCGCTCAGCACCTGAGCAGGGTATAACCCACGGCAGACACCTCTGCTCAGTACTGCGTGCCTGGACAGCGTCAACTCCTGTGCATTTTCCATTTGTGAAAGCGAATGCGTGGAAAATGGAGGGCTGGAGAGTACAGAAATAGTAAAGGTGTCCAACCCAAGTTGTGCTCATTTCAAATCAAGTTCACGGTGCATCTGTGAACATGATCACAGTACAATGGATTTCACACACCTGAACACAGTAGAACAAGCTTCACACGCATGAACACAGTACAATCGGCTTCACACACGTGAACACAGTACAATCGGCTTCACACGTGTAAACACAGTACAATCGGCTTCACATGGGTGAACACAGTTCAATGGACTGAGACGTGTGAACACAGTACAATCGGTTTCACACATGTCAACACAGTATAATCGACTTCACATGTGTGAACACAGTGCAATGGGCTTCACACACGTGAAGACAGCGCACTGGGCTTTGCATGTGTGAAGACAGTACAATAGGCTTCACACGTGTGAGCGCAGCACAACAGGCTTCACAAGCATGAGTACAGCACAACGGGCTTCACACGTGTGACCAAAACACAACAGGTTTCACATGCATAAGCACAGCAGAACAAGCTTCACACGCATGAGCACAGCACAATGGCACTCTGGAACTTCAATCAATAGAGACATCCCTCTTTTACCTCCAACGATGACATCAAACTTAGCAGTACCCTACCTTGGTGATCAGGATTCTGTACTTTTCCAGCATCGCTTGATTGTCATGGCAACCCGACAACAATTGCCAAACCTCTGCTCTGAGTGCTTCTGGAACACCATTTCTGACGAGGACATGCAGCCCCTTGGGCCTCACAGCCAAATTGCTGTGCCTGAGGGAAGAGACTCAGTTAACAGACATACACAGAACATAACGTTACTGCTCAGACTTAATAAAGCAACAATACATGGGTTGATCTGGCAATGCCTTGCTCATAACCCCCCTCTTGCTGTACCCTTTTTAACCCACTCTGATTCTTCATGACCCGCCTCCTGAGCTGAGACTGCTACATGGTGTTTAACCATAGCTCAGTGGGCAGCACTCTCGCCTCCAGCTCACGAAGCTGTGGGTTTGAGCCCCACTCCAGAGATTTGAGCGCATGATCCAGGCAGTACTGAAGGAGTGTTGCACAATTAGAGAAGCCGTCTTTTCAGTGAGGCAATGAAAGAAGCTTTGTCTGCCCTTCAGGTGGGCATAAAAGATCCCACAGCAACATTCGAAGTTGAGGGCTAAATATTGGCCAGGACACTGAGAAAACTCCACTGCTCCTATTCAAATAATGCCATAGGATTTTTCACGTTCACCTGCGAAGGCAGACGAGACCTTGGTTTAACAACTCATTCAAAAGACAACACCTCCAGCAATGCAGAACTCCCTCAGTAATGCACTGACATGCTAGCTCAAGCCTCTGCATTGGCTCTTGGGTCTTGAATCCAGGACCTTCTGACTCAGAGGCAAGAGTGCTACGGGGGGGGGGGGGGGGGGGGGAGGGTGCAGCAAGATGAGGTTAGCTTGGGGAGAAAGCAGGAAAGATGCGAATATATAAAATAACTCCTGTAAGGAGTCATAGAGTTCTTATGACACAGAAAGAGGCCATTCGACCCACTGAGTTCTTGCTGGCTCTCTACAGAGCAATCCAGTCAGCCCCATTCCCCCACTCTATCCCTGTAGCCCTGTAAGTTTATTTCCCCACAAGTGCCCATCCAATTTCCTTTTGACATTATTCATCATCTCTGCTTCCACCACCCGCATGGGCAACAAATTCCATTCGCTGCATAAAAATAGATCTTCCTCACACTCCACTGCATCTCCTGCCCAAAGCCTTCATCTGTGTCCCCCGGTCCTTGTACCATCAGCTAATGAGAACAGCTTCTCTTTGTCTATCTTATCTAAATCTGTCATAATCTTGTACACCTCTATCAAATCTCCCCTCAATCTCCTCTGATCCAAGGAGATGAACCCCAGCTTCATCAATCTAACCTTGTAGCCAAAATGCCCCATCCCTGGAACTATTCTGGTAAATCTCCTCTGCAACCTCTCAAGGACCCTCACATCCTTCCTAAAGTGTGGTAGTCAGAACTGGATGCAATACTCCAGTTGTGGCCTAACCAGAGCTTTTTAAAGGTTCAGCATAACTTTCCTACTTTTGTATTCAATACCTCAGTTTATGAAGCCCAAGATACCATATGCTTTACTATTCTCTCAATATGTCCTGCCACCTTCAAGGATCTGTTGACATGGACCTCAAGGTCCCTCTGCAACACATTACATCGCATCAACTATCTTTCTCAATTTTCCTCGATGCAACACTACACCTCACCTCCAGCAAACTAGCGACAGGTGTGGAGATAACCTACTGAACAGATCTGTTCAACCTACACCACCTGCAATCCAAAACCAAATTCACTCCAACCTCAGTCATCGAGCTTCAGTATGCAGTTGACACTTGCGTATGCGCTCACTCTGAAACTGAGCTCCAGATCACTGTCGACTCTTCTCCGAAGATATGAGAAAATGGGTCTTTTACTAAACATTCAGAAAACAAAGGCCCGCTTCCAACCAGCTCCCACAACACAACATCTCCCCCCCCCACCCAATCAATCGAGATCAATGGTGAGGTCCTCGAAAATGTGGACCATTTTTCATATCTTGGGAGCCTCCTCTCGACGAAGGCATAGACGACAAGGTTCATCATCGCCCCCAGTGAGCCAGCTCAGCCTTCAGCCTACTGAGGAAAAGAGTTCTTGAGGATCAGGATCTCAAACCCGAGACTAAGATCATGGTTTACCAGGCAGCATTGATCCCTGCGCTCTGACATGCTTTGGAGACTTGGACAACCAACAGTAGGCACCTCAAAACACTGAAGTACCACCAGAAGTGCCTCTGCCAGATCTGCCAAACCCAGTAGCAGGAAAGGTAGTCAAAAAGCAGCGTCCTCTCCCAAGCCAACCTGCCCAGCATCAAGGCACTCACCCAAAACCAGCTCCACTGAATAAGACATGTTGCTCACATGCCTCACACCAGACTCCGAAAGCAGCTGTTCTACTCAGAACTTGGTCACAGCAGCAGACTCCCAGGAGATCTGCAGAAACACTTTAGAGACATCCTCAAAGCGAAAGCTCATTCGGGAAGGCATCATACACCTGGAGGGACTTCGTCGGAAACATGGGGAGGCGAAGTCGAAGCATCGGAGGAAGCACACAAATCTCCAAACTGCTCATCTTCCTGATCCTTCAAGCACCACTTGCTCCTCTTGCGGCAGGGTCTGCATATCATGCATTGGACTTATCAGCCAGCTCAGAACCCCCTGAACCGGAGTGGAAGCAAGTCATCCTCAATCCCGAGGCTCTGCCAAACAAGAAGGATGCCCGGCCACCTTCAAGGTTCCTCTATCCCTGTGTACTTTTTAGAACATTGCCTCTCCCTATCCATCTGCCAAAATATATCACCTCACACTTCTTTGTATTAAATTCCACCTGCCACATGTCTGCCCATTTTGCTAACCTCTCAATGTTCTGTTGCAGTAGATTTGCACCATCTTCGCTGTTTGTCGCACCTCCAAGTTTGGTGTCATCAACAAATTTTGAATTTTTTTAAATTCATTTCATGGGATGTGGACGTCGCTGGCCATGCCAGCATTTATTGCCCATTCCTAATAGTCCATGAGAAGGTGGTGGTGAGCTGCCTTCTTGAACCGCTGCAGTCCATGTGGGGTAGGTACACCCATGGTGCTGTTAGGAAGGGAGTTCCAGGATTTTTGACAGGTATAGACAGAGTGGATAGCAAGAAGCTTTTTCCCAGAGTGGGGGATTCAATTACAAGGGGACACGAGTTCAAAGTGAAAGGGGAAAAGTTTAGGGGGGATATGCGTGGAAATTTCTTTACGCAGAGGGTGGTGGGTGCATGGAACACATTGCCAGCGGAGGTGGTAGACGCGGGCACGATAGCGTCTTTTAAGATGTATCTAGACAGATACATGAATGGGCAGGAAGTAAAGAGATACAGACCCTTAGAAAATAGGCGACAGGTTTAGATAGAGGATTTGGATCGGCGTAGGCTTGGAGGGCCGAAGGGCCTGTTCCTGTGCTGTAATTTTCTTTGTTCTTTGTTCTTTGATTTTGACCCAGCGACAGTGAAGGTACAGCAATATAGTTCCAAGTCAGGATGGTGTGTGGCTTGGAGGGGAACTTGCAGGTGGTGGTGTTCCCATGCATCTGCTGCCCTTGTCTTTCTAGGTTGTAGAGGTTGTGGGTTTGGAAGGTGCAGTCAAAGGAGCCTTGGTGCGTTGCTGCAGCGCATCTTGTTGATGGTATACACTGCTGCCACTGTGCATCGGTGGTGAAGGGTGTGAATGTTTGTGGATGGGGTGCCAATCAAGCAGGCTGCTTTGTCCTGGATGGTGTTGAGCTTCTTGAGTGTTGTTGAAGCTGCACACATCCAGGCAAGTGCAAAGTATTGCGATTGGATTATGTGATCTGGTTCAGTCGTCCCCTCAGTGCACAGGCTTTGGGGAGTCAAGAGGTGAGTTACTCGCCACAGGATTCCGAGCTTCTGACCTGCTCTTGTAGCTACGGTATTTATTTGGCTACTCCAGTTCAGTTTCTGGTCAATGGTAACCCCCCCAGGATGTTGATAGTGGGGGTTCAGTGATCGTAATGCCATTGAATGTCAAAGGAAGATGGTTAGATTCTCTCTTGTTCGAGATGGTCATTGCCTAGCACTTGTGTGGCGCAAATGTTACTTGCCACTTATCAGCCCAAGCCTGGATATTGTCCAGGTCTTGCTGTATTTCTACACGGACTGCTTCAGTATCTCAGGAGTCGTGAATGCTACTGAACATTGTGCAATCATCAGTGAACATCCCTACTTCTGACTTTATGATTAAAGGAAGGTCATTGATGAAGCAGCTGAAGATGGTTGGGCCAAGGACACTACCCTGAGGAACTCCTGCAGTGATGTCCTGGAGCTGAGATAATCGACCTCTAATAACCACAACCATCTTTCTTTGTGCTAGGGACAATTCCAACCAGCGAAGAGTTTTCCCCCAATTTCCACTGACTCCAGTTTTGCCACGGTTGATGCCAGACTCGGTCAAATGCTGCCTTTATGTCAAAGGCAGTCACTCTCACCTCACCTCTTGAGTTCAGCTCTTTTGTCCATGTTTGAACCAAGGTTGTAATGAGGTCAGGAGCTAAGTGGCCCTGGCAGAACCCAAATTGAGCGTCACTGAGCAGGTTATTGCTGAGCAAGTGCCGCTTGATAGCACTGTCAATGGCATCTTCCATCACTTTACTGATGTTCGAGAGTAGACTGATGGGGCGGTAATTGGCCGGGTTGGATCTGTCCTACTTTTCGTGTACAGGACATACCTGGGCAATTTTCCACATTGCCAGGTAGATGCCAGTGTTGTAGCTGTACTGGAACAGCTTGGCTAGGGGCGCGGCAAGTTCTGGAGCACAGGTCTTCAGTACTATTGCCGGAATATTGTCAGGGCCCATAGCCTTTACAGTATCCAGTGCCTTCAGTCGTTTCTTGACATCACACAGGGTGAATTGAATTGGCTGAAGACTGGCATCTGCGATGCTGGGCACTTCAGGAGGAGGCCGAGATGGATCATCAACTCGGCACTTCTGGCTGAAGATTGTTGCAAATGCTTCAGCCTTATCTTTTGCACTAATGTGCTGCATTCCCCCATCATTGAGGATGGAGATATTTGTAGAGCCACCTCCTCCTGTTAGTTGTTTCATTGTCCACCACCATTCATGACTGGATGTAGCACGACTGCAGTGCTTAGAGCTTATCCGTTGGTTGTGGGATCGCTTAGCTCTGTCTATCGCATGCTGCTTATGCTGTTTGGCATGCAAGTAGTCACCAGGTTGACACCTCTGTATTCCAATATCCAATTAATTTATATATGTTTAAAAAAAAGCAGTGCTGCTTGCACTGACCCTTGAGGAACAACACTGTCTACCATCCTCCAATCTGAAAAATATCCATTTAGCACGACTCACTGTTTTCTGTCCTTAAGTCAATTTTTTATCCAATTGGATGTTGACCCTCCTATTCCAAGAGCCTCAATTTTGTTAACCAGCCTTTTATGTGGTATTTTGTCAAACACGTTCTTCAAATCCATCTGGACAACATCCACTGTGTTCCTTTCAGCAACCTTCTCTGTTACTTCATCAAAAAATTCAATTAGATTAGTCAAGCATGATCTGCTTTTTACAAATCCATGCTGGCTCTCCTTAATTAACTCAAACCTCTCCAAGTGCCTGTTGTTCTTTCCCTGATTATAGTTTCTAAAACCTTAACCACCACTGATGTTAAACTGACCAGCCTGCAGTTACCAGGAATGTCTTTACACCCTCCCTTGAACAAGGGTGTCACATTTGTCACTCTCCAATATCTAAGGAAGATTGGAAGATTATGGAAAACCCTTCCAGTATCTCCACTCCCACTTCCTTTAGCAGGGTGAGATGCAAGCCATCCAGACCAGGCAATTAAACCACTCCAAGCATAGCCAGCCTTTCCAGTACATTCTGCTTATCAATTTTCAGCTAATCGATTCCCTCTATCAGCTCCACTTCTACAGATACTTTGTCAACATTCTCTTCCTTAGTAAACACCGATACAAAGTACCCATTAAGTACGCTACCTTTGCCCTGTGTCTCTAAGAATATATCACCCTCTTTGTTCCAATAGGCCCTACCCTCCCTCTTACTACACGCTTAATATTTACACGCTGGTAGAAGATTTTGGGCTTCCCTTTTACGTTACTGCCATCCTATTCTCATATTCGCTCTTTGCCAGTCTTATTTTCCTCTTCACTTCCCCTCCCAACTTATTGTATTAGGAATCTTAATTCAGCACAGGCAAGAAGGGCACGCTCCTCTGCGAAAAAAATCTCTTTAATGCAGTAGCTGGAGTATAGATGAAGAGCAACATCTGACATTGATTTAGTGCCATTAAGAATGAAAAATTAGCACATTTCAATCTTAGGGAAAGCCCAGAAAAATTACAGCAGCTTCCATATAACCCTTCTAACATACCAGGAACACACCTTTTAATTCTCAAGGCACGGGATACCACCAGAAATCTCCGATATTGCTGAGAATAATTCTCCTCCTGTCTGAAAAGCCTCCTTGAGGATTTTTGCAATGTTTGATTTCTCAGGGTCTCGGTCTAACGGGTATTGTTGCACTGCGATCAATGGCATGATGCCACAGGCAGCAGCTGAGCTATTTGTTAAAAGCTGACAATTTTTTTTTACGGCTCTGCATTTCTGAACTCAAAGTGTTCGATATTTGGGGAAAGGTATACTTCACAATCTTTGGATTTAAAGCAGCAGCAGAGTGAGGGAGGGAAAGAGAGAGCGAGAGGTCGTGAAGGAGAGAGAGAGCATGAAGAGGAGGGAGTTAAAGCATTGGGAGTGAGGATGAGGGAGAGCGCGGGCAAGGGAGAGAGAAAGTGTGTACAAGGGAGACAGTGAACAAGACAAAGCATGAAGGAAAGCATGTGTGAAGGAAAGAGTGCAGGGACGCGAAAGGGAGAGGGGGCATGAAGGGGAGAGGGGGCGCGAGAGAGAGAGAAAGCGCACGAGAAAGAGAGAGCACGCAAGAAACAGAGAAAACACGAGAGAAAGAAAGAGAGAAAGAAAGAGAGCAAGAAAGAGAGCGTGTGAGAAAGAGAAAGAGCACGCGAGAGAGACACGCGAGAAAGAGAGACGCGCACGCAAAGGAGAGGGAAAGCGGGGAGGAGAGAGAAAGCGGGGCGGAGAGAGCACGAGAAGGAGAGAGCGCAAGGAGAAGAGTGCGCAAGGAGAAGAAAGCACAAGGAGGAGAGAATGCAAGGAGGAGAGCGAGTGCCAAGGGGAGAGAGCGAGCGCCAATGGGAGAGAGCGAATGCCAATGGGAGAGAGCGAGCACCAATGGGAGAGAACGAGCGCCAATGGGAGAGAGCGAACGCCAATGGGAGAGAGCGAACGCCAATGGGAGAGAGCGAGCACCAAGGGGAAAGCGAGCGCAATGGGTAGAGCGAGCGCAATGGGTAGAGCGAGCGCAATGGGGAGAGCGAGCGCAAAGGGGAGAGCGAGCGTAAAGGGGAGAGAGCGCGCAAAGGGGAGAGCGAGCACGAAGGGGAGAGAGAGAGCACAAATGAGAGCACACATGCACAAGGGAGAGAGAGAGCAGGGGAGAGCGTGCCTGAGGTGGAGAGAGAGGAGGAATTGGGATGAGAGGGTACAAAAGGGGAAGGGAGAGAATGAAAGGAGAGTGTGAGCGAGCACGAAAGGGTGAATTAGCGCGAGGGCAGTGCAAACATGGGGGAGGCAGGAATGCAATGGGGGGGGGAAAGCAAAGTGGGGTGAGTGAAGAGGGGCGACCGAGGGTGGGAGAGCAAGGGTGGTGAAGAGCATGACGGGACAGAGCACATATAGGGAGAGCGTGGCAGGGAAGAGTGCAGGGGTGGAATAGCATAGGGGGAGGGTGAACGAGCGGCAATGGAGATAATGGGGTGTTACAGCAGGGATGGACCACGGGGTGTGCGCGAGCTGTAGTGTGCAGAGGGAGTGTGCACGCAGAGACCATGAGGGAGAGAACATGGGTGAGGGCGGGAAAGCGAGGGGTGGGGGGGGAGGAAAGAGTAGAGGAAAAGAGCGAGAAAGCAAGACAGGAAGTAAAAGAGATCAAGGGAAGGAGCACGAGAGGGAGAGCATTTGAGATAAAGAGAAAGCAAACGAAAGAGAGCTGGGACTCAAGGGCTCGTCAGGGAGCAGCCACACCAGATGGTGACACCACTGGAACTTAATACATCATTTTATTCCCCCAACCATTAGCTTTACCAACGACAACATAGATCAGTAAAAAGAAACATATTGGCTTGTCAACAAACAATAAATGCATCCTGCAGTAGGATGCAGATTTGCTTCCTTGTGGATAATTATGGTACTCACCATCTGTGCAGCAATTCTCCCCACGATTCCAGGATCTTCTCAGGGCAGTCCTTGGATACGTCCCCAGTGCCACTCGACAGTTCATTATCACTGTCTGCAAGACAGCAGAAAGAGAGGCTTGCTCAGCTGTATATCATTAAACAGATCGTAGATTTTTAAACCAAGGATTCTGTGGAATCACAGAGGATGCCAGAAGTATCAGATTTGATGGCTTCTATATTTGGTAATGTTGTTACTGCACACTAATTACGCAGATTTTCTTCAATAAAACTTTTCTTTTTTGTAGCTGACACAGTAGGGGTGATTTTAACCTTGTCAGCCTTTTGCAAACCGAGCAGGCAGTTAAAATCGGCTGGGAGTCTTATTCACATCCCCCTCCACTCAGGTCAAATTCTAACCTGCTGAGCAAACAGAAAGCACACCCACCCGAATCATTCTTTAAATAAACAGATTAGGTAGTTGCGGCCTGGTTGCTATTCTAATTGGTGGTCTGACTGTGGCAACTGTTGTCGTTTTCCCAGTAGGTGACACAGCACAAGAGAAGTTAAAACCCTAGAGTAATTTCAAAGTTATTGTTTAAATTTTCCCTACAGGGCCAAGACGAGCAGGAATGCTCCACAAGGGAAGCTTGGGCCTTCCCTGCAACCTGCCCCACCAACCCCTCCCCCCCCCCCCCACCCCGGCGTCTGGATCGTTACATCTTACCCAAGTGCCCGGGACTGTTCCTTCCGCTACCACCACCTCCTGCCCCCTGATCTTCTGTCCCCATGAAATGAGATGTGTGAAGTGATTTATTTTGGTAGGATAGAGGAGGCAATATAAACTAAATGCGACAATTTTAAAGGGGATGCAGGAACAGAGAGACCGGGCAGCTATGTGCACAAGTCTTTGAAGGTGCAGGACAAGTTGAGAACGCTGGTAAAACAGCACACGGGATCCTTGCTTTTATTAACAGAGGCATAGAGCACAAAAACAAGGAAGTTAGACCTTTCTAACTCACTGATAAGCACAGCTGGAGTATTGTGTTAAATTCTGCGCACTATATATTTTAGGAAGGATATCAAGGTCTTGGAGAGTTTTCAAATCCCCCCCCCGGCCTCATCCATCCCTATCTCTGTAATCTCCTCCAGCCCTACAACTCGCCAAGATATCTGTGCTCCTGCAATTCTCACCTCTTATGCAGCTCCGATTTTAATCACTCCAACACTGGTGGCTGTAACTTCAGCTGTCTGGGCCCTAAACTCCTGGATTCCCTCCCTAAATCTCTCTCTCCTCCTTTAAGACACTCCTTAAAACCTACTTTTTTGTCCAAGATTTTGGTCAGAATTCTGGCCCTAATATCTCCTTATGTGGCTCAGTGTCAAATTTTGTTTGGGAATGCTCCTACAATGCCTTGAGCCAGTTTACTGATTAAAGGTGCTGTAAAAATACAAATCAAATCTAAATCGGGGGACATAATCACTGACCAACGCAAACAGATGGACCGCTGGGTTGAGCACTACCTAGAACTGTACTCCAGGGAGAATGCTGTCACTGAGACTGCCCTCAATGCAGCCCAGCCTCTACCAGTCATGGATGAGCTGGACATACAGCCAACCAAATCGGAACTCAGTGATGCCATTGATTCCCTAGCCAGCGGAAAAGCCCCTGGGAAGGACAGCATTACCCCTGAAATAATCAAGAGTGCCAAGCCTGCTATACTCTCAGCACTACATGAACTGCTATGCCTGTGCTGGGACGAGGGAGCAGTACCCCAGGACATGCGCGATGCCAACATCATCACCCTCTATAAAAACAAAGGTGACCGCGGTGACTGCAACAACTACCGTGGAATCTCCCTGCTCAGCATAGTGGGGAAAGTCTTTGCTCGAGTCGCTCTGAACAGGCTTCAGAAGCTGGCCGAGCGCGTCTACCCTGAGGCACAGTGTGGCTTTCGTGCAGAGAGATCGACTATTGACATGCTGTTCTCCCTTCGTCAGATACAGGAGAAATGCCGTGAACAACAGATGCCCCTCTACATTGCTTTCATTGATCTCACCAAAGCCTTTGACCTCGTCAGCAGACGTGGTCTCTTCAGACTACTAGAAAAGATCGGATGTCCACCAAAGCTACTAAGTATCATCACCTCATTCCATGACAATATGAAAGGCACAATTCAACATGGTGGCTCCTCATCAGAGCCCTTTCCTATCCTGAGTGGTGTGAAACAGGGCTGTGTTCTCGCACCCACACTTTTTGGGATTTTCTTCTCCCTGCTGCTTTCACATGCGTTCAAATCCTCTGAAGAAGGAATTTTCCTCCACACAAGATCAGGGGGCAGGTTGTTCAACCTTGCCCGTCTAAGAGCGAAGTCCAAAGTACGGAAAGTCCTCATCAGAGAACTCCTCTTTGCTGACGATGCTGCTTTAACATCTCACACTGAAGAATGCCTGCAGAGTCTCATCGACAGGTTTGCGTCTGCCTGCAATGAATTTGGCCTAACCATCAGCCTCAAGAAAACGAACATCATGGGGCAGGATGTCAGAAATGCTCCATCCATCAATATTGGCGACCACGCTCTGGAAGTGGTTCAAGAGTTCACCTACCTAGGCTCAACTATCACCAGTAACCTGTCTCTAGATGCAGAAATCAACAAGCGCATGGGTAAGGCTTCCACTGCTATGTCCAGACTGGCCAAGAGAGTGTGGGAAAATGGCGCACTGACACGGAACACAAAAGTCCGAGTGTATCAGGCCTGTGTCCTCAGTACCTTGCTCTACGGCAGCGAGGCCTGGACAACGTATGCCAGCCAAGAGCGACGTCTCAATTCATTCCATCTTCGCTGCCTTCGGAGAATACTTGGCATCAGGTGGCAGGACTATATCTCCAACACAGAAGTCCTTGAAGCGGCCAACATCCCCAGCTTATACACACTACTGAGTCAGCGGCGCTTGAGATGGCTTGGCCATGTGAGCCGCATGGAAGATGGCAGGATCCCCAAAGACACATTGTACAGTGAGCTCGCCACTGGTATCAGACCCACCGGCCGTCCATGTCTCCGTTATAAAGACGTCTGCAAACGCGACATGAAATCGTGTGACATTGATCACAAGTCGTGGGAGTCAGTTGCCAGCATTCGCCAGAGCTGGCGGGCAGCCATAAAGACAGGGCTAAATTGTGGCGAGTCGAAGAGACTTAGTAGTTGGCAGGAAAAAAGACAGAGGCGCAAGGGGAGAGCCAACTGTGCAACAGCCCCAACAAACAAATTTCTCTGCAGCACCTGTGGAAGAGCCTGTCACTCCAGAATTGGCCTTTATAGCCACTCCAGGCGCTGCTTCACAAACCACTGACCACCTCCAGGCGCGTATCCATTGTCTCTCGAGATAAGGAGGCCCAAAAGAAGAAAAATACAAGTTGTTGTTGGTGTTGAGGGTGCAGAGGAGATGTACTAGAATGGTATCTGGGATGCGGAGCTTCAGTTATGTGGAGAGCATGGAGAAACTGGGGTTCTTCTCCCTAGAGCAGCGAAAGTTAAGAGGAGATTTGATAGAGCTGTTCAAAATCATGAAAGGCTTTGATAGAGTGAATAAGGAGAAACTGTTTCAGTGCCAGCAGGGCAGAAGACAACATATTTGAAGTGATTGGCAAAGGACCCAGAGGTGAAATAAGGAAACTTCTTTTTTTTACATAGCAAGCTGTTGAGATCTGGAATGCTCTGCCTGAAAGGGTGGTGGTGGAAGCAGATTCAATCGTAACATTCAAAATGGAACTGGATAAATACTTGAAGAGGGAAGTTCGCAGGGCTCTAGGGAAAGGGTAGGGGAGTGGGACTAATTGCATTGCTCGATCAAAGAGGATGCAATAGGCCGAATGGCCTCGTTCTGTGCTATATGATTCTATGAACTTGGCCAAATTTTAAAATCAATTATGAGGTAAATATGCAAAACTATAGACAGTTCCCCGTGGACAAGTGTTACATCTACGCCGAAATTTGAAACTAACCAGCAGCATTCATAACGCTCAGAGTAATACTCACCCTCCTTTAATCCAAAATGAATAATTCTCACATCCAACACTTCTCAATTAAGGTATTTTTATATTGATCTTAAAGTTACTATGACAAAAATCTATTTTCGCCTTTGTTGAATTTTTAACTATTATTTTATAACACAAGAGCAGCAGCTAAGGTCACATAGTATTCCTCAAAAGAAAAGTCATTAGCCGGAAGACCAAACATGGTGCAAATTTCTGAGGCAAGCACAACAGGTAACCCAAAGTCCAAATGGTCTAAAGTGGCCAGAGACATCACATGCAATAATCCTTGCCATTGGTGACAGTATACAATATTTTTGAGAGTTAGAGCCTTCTATGGATGATTATTGGTCTAATGTAATCAGGAGAGATGTAGACACTTATTGTCTTTTTGTTTCCATATAACTTAAAAGGAATAATTTCAAAGGAGAGAGCCCTATGCTTCAGGTGTCATGCTGACTTGTAGAAGAGTTTGGTCAGTTCTCAGGCTCTAAATTGTTCTGCAACACAAAACGTTTATGTTTTAAACTCAATGTTTACAGCAAGTAGAGGAATATATTGATTACTGCTTTCCACTGTCCACTTGCTGCTTTACACTCGCTGCTTTGTGCTGCTCATTCACTGGTCTTTTTTTTATTCACTCAGTACCCTGTTCCTACTTTCTCCCCATATCCCTTGATCCCTTTGGCATTAAGAAATATATCTATGCCCTTCTTGAAGATAGTTAATGACTTGGCCTCCACTGCCTTCTGCGGTACAGAATTCCACCACCCTCTGAGTGAAGAAATTTCTCCTCACCTAAATTCTAAACTGCTCCCAATCCTCAGACTTGCTGCTTTTTCTGACAATTTTATATGCCTCCTCTTTGGATCTAATACTATCCATAATTTCTTTTGTAAGTCACAGTTGAGCCACCTTTCTGGTTTTATTTTTGCGTCAGACAGGAATGAATAATTGTTGTAATTCATGCACACGCTCTTTAAATATTACCTTACCCCCAACCCCATGTGTTTTAATTCTGCACGCTAATCTCTTATGTGGGACCTTAGCGAAAGCCTTCTGAAAATCCAAATACACCACATCCACTGGTTCTCCCTTATCTATTCTACTAGTTACATCCTCAAAAAATTCTAGTAGATTTGTCAAGCACGATTTCCCTTTTGAAAACCCATGTTGACTTTTGATGACAGTTTTATTACACCATTACCGAGACTAGCCTTCAATTCCCGATTTTTAAAAATTAATTAATTGAATTTAAATTCTACCAGCTGCCATGGCATTTAGCCTGGGCCTCTAGATTACTAGTCCAGTGACATTACCACTGTGCCACGTCTCCTCCCAGATTTGTGCTTCACTCCCAGTACCCAAATGCAAGGTACAAATCTGGTCTGAAGGAGCAACAATAGCACAAAGACTTTTGTGCAGTCAGCATTCTAGTGCAGACGAGCAAAGCAAGAAGGTTGTTCTGCAATGTTCTATTTTTCGGTTTTGAACACAGATGGAAACATATTTATAAATAGAGGAGTGAAAATTGAGATACAATTACATTAACAGTTTCCATTGTATTGCAGAGCTGTCATTGCCACATAAATCCTAGGTGTGAGGTTTTCACAAAACCTGAGAAGACAATTTTCTCTGAAACTGTTAACATGGCTAAAAGCAATCAGAATCTGTACGTGTGCTGTATCTGTAATCACTGCTCTTGTTAAACAAGGAGAATCTGTATATGGTGCTTTTATACCAAATAAGTACAATCCATTGGCATTAATATACGGTTCTTCCTCAACTTTATCACTAACTTCATTTATTTTTCTCCTTCAGTGTATCTTTTTCTGTATTTCTTGCTCCCTCTTCACACATCTCATGGCTGTGGCTATTTGCTTCCAGCAAAGAAAAGTCTGAGAAATTCTTGAAACAATTATACAACTGGGAGAGTAGCCCTTGTGCAGGAGATGTGCATGACATTTCCTCTCGCTTCAGGGGAGTTGATATCTATTTTATTTTATTTTCATCCCTTGTACATTGACCTAAAACATTAACTCTGTTTCCCTCTTCACAGATGCTGCCAAATCTGGTATTTCCAGCAGTTTTGTTTTTATTACCAAACGGAGATAATCTGGCCGTTACCTCATTGCTATCTGTGGGAACTTTCTGTGTGCAAAATTAGCTGCTGCATGTCCATTACAACAGCGTCTACACTTCAATAGTTCTTCATTATCTGTAAAGAACTTTAGGAGTTCCTGAGTTTGTGAAAGGTGCTACAAAATCTATCAATGGGTGAAAAGCATCAGATTTGCTGCATGCTGGTAAACTTAGATGGACTTCGGCCACACTGGCCATATTCCCAGAGGTTAAATTGGATTGATACAGGACATGGGGAGATGGTGGAAATGCAGCTGCATTCCTTACCTTCCAACTGTGATGGTTAGCAGCCAAAATAATTTTTATATTTTTATTAGGTAAGGGCATCACGGGATTATGAAGCTAAGGCACGTAAATCGAGTTGAGGTATAGATCAACCATTATCTGAGTAGCAGAACAGGCTGAAGGCACGAACTCACCTCCTCCTCTTCCTAAGAAGAGTTCTATATATACTGTCGGTCATCTATACTTAGTGTGACCGATCTAGGGTATAACTGCAATGGCTTTCACTGGCAACTGCACCTCTTTTTTTGATCTACATTTTCAAATAGTATCGTCAGAGACTGACTAGAGAAAGCAAATATGCGGCATGTAAGACAACAGGCAAACACTTCTTTCCATCATATTCAATGGCCCACCCTGAGGAAATGTTAGCCCCAGATTTCAGGACCATAATTAAATCGACATTATCTGCTTGCTTTCACTTACGAACAGAGATTGCATAATTTAAAAAAACACATTCCTGACAAGAAGGCTTGATTACAGTAAGAATGCCCCAATCAGAGCAGCACAAACAGTGTAACAGAAAGGTTTCTATACATGCTGAATAAACTGGGACTTGTTTACATGCTGATATGAAGTTGGCCATGGATTTACTCGCCTCGTAACCGTACAGAACACACCGTTCGACTTTGACAGCAATGCTGGTAAAGGATGATGAAAATAACATAACTTCTGTTATTAAAATTAGCTCAGAAATCCATGGGTTGCTGAAGACTTGAGGGGGGCTTAAATGAAGGCACCTGGCCTATGAGTGCCACTCTCCTTTTGCTATTGGCCCTCAATTGGCCTTGTTGGAGCACTGCTAGGAATGAGGCCAGCGCTCGCCTCTGGCAATAGCTGGCGCACCACATACAAAGAATGAAGTGGAGAACAAAAGCAGACTTTTGCTGAGATAGTGGGAAGAAACTGGAACCCTGAAATAACAGTGAACATTTCAGTCTGACCAAGCTCCACATGGCACAACACAAGTCCTAGTTTAGTTAACATTGTCAAAAAAAAGTAATCTTTTTAATCCCGTGATCCGCAACTGGCTGTGAATTTTGTACTACACCACCCCCACGCCTCCAAAAAAAAGTGTGAATGTTCACACCGTTGCCAGTCCAATAATGCACCGGTTGGAGTGCTCTACAATGTTGAGTTCTGCACAAGCGTTACGAGAAACATTCCACAGAATTGTAATGCAAGAGCCCTAGAGTGGGGGCCCTTGTACAATTCAAGTCAGTAGTGCTGACTGCATCAAATGAAACATTCCAGGAAAAGGGTTGGGTGATTTTTCTTTATTTGTTTGTGGGATTTGGCATCGCTGACTAGGCCAGCATTTATTGCCTCTGAACTGAGTGGTTTGCAAGGCCATTTCAGAGGGCAGTTAAGAGTCAACCACATTGCTGTGGGTCTGGAGTCACATGTGGGCCAGACCAGGTAAAGATGGCAGATTTCCTTCCCTAAAGGACATTAATGAACCAAATGAGTTTTTACAACAATTGACAATGGTTTCATGGTCACCATTACACTAGCTTTTAATTCCAGTTTATTAATTGAATTCAAATTCCACCAGTTGCCATGGTGGGATTCGAAGCTTGTTCCCAGAGCATTAGCCTGGGCACAGGATTACTAGTCCAGTGACAACACCACTATGCCACCATCTCCCCATTATTGTCCTCCCACCACCTGGCACGGTACAACTACAAACTTGTTAATTACATTGTGTGGTGTCACTCAGAATAAAATCCCAGGGACCCAGGTCAAGTGACTGAAATCGCCATTTTCTAAAAACACAAATCAGTGAGAAAGACAATTCATTGTATTTTGCATTACCGTAGAGAAATTTCACTTGCAGAGATCTCTACACCCCTTTGTTCCTACAGCTGGTTAACCATATAAACTAGGTAACTAAAGGACCAGCAATCAAAGTGATCAGAATCTCATCAACCAAAGCTCTTTTAATCAATCAACCAGATTTCTGGAGACAGAAAATTGAAAAGTAGAGAAGTTACGTTAAACTGATACTGAATCTTTGTAACACCACACTTTGAGTACTGCGAGCAGTTTTGGAGGCAGTGGGGGAGCAGGGGTGTTGTTGTTGGAGGGAGGTGAAATTGGCGTACACCAGCAGGCTTGCAGTGAATGGGCAGCCTTTTTTCATCGGCCAGTTTTTATTTTTCCATTGACTTGGAAAATAACGCCAAGATTTTCAATTTCAGACCAAGTAAAAGTGACAGTGAGACTAGGAAACAAGTCTCCAAAAAGAGTTTGAATGCCCGTTTTGCGAACTTCAGTGGAAAAAAGACCGGGTGTGGTGAAAAACAAAATAGCTGTCAATTCTCTACGAGCCCATTTCACGCTGCTGGCATGGACCAATTTCACCCCTCCCCCACCCCCTCACTCTCCATATTCTAAAAAAGGATATAAAGGTCTGGAGAAGGAATAAAAGAGATTTATCAGAACTGAAAAATTATAACCACCAGGAAACACTGAACACGTTGGCATCTTCTCTCGAAAAGAGCGGGCTTTAAAATGATGAAGGGACTTGATAGGGACATTATCATGCAAAATTAGGGCTCATGAGACTGGTGGTAATATAATAGCATGGATTGAGGATTGGTTAACGGACAGACAACAGAGTAGGAATAGATAGGTCAGTTATGAATTAACAAGTTGTACCTAGTGGGGTACCGCAAGGATAAGCGCTTGGGTCTCAGCTACTTATAATCCTTATCAATGATTTAGACAAGATGACTGAGTGTTAGCTATCCAAGTTTGCTGACAACTAGGTAGCAAAGTATGCTGTAAGGAGCACACAAAGAGGCTGCAATAGGATTTAGAGGGTTAAATGAGTGGCCTAGAATGTAGCAGATGGAATACAGTGTTTGGTAGGAAAAATAGAAAAGCAGAATATTTTTTGAATGATGAGAGTTCTTACAATCTGTTTTAACATCTCTAGCCAGTTTACACTTTTTCTTTTTTTTCTTTTTATCACCTTTTTGGCAGCCCTTTGCTGGTTTCCAAAACACTCCCAATCCTCAGACTTGCTACTAGTCTTTGCAACATTATAAGCCTCTTTTTTTAATCTAATACTATCTTCAACTTCCTGAGTAAGCCATAGATGGATCTTTCTTATTGCGTTTTTATTTTTCAATGGAATGCATTTTATTGAACATTTTGAATTGTTCCTTTAAATGTTTCCCACTGTTTATTTACTGCCATTCCTTTTAGTCTACTTACCCAATCAACCTCAGCCAGCTCTCTCCTCATACTTAGGCCAAAACAAGATTCTTGTTTGTGATTGGAGTATGTGGATTTCAAACTTAACATGGAATTTAATTGTATTATGGTCACTATTTCCCAGCAGATCTTTTACTATGAGGTTACTAATCAACCCTACCTCATTACACAATACTAGATCTGAAATAGCTTTTTCCCCAGTTGGTTCCACAATTTATTGTTCCAGGAAACGGTCACAAAAACATTCAACAAACTCATCTTCTAGATCACCCTTGCCAATTTGATTGGTCCAGTCGATGTGAAGATTAAAGATCCCACAATTATTACATTGCCTTTGTTACAAGCTCCAATAATATCTTGTTTAACTTTGATCACCTTGTAACCATGTCTCTGTAAGGGCGATTAGATCTAAACCATTTATTTCTATTTGTGTCACTGGTTCATCTACCTTATAACCTTACATAAGGAAGGATATACTTGCCTTAGAGCCAGTACAATGAAGATTCACTAGACTGATACCTAGTATGAGGTAATTATCCGATGAAAAAGGATTGAGTAAACTAGGCCTATATTCCATAGAGTTTAGAAGAATGAGAGATGATGTCATTGAAACAAAGAAAATTTTAACAGGCTGGACAGAGAATATTCTGGAAGGATGTTTCCCCTGACTCTGGGGAACCTAGAACAAGGGGTTAGAGTCCCAGAATAAGGGATCAGCCATTTAGGGACTGAGATTGTTAATTATATATTAATTGGGTGTTTGTGTTTAAGTATATTCTGGGGGTGGACACTAACTGGGGATTCACTTCTGCTTTTAAAAAACAGACTGAAACTGTGGTTGTTGGGTTTGGAGGTGCATGTTTATAATGCACATCTCTGTAAATAAAAGCTTATAAAGTGTGTAAAGACTAGGCTCCAGTTCTATCCTTTATTGCCTGGCTTTCTGGAATAGAGGAGCTGAGAAATTTCTTCATTCAAAGGTTTGTGAATTTTTGGAATTCTCCACCTGAGAGAGCTGTGGATGCTCAGTTGTTGAGTATATTCAAGACAGAGATCGACAGATTTGTGGATATACTAAGGGAATCAAGGGATATGGGCATGGCGCAGGAAGAGGTAGGTGAGATAGAAGATCAGCCATGATCATACTGAATGTTAGAGCAGGTTCGAGGGGTTGAATGGCCTACACTTGCTCCTTTTTCTTATGTTCTTATGTGTCTTCTAGTGTCCAGTTGTAGAGCGGTATGGATAGAAGGCTGGGATATGCGTGGGGGAAAGGAGGGAAAGACAAAATGATTTAGAAAAAGGAAAATGAGAAGTTCGTGCTCCCGATTGTGCTTGTAATAAAAGAGTGCTATTTATATTCCTCAACACAATCCGTCTCTTCACAAAGCACCATCTACACTTTTTTTTTATTGAAGAATCAGTAATAAAAGGAAATATTTACAGGATGCTGCTCTGAAATGTGTCCAGATGTTAGATAACATTAGCCAGTTACTCATTGTTTGACCTTGCTTGACTACCTCTGCCTTTGTTAAAGAGCTGGAAATGAAGCCCTTTGTAATCTCATGCACCCTCTCAGCCTGCAGAAGAAAAGATGCTATTAACTGATTTCATTTGCCAGCACAAAGTTGTGATTGCTTTGCAGATTGCTATCAGTATTTAGGAAACGAGCCCACTGATCATGCAGTTCTTTCATCTGAGATTGAATTTGACAGCATGCAGAATGAATTTACTCAGAACTGTGTCCGACACAGAAAACAAAAATCTCATAAAATAGGCACTTAGAGGAATGCCAATTAATCTGTTTATTACACCGGCTCTGAATCCTGGATACATCATCTAAATGTGAACTGGGTCTCTGATTCAATTGCCTGCCCATGTTTTTATATAACTAGGCGTAGTTTGGGCTGATCTGACCGCTACTAGAGAGAATTAAGCTAGCCAATTAAGTTGTTGACTGCCCAAATTTGCTATGCAAAGTGGAGAAAGTTTGCCACAGAATAGCCAATTTCAGCTCATTAGTTGTGCCACCCTCTGTTGCTGTAATCATTTCAATCCTTTCTAAATCACAGCTACATATACTGCTCTATTTGAGTGCAAATAGTGGGCACTTAGATGCTTCCTATTTATACTGTAGCCTCCGGGTTGTCCCTAGGCTTCAAATCAGACTGGAACATTGGTGCCCCTTATGTGTGTTTCATGTGTGATTTAGGAGCTTGGTCTTTTTTGAGATATCAGCCTTGGCTCAGTAGGTAGCATTCTCGCCTCCAAGTTACAATTTTGTGGGTTCACGGCCCACTCCAGAGACTAGAGCACATAATCTAAGATAACATTTCAGTACAATGCTGAAGGAGAACTGCACTGTCAGAAGTGGTCTTTGAATGAGACTTTCAACCGAGGCCCCATCAGCCCTCTGAGGTGGACGTAAAAGATCCCTGGCAGTATTGTAAGAACAGCGCAGCAGTTCTCCCCAGTGTCCTGGTCAATATATATTCCTCAACCGACATCACTAAAACTCAGTTTAACCAGTCATTATCAAATTGCTGTTTGTGGGATCTTGCTTTGTGCAAATTAGTCTCCACGTTTCCTAGATTACAACAGTGACCGTACTTCAACCATACTTCAGCACTTTGGGACACCCTTCGGTCGTGAAAGACGCTATATAAATGCAAGTCTTTCTACCATCAACATTCTTCCTCTGCCATTGAGTCATATACGGTACTAACCAATCAAAGCCATCCAATTCTATCATGGGCTTCTCTTCCCACCTCCTGTCATTGCAAGTTTACTGCAGCTGCATCCATCATTACTGTGCTGTGTACAGTTTCTCTTGGTCAACCCCTAGCTCTTTTCTCTTGTGGCTTCCAAATCCATGTGTGCTTAGCGATACTTCTGTCAGGCATTCTCAGAACGTGACCAATGTCAGTACATCTTCTCTCCCTGACTGTTATAGGCAGGTGAGAAGGGGTGTGAGGTTCATGGAAATGCACAAGAGCATTTTTTCAGATCTTGGAATGCAGAGAGAGAAGTGTCCGTGTATCACACTGGAATGGAGATATGGAAGATGTAAATGCAGAAGTTTGAGGCAAACAACATACATGTCTACCTGCAGCTCCCAAATAGCTGGGGGGTGGGGGGGGGGGTGCTGCGGGGCGGTTTCAGTAATACTACCTTGGCGGAATGGTGGCAGAATGGATCACCAGCCTTCTATAAAAGCTTGTCCAATATTCACCCCAGTGATTTTTACAATTGCCAGACAGTTATATGAAAAGGAACAATGTGCAGAGTTATGGGGAGAAGGCGGGAGAATGGCACTAAGTGAATTGCTCACTCGGAGAGCTGGTGCGGACACGATGGGTTGAATGGCCTCCTTCTGCGTTGTAACAATTCTGTAATTCCGTGATGAAAGAGATCAAAATACTAAAGAACTAGACATTGAAGTAGTATCCCCAAAGACAATGAGCAATTTTTTAGCCTATCTTGGTAATCAATAGAACACCTCATGCCTATTGTGTTAGGAAGACCTTGCTCCTGGGCACCCAGCAGGGGTTGTCTGACACAGGTCAACCCTTCTGGTTGCAAAGAAGGGGAGATAAAAACGGAGACACTAACACACTTGCAGAATCAACTTTTTAAACAGAAAGTTGCTAGGGTAGGCTGTGGCCAGACTCAGAGGTTTAGGATGTAGTAAGGTGCTTAGAAGTTATTTTGATTAAGTCAAACAAATTGATCCATTATCATGGTGAAGAACAGAATGTTTATTATTTTGCATTGTGACAACAAGATAGGAATGAGGAGGAAGTCATTCGGCCCCTCTAACCTGTTCTGTCATTCAATTAGATCACGGCTGATCTGCATCTCAACTCAATCCACCCACTTTGGTCCATAACTGTTCATATCTTTAATACCCAGGCAAGTCACACTGATTACATTGAGTCCAACCACAACTATTGCTCTCTAAATTAATTTATTCTCTGAGAAATAAAACATCTTAATGTTCCTGCCCTTGTCTCACTTAACTGCAAACCAGTCCACCTACTGAAAGATTGAGAAATGCCACACTCACACAAGGAGAAATTATCAAATATAAAATGAACTGATGAATTGAAGACACCTTTTGCTGCAAAACAAGAGGGAGTCAGAGGTCAGGTGACCTCTCCCATACAGCAAATACACTTGGTAACTGCTAGAACCCTGAACGAATCGTCATGTCTGATCAACTGTTGAAGAAATCTTTAGAAATGTAAACGGCCCATTCAATGTTAATGGCTACCTCTCTTCAACAAAAAGAACAAAGAACAGTACAGCACAGGAACAGGCCATTCGGCCCTCCAAGCCTGCGCCGATCTTGATGCCTGCCGAAACTAAAACCTTCTGCACTTCCGGGGACCGTATCCCTCTAATCCCATCCTATTCATGTATTTGTCAATATGCCTCTTAAACCTCCCCCGGCAGCAAGTTCCAGGCACTCACCACCCTCTGTGTAAAGAACTTGCCTCGCACAAAGTGACTTTGTAGACACCAGACTCAAACTCAGGTTAATGGGTGTGAAAAAACACCATTTTATCAAGACGGCATAGAGATGAGCAACATCCAACCCTATTGTCTAACAATGGCTGCACCATCAAACACCATTTATGAAAACACAATGGAAGAGAAACTTGGGTTAACTGACAGAAACCAAGTCTCGGATAAGGAGTTTTTAATAAGAAACATTTTCTGTGCAGAAAGCCAGAAGGAAGAGACCCATCCCAGCAAGGAGGAGGACTCTGCCAGAATACCATCTTTAACCTACCTAGAGGCAGAGATGAAACATGACCTTGAAACTCCCGACCTGAGGAATTGTAGCAGGAATTTTGCCATTGAATTGTGACTGACATTTAACCACACAAGTCAGTAGCAAAGCATCCATCCACCTGAAGCTTTCCAAAGTCTGACATCAGTGAGCCAGGAAAAAGGGAAAAACAGGCCTGCACATTTTTAATTCTTCCTCCCAGGGAAATAAACAAGGTTTCACAACCAACTCTTTTTCTTAAAACCATCAGACCTAAATGTATGCTATCTTTTAATCTCCATTTTTCTTGCATGTGTGCACGTGTGTGTGTGCGCGAATGGGTGAAGTTGCAAATGTTTATTAAACAATACCCGAAAATATTTATCTTTCTTTGAACCTGTCATTTGTCTGTTTATTGACCATTAAAATGCTCAAGGGTTAAAACACGATTCGAATAAAAACATTCTGTCTTCAGTCAGTTGAGAGGTGAAAAGGGAAACCATCCTTATTTCCCACCTGTCCATAACATAAAGCACACACGAGATATGAAAGCCAATATTCAATTCGTTACATCCCCTGAGATGATGTTGGGCAGAGAGAAAATCAACTCCGGGATAAGGGATGTGGCATCATTTATAGGAGTGATTCACACCACTGAACCCAAGAAGGTATCTAAAGCTGACATTTGCACCCTACAGTATTTACAAGAGAGCTGGCTAAACTTCATAATTGCTGTCTGCGATATTCCACCACACTTCAGTTTTAGGCCAAACCACAAAAAGAAGTTATTGATTGGACAGCTGGAAAGGTTAAGTACATCCCAGTGAAAGGTATGACCAGAAAACAAAATGCAAAGTCAAAATTTCTAGCTGATATATGAACAACACATCATCATGCACAATAATAGGTAGTGTAGCAGTTATGTTACCCCATTAGTAATCCAGAGACCTGGATTAATAATCCAGAGAATGATAGTTCAAATCCTACAATGGCAATCCATAAACATTCACTCCCTCCACCACCAATGCACAGTGGCAGCAGTGTGTACCATCTACAAGATGCACTGCAGAAATTCACCAAGCCTCTTTCAACAGCACCTTCCAAACCCACGAAATTTACCACCTAGAAGGACAAGGGCAGCAGACACATGGAACACCACCACCTGTAAATTCCCCTTCAAGCCACACACCATCCTGACTTGGAACTATATCGCCGTTCCTTCACTGTCGCTGTGTCAAATCCTAAAACTCCCTTCCTAACAGCACTGTGAGTGGACCTACCCCACATCAATTGCAGCGGTTCAAGGTGGCTCACCACCACCTTCTCAAAGGAATAGGCAACAAATGCAGGCCTTGCCAGTGGCAGTCATATCCCGTGAAAGAATCAAAACAATCTTGCAGTTGAGTATTGCGTCCAATTCTGGGCACCATACTTGAGGAAAGACGTGAGGGCACTGGAGAGAGCACAGAAAAGATTCACGAGAATAGTTCCAGGGATGAGGAATTTCAGCTATGAAGATAGATTTGAGAAGTTAGGATTGTTTTCCTTGGAGAAGAGAAGGCTGAGAGGTGATTTTATAGAGGTATTCAAAATAATGAGGGGTCTGGACAGAGTAGATAGAGAGAAACTGTTCCCACTCATTAGGATCGAGAACCAGAGGGCACAGTTTTAAAGTATTTGGTAAGAGAAGCAAAAGCGACATGAGGAAAAACGTTTTCACGCAGCGAGTGGTTAAGGTCTGGAATGCGCTGCCTGAGAATGTGGTGGAAGCAGGTTCAATTGAAGCATTCAAAAGGGAATTAGACAGTTATGTGAAAAGGAAGAATGTGCAGGGTTATGGGGAGAAGGCAGGGGAATGGAACTCAGGGAATTGCTCTTTCAGAGAGCCGAATGGCCTCCTTCAATCCTGTGATGATTCTGTGATAGAATGCCTTTCACAACTTCAGGATGTTTTTTTTTTAATTCATTCATGGGATGTGGGTGTCGCTGGCCAGGCCAGCATTTATTGCCCATCCCTAATTGCCCTTGAGAAGGTGGAGGTGAGCTGCCTTCTTGAACCGCTGCAGTCCATTTGCGTTAGGTACACCCACAGTGCAGTTAGGAACTGAGTTCCAGGATTTTGACCCAGCGACATTGAAGGAACAGCGATATAGTTCCAAGTCAGGATGGTGTGTGACTTGGAGGGGAACTTGCAGGTGGTGGCGTTCCCAAGTATTTGCTGTCTTTGTCCTTCTAGTTGGTAGAGGTCGCGGGTTTTGAAGGTGCTGTCTAAGCAGCCTTAGTGCATTGCTGCAGTGCATCTTGTTGATGGTACACACTGCTGCTACTGTGCGTCGGTGGTGGAGGGAGTGAATGTTTGGAGATGGTGTGCCAATCAAGTGGGCTGCTTTGTCCTGGATGATGTCGAACTTCTTGAGTGTTGTTGGAGCTGCACCCATCCAGGCAAATGGAGAGTATTCCATCACACTCCTGACAGGCTTTGGGGAGTCAGGAGGTGAGTTACTCGCCTCAGGATTCCTAGCCTCTGACCTGCTCTTGTAGCCACGGTATTTATATGGCTACACCAGTTCAGTTTCTGGTCAATGGTAGCCGCGAGGATGTTGATAGTGGGGGATTCAGCGATGGTAATGCCATTGAATGTCAAGGGGAGATGGTTAGATTCTCTCTTGTTGGAGATGGTCAGTGCCTGGCACTTGTCTGACGCAAATGTTACTTGCCACTTATTAGCCCAAGCCTGGATATTGTCCAGGTCTTGCTGCATTTCTACACGGACTGCTTCAGTATCTGAGGAGTCACGAATGGTGCTGAACATTGTGTGATCATCAGCGAACATCCCCACTTCTGACCTTATGATTGAAGGAAGGTCATTGATGAAGCAGCTGAAGATGGTTGGGCCCAGGACACTACCCTGAGGAACTCCTGCAGTGATGTCCTGGAGCTCAGATGATTAACCTGCAACAAACACAACCATCTTCCTTTGCGCTAGGTATGACTCCAGCCAGGGGAGTGTTTTCCCCCTGATTCCCATTGACTTCAGTTTTGCCGGGGCTCCTTGATGCCATACTCGGTCAAATGCTGCCTTGATGTCAAGGGCAGTCACTCTCACCTCACCTCTTTTGTCCATGTTTGAACCAAGGCTGTAATGAGGTCAGGAGCTAAGTGGCCCTGGCGGAACCCAAACTGAGCGTCACTGAGCAGGTTATTGCTAAGCAAGTGCCGCTTGATGGCACTGTTGATGACAACTTCCATCACTTTACTGATGATTGAGAGTAAGCTGATGGGGCGGTAATTGGCCGGGTTGGACTTGTCCTGCCTTTTGTGCACAGGACATACCTGGGCAATTTTCCACATTGCAGGGTAGATGCCAGTGTTGTACCTGAACTGGAACAGCTTGGCTAGGGGCGCAGCAAGTTCTGGAGCACAGGTCTTCAGTACTATTGCCAGAATATTGTCAGGGCCCATAGCTTTTGCAGTATCCAGTGCCTTCAGTCGTTTCTTGATACCACGCGGAGTGAATCGAATTGGCTGCAGTCTGGCATCTGTGATGCTGGGGACTTCAGGAGGAGGCCACGATGGATCATCAACTTGGTACTTCTGGCTGAAGATTGTTGCAAATGCTTCAGCCTTATCTTTCGCACTGATGTGCTGGGCTCCCCCATCATTGAGGATGGGGATATTTGTGGAGCCACCTCCTCCAGTTAGTTGTTCAATTGTCCACCACCATTCACGGCTGGATGTAGCAGGACTGCAGAGCTTCGATCTGATCCGTTGGTTATGGGATCGCTTAGCTCTATCTATCGCATGCTGCTTATGCAGTTTGGCATGCAAGTAGTCACAGTGGCGGCACAGTGGCGCAGTGGTTAGCACCGCAGCTTCACAGCTCCAGCGACCCGGGTTCAATTCTGGGTACTGCCTGTGTGGAGTTTGCAAGTTCTCCCTGTGTCTGCGTGAGTTTCCACCGGGTGCTCCGGTTTCCTCCCACAGCCAAAAGACTTGCAGGTTGATAGGTAAATTGGCCATTATAAATTGCCCCTAGTATAGGTAGGGGAATATAGGGACAGATGAGGATGTGGTATGAATATGGGATTAGTGTAGGATTAGTATAAATGGGTGGTTAATGGTCGGCACAGACTCGGTGGGCCGAAGGGCCTGTTTCAGTGCTGTATCTCTAAATAAAAAAAAATATTAAAAATAGTCCTGGGTTGTAGCTTCACCAGGTTGACAACTCATTTTGAGGTATGCCTGGTGCTGCTCATGGCATGCCCTCCTGCACTCTTCATTGAACCAGGGTTGGTCTCCTGGCTTGATGGTAATGGTAGAGTGGGGGATATGCCGGGCCATGAGGTTACAGATTGTAGTTGAGTACAATTCTGCTGCTACTGATGGCCCACAGCGCCTCATGGATTCCCAGTTTTGCATTGCTAGATCTGTTCAAAATCTATCCCATTTAGCACGGTGATAGTGCCACACAACACAATGGACGGTATCCTCAATGTGAAGGCGGGACTTCGTCTCCACAAGTACTGTGCGGTGGTCGCTCCTACCAATACTGTCATGGACAGAAGTATCTGCGGCAGGCAGATTGTTGAGGACAAGGTCAAGTATGTTTTTCCATCGTGTTGGTTCCCCCACCACCTGCCGCAGACCCAGTCTAGCAGCTATGTCCTTTAGGACTCAGCCAGCTCGGTCAGTAGTGGTGCTACCGAGCCACTCTTGGTTATGGACATTGAAGTCCCCCACCCAAAGTACATTTTGTGCCCTTGCCACCCTCAGTGCTTCCTCCAAGTGGTGTTCAACATGGTGAAGTACTGAGTCATCAGCTGAGGGAGTGCAGCAGGTGGTAATCAGTAGGAGGTTACCTTGCCCATGTTTGACCTGATGCAATGAGACTTCATGGGGTCCGGAGTCGATGTTGATGACTCCCAGGGCAACTCCCTCCCTACTGTGTACCACTGTCCCGCCACCTCTGGTGAGTCTGTCCTGCCGATTGGACAGGACATACCCGGGGATGGTGATGGCAGTGTCTGGGACATTGTCTGTCAGGTATGATTCCGTGAGTATGACTATGTCAGGCTGTTGCTTGACTAGTCTGTGGGACAGCTCTCCCAACTTTGGCTCAAGCCCCCAGATGTTAGTAAGGAGGACTTTGCAGGGTCGACAGGGCTGGGTTTGCCATTGTCGTTTCCGGTGCCTACGTCAATGCCGGGTGGTCTGTCCGGTTTCATTCCTTTTTATAGACTTTGTAGCGGTTAGATACAACTGAGTGGCTTGCTAGGCCATTTCAGAGGGCATGTCAGAGTTAACCACATTGCTGTGGGTCTGGAGTCACATGTAGGCCAGACCAGGTTAAGGACAGCAGATTTCCTTCCCTAAAGGACATTAGTGAACCAGATGGGTTTTTACAACAATCGACAATGGTTTCATGGCCATCATTAGACTAGCTTTTAATTCCAGATTTATTAATTAAATTCAAATTCCACCTTCTGCTGTGGTGGGATTCGAACCCATGTCCCCAGAGAAATACCCTGGGTCTCTGGGTTATAGTCCAGTGATAATACCACTACACCACCGCCTACCCCTCAAAGTCACAAAGTGTTTCACAGTGAATGAAGTACTTTGAAGTGTCGTCACTGTTGTAATGAGGTGAGCCACAAAGTGAGCAGCTCCTGATTCAAGAGGGAGTCCAGGAGACCAAGTGCTGTCATGAGACTTGAGCATTTTGGGCTTTGTGCCGTGGTACCCATCGCACAACATTTACATCCAGTCACTGAATGAGTAGTAGCCAGTAAAAGGCTTGTGTGATGTGAGCTATAGTCTATTAGCACTACAACAGAGGCAAGCACGCTACTAGTTTCTAGAGGGTAAAAATGCTTGGATTCAGGGCATTTGGGGGGAAATTATGTGCCTTTGGCAAAAGTGAAGATAGATTATCCAATGTATAAGCAGCAAGTACAAATTCACGCTAAGCTCAAGGCTGATGCATAATTAAAGAACAACTTGAAAACTAACACTTGCAAGGCTATGGTGTACGATCAGGGGAGTAAGACTAATTGGATAGTTCTTACAAAGAGCCAGCATGGACATGATGGGCCAAATGGCCTCCTCTGTGCTGTATGATTCTATGCAGTTGCTGGGAGTCAGGGTTGGGCTGGAAAGTAAAGTCAAGCCAAGGAAAAACTAACCTGGCCACTGCAGTGGACCTTGATGGGTGCACTTCAGGAAGAGAGGTTTCCCCAACTCATGTCCAGGTGCCACAATGCCCACAGGCAGGATATTCTTGCAGTAACTCCAAGCACCAAAGAAGCACATGGAGAGATAGGAAGTTTCCTGCAAAATGGCACTCGTACACAGCTGTTCAAGGGAGTCTGGGAAATGTGAACCAAGTGGAAATGGTACAGGCTCAATAAATGGATCCAACACAAGAGACAGTGGAGCAGCATGCCAGCAGGCAGAACAGAAACTGCAGGCAAAAGAGCTTGTGCAATGCTGTTAGCCAATTTCCATCAGGCAAAGCTAGGTACATATGGCAGTTTGCCCATAAGGGTAGGCAGGAGCAAAGCAATGCCAGCAAATGTTGTAGCATCAAAGTGATAAAGTTGTTGGAGGGAGGGGTATTATCATTCAAAAAGCCTGTGACCTCTCCCTTGGGGCATATCGGGATGAGGAAATTTGCAAAATCGTGTTTTTAAAAGAATGAAAAAACATCTATATGCAATTATAAGGTCTTTCAGATGTGATATTAAACCAAGGTGCCATCTGCCCTCTCACATGGATGTAAAAGATCGATGGCACTAATTGAAGAGCATCAGGGGAGTTCTCCCTGGTGTCCTGGCCAATCTTTATCCCTCAAACATCACTAAAGAAACATTATCTGGTCATTATAATATAGCTTTCTGCTGTGCACAAATTGGCTGCTGTGTTTCTTACATTTAAAAAGTACTTCCTTAGTTGTAAAGCACTTTGAGAGGTCCTGATATCATGAAAGGTGCTACAGATGCAAATCTATAAATGTGCAAATCCTTCTTTCTTTCAAGGGTTAATTAGATTTGAATACTCTATTCCAGGTGTTCGAATTTATGGATAATACTTCGAATTAACATAATTAGTTGATGCACTTTGTCAGGTGAAAGTGAGCTCAGGGGTGTGAAAGCATAGGCTGCCAAATTGGCTTAAAATTGTCAATTGGTAAACCCAGACTCTTGAATTTTTTTTTATTCATTCATGGGATGTGGGTGTCACTGGGTATGCCAGCATTTATTGCCCATCCTTAATTGCCCTTGAGAAGGTGGTGGTGAGCTGCCTTCTTAAACCGCTGCAGTCCATGTGAGGTAGGTACACCCACAGTGCTGTAAGGAAGGGAGTTCCAGGATTTTGACCTAGCAACAGTGACGGAACGGCGATATAGTTCCAAGTCAGGATGGTGTGTGACTTGGATGGGAACTTGCAGGTGGTGACGTTCCCATGCATCTGCTGCTCTTGTCCTTCGAGGTGGTAGAGGTCGCGGGTTTGGAAGGTGCTGTCTAAGGAGCCTTGGTGCGTTGCTGCAGTGCATCTTGTAGAGGGCACACACTGCAGCTACTGTGCGTCGGTGGTGGAGGGAGTGAATGTTTGTGAATGATGTGCCAATCAAGTGGGCTGCTTTGCCCTGGATGGTGTCAAGACTCGAGTGTTGTTGGAGCTACACCCATCCAGGCAAGTGGAGAGTATTCCATCACACTCCTGACTTGTGCCTTGTAGATGGTGGACAGGCCTTGGGGAGTCAGGAGGTGAGTTACTTGCCTCAGGATTCCTAGCCTCTGACCTACTCCAGTTCAGTTTCTGGTCAATGGTAACCCCCAGGATGTTGATAGTGGGGGATTCAGCGATGGTAGTGCCATTGAATGTCAAGGGGAGATGATCAGATTCTCTCTTGTTGGAGATAGTCATTGCCTGGCACTTGTGCAGCACGAATGTTACTTGCCACTTATCAGCCCAAGCCTGGATATTGTCCAGGTCTTGCTGCATTTCTACACAGACTGCTTCAGTATTTGAGGAGTCACGAATGGTGCTGAACATTGTGCAATCATCAACGAACATCCCCACTTCTGACCTTATGATTGAAGGAAGGTCATTGATGAAGCAGCTGAAGATGGTTGGGCCTAGAACACTACTCTGAGGAACTCCTGCAGTGATGTCCTGGAGCTCAGATGATTGACCTCCAATAGCCACAACCATCTTCCTTTGTGCTAGGTATGACTCCAACCAGCAGAGAGTTTTCCCCCGATTCCCATTGACTCCAGTTTTGCTGGGGCTCCTTGATGCCATACTCGGTCAAATGCTGCCTTGATGTCAAGGGCAGTCGCTCTCACCTCACCTCTTGAGTTCAGCTCTTTTGTCCCTGTTTGAACCAAGGCTGTAATGAGGTCAGGAGCTGAGTTGCCCTGGCGGAACCCAAACTGAGCATCTTTGAGCAGGTTATTGCGAAGCAAGTGCTACTTGATAGCACAGTTGATGCCACCTTCCATCACTTTACTGATAATTGAGAGTAGACTGATGGGGTGGTAATTGGCCGGGTTGGACTTGTCCTGCTTTTTGTGTACAGGACATACCTGGGCAATTTTCCACATTGCAGGGTAGATGCCAGTGTTGTAGCTGAACTGGAACAGCTTGGCTAGGGGTGCAGCAAGTTCTGGAGCACAGGTCTTTAGTACTATTGCTGGAATATTGTCAGGACCCATAGCCTTTACAGTATCCAGTGCGTTCAGTCGTTGCTTAATATCACGCAGAGTGAATGGAATTGGCTGAAGTCTGGCATCTGTAATGCTGGGGACCTCAGGAGGAGGCCGAGTTGGATCATTAACTCGGCACTTCTGGCTGAAGACTGTTGCAAATGCTTCAGCCTTATTAGGGCGGCACAGTGGCGCAGTGGTAAGCACTGCAGCGCTACAGCGACCCGGGTTCAGTTCTGGGTACTGCCTGTGTGGAGTTTGCAAGTTCTCCCTGTGACCGTGTGGGTTTCCGCCGGGTGCTCCGGTTTCTTCTCACAGCCAAAGACTTGCAGGTTGATAGGTAAATTGGCCATTGCAAATTGTCCCTTGTGTAGGTAGGTGGTAGGAGAATGGTTGGGATGTGGTAGGGAATATGGGAATAATGTAGGATCAGTATAAATGGGTGGTTGTTGGTTGGCACAGACTCAAAGGGCCTAAGGGCCTGTTTCAGTTCTGTATCTCTAAAATTAAAATTAAAATCTTTCGCACTGATGTGCTGGGCTCCCCCATCATTGAGGATGGGGATATTTGTGGAGCCACCTCCTCCGGTTAGTTGTTTAATTGTCCACCACCATTCATGACTGGATGTGGCAGGACTGCAGAGCTTAGATCTGATCCGTTGGTTATGGGATCGCTTAGCGCTGTCTATCGCATGCTGCTTATGCAGGTTGGCATGCAGATAATCCTGTGTTGCAGCTTCACCAGGTTGACACCTCATTTTGAGGTGTGCCTGGTGCTGCTCATGGCATGCCCTCCTGCATTCTTCATTGAACCAGGGTTGGTCTCCTGGCTTGATGGTAATGGTAGAGTGGGGGATATGCTGGGCCATGAGGTTCCAGATTGTGGGTGAGTACAATTCTGCTGCTGCTGATGGCCCACAGCGCCTCATGGATGCCCAGTTTTGCATTGCTAGATCTGTTCGAAATCTATCCTATTTAGCACAGCGATAGTGCCACACAACACGATGGACGGTATCCTCAATGTGAAGGTGGAACTTCTTCTCCACAAGGACTGTGCGATGGTCACTCCTACCAATACAATCATAGACAGAAGCATCTGCGGCAGGCAGATTGGTGAGGACGAGGTCAAGTATGTTTTTCCCTCGTGTTGGTTCCCCCACCACCTGCCGCAGACCCAGTCTAGCAGCTATGTCCTTTAGGACTCGGCCAGCTCGGTCAGTAGTGGTGCTACCGAGCCACTCTTGGTGATGGACATTGATGTTCCTCACCCAGAGTACATTTTGTGCCCTTGCCACCCTCAGTGCTTCCTCCAAGTGGTGTTCAACATGGAGGAATACTGAGTCATCAGCTGAGGGAGGGCGGTAGGTGGTAATCAGTAGGAGGTTTCCTTGCCCATGTTTGACCTGATGCCATGAGACTTCATGGGGTCCGGATTCGATGTTGAGGACTCCCAGGGCAACTCCCTCCCTACTGTATACCACTGTCCCCCCACCTCTGGTGGGTCTGTCCTGCCGATGGGACAGGACATACCCGGGGATGGTGATGGCAGTGTCTGGGACGTTGTCTGTAAGGTATGATTCCGTGAGTATGACTATGTCAGGCTGTTGCTTGACTAGTCTGTGGGACAGCTCTCCCAACTTTGGCACAAGCCCCCAGATGTTAGTAAGGAGGACTTTGCAGGGTCGACAGGGCTGGGTTTGCCGTTGTCGTTTCCGGTGCCTAGGGCGATGCCGGGTGGTCCGTCCGGTTTCATTCCTTTTCATTCCTGTAACAGCCAGCATATCTTTTAGTCTGGAATCATGTTTAAAAGTTTGCTAATGGATTGATGATTTCAAGCTATTGGTTTACACTTAACAAGGGCCTGTCATGTCAAAGGCTTGCTAGGAAATGAGACTCATCAAACATCCATCTTACATGCATGTGTTGCAACCTATTTGTACTGTACCGTATGGCCCGGAATTTACTGTAGTAATCACCATGAGGCCGTCAACACTCGCTGGTATTACTGGGTAAAACTGACAGCATCTTCTGGCATCCACACATGCACAGTTAAACGTGGAACTCTGGAAGGTGCTGTCAGTGATACCCTGTTGCCGTCTTCAACAATAGAATCTGCACAGAAATCGCTATTAAGGCATGAACGTAAACTAATTACCTACTATTATCACACTAAAGGCCAATGAAGCACTTGTTCAATCAGGCGTAACTGAATCTTTAACAGAATAGTCAGTCATAATTACTGATCATCATCTCAGGCTCTGAAGAACTAAATTTTATAAGTGTTGAGTCTCATCCCCTCAGAAGAAAATTTAAAAACTGCAGGTTTAAAAAATATTTTTTTGACGGCTGTGTTTTTCTATTTAAATTTCTCCCTTAATTCCACGTGCATGCCCCAATCTTTATTTTGCTTTCTGCACAATTATTTAAATATAATTTATATTTCCTGCTTTGCCATCTGTGATTCTTCAAACTGCTTGTTTGATCAGCCTCCCTGCTGCTTGCCTTGATTCAAAAATGCCACAGATTCCCCCGTAGAAGGTGTTAAATTCAAACTGTCGTCGTTGAGCAGGAAGTCTGCACTCTGCAGCCCACGAAAACTTTGTGAGCAGCTTTTCTCAAGGTGAACAGCAAGCACCATTCCTTCACCACTGACTGCAAAATCTGGGCCAACATGTTTGTATTTCTGCAATAATAAATTACTCGTTTGTAATTGAAAGGCTATCAGGAAAGATTGAACAGTCTGGGGCTCTTTTCTCTAAAAAAAAGAGGCTGGGGACTGACAAATGGGAATCTGGAACATGTACTGATTTGGTAGCACTGAATCAGGAAGCCATAAGTTCAAGCCCCACTCCAGGGCTTAAGTACATAAACCAGGCTGACATTCCCAGTGCAGTACTAAGGGACTGCTGCACTCTAAGAGGTGCTGTCTTACTGAGATGAAACAGTAAACCGAGATCCCATTGGCCTTTCAGGTAGGCAAAATATATCCCACAGGACTATTTGAAAACATGCAGAGGAGGCCTCCCAAAATGCCAACATCACTACAAACAAATGAACTGGCCATTCATCTCATTGCTGTTTGTGAGACCTTGCTGCACGCAAATTGGCTGCCATGTGACAACAACTCAAAAGTATTCACTGGCTGTGAGGTGCTTTGGGACTATCCAAAGATGGAGTTACATCCCTGCTTTTGTGTTCAATACCTCGGCCAAGAAAGTAAAGCATTCCATATGCCTTCTGTACCACTCTACCTACCTGTCCTGCCACCTTCAGGGACCTGTGGACATGCACTCCAAAGAGCAAATGTTTATTTGTTCATTCATTCAGCCATTGGTGGAGTAATCATGATTAAAGAATACAAAATGGAGCAGGCATCTGTTGCCAATCTAAGACCAGAGAACCATAGAAAAGTTACAGCACAGAAGGCCATTCAGCCCATCATGTCTGCGGCGGCTGAAAAAAACTAGCCCCTCAATCTAATCCCACCTTCCAGCACCTGGTCCGTAGCCTTGCAGGTTACAGCACTTCAGGTGCATGTCCAGGTACCTTTTAAAAGAATTGAGGGTTTCTGCCTCCATCACCAATCCGGACAGTGAATTCCAGACACCCACCAACCTCTGGGTGAAAACATTTTTCCTCATGTCCCCTCTAATCCTTCTATCAATCACCTTTAATCTGTGTCCCCTAGTAATTGACCTCCCCCCTAGGGAAAACAGGTCATAGAGTCACAGAGTTATACAGTACAGAAACAGGCCCTTCGGCCCATCTTGTCTGTGCAGGCCATCAAGCATCTAACTATTCTAATCCCATTTTCCCGCACCTGGCCCGTAGCCTTGTATGCTATGGCGTTTCAAGTGCTCATCTAAATACTTCCTAAATGTTGTGAGGATTCCTGCCTCTACCACCCCTTCAGGTAGTGTGTTCCAGATTCCAATCACCGTCTGAGTGAAAAATCTTTCCTCAAATCCCCCATAAGTTTCCTGCCCCTTACCTTAAATCTATGCCCCCTAGTTATTGATCGGCAAAAGTTTCTCCCTATCTATCCTATCAATGCTCCTCATAATTTTGTATACCTCAATCAGGTCAGGTCACCCCTCAGCCTTCTCTTCTCTAAGGAAAACAACCCGAGCCTATCCAGTCTCGCTTCATAGCTGAAATGCTCCAGCCCAGGCAACATCCTGGTGAATCTCCTCTGCACCCTCTCCAGTGCAATCACATCCTCCCTATAGTGCAGTGACCAGAACTGTACACAGTACGCCAGCTGTGACCTAACTAGCATTTTATACAGCTCCATCATAACCGCCCTGCTTCTTATATTCTATGCCTCGGCTAATAAAGGCAAGTATCCCATATGCCGTCCTAACCACCTTATCTACCTGTGCTGTTGCCTTCAGTGATCTATGGACAAGTACACCAAGATCCCTCTGACCCTCTGTACTTCCTCAGGTCCTACCATCCATTGTATATTCCCTTGCCTTGTAAGTCTTCCCAAAATGCATTACCTCACACTTCTCAGGATTAAATTCCATTTGCCACTGCTCTGCCCATCATACCAGCCCATCTATATCGTCCTGTAATCTAAGGCTTTCCTCCTATTTACGACACCACCAATTTTCGTATCATCTGCGAACTTACTGATCACACCTCCTATATTCACGTCTAAATCATTAATGTACACTACAAACAGCAAGGTTTCCATCACCGATCCCTGCAGTGCACGACTGGTCACAGGCTTCCACTCGCAAAACCAACCCTCGACCATCACCCTCTGCCTCCTGCCACTAAACGGCAGAGTGGCGCAGTGATTAGCACCGCAGCCTCACAGCTCCAGCGACCCGGGTTCGATTCTGGGTACTGCCTGTGCGGAGTTTGTAAGTTCTCCCTGTGACCGCGTGGGTTTCCACCGGGTGCTCCGGTTTCCTCCCACAGCCAAAAACTTGCAGGTTGATAGGTAAATTGGCCATTATAAATTGCCCCGAGTATAGGTAGGTGGTAGGGGAATTGAGGGAAGGTGGGGATGTGGTAGGAATATGGGATTAATGTAGGATTATTATAAATGGGTGTCTGATGGTCGGCACAGACTCGGTGGGCCGAAGGGTCTGTTTCAGTGCTGTATCTATAAATAAATAAATAAAGCCAATTTTGGATCCAATTTGCCAAATTGCCCTGGATCCCATGGGCTCTTACTTCCTTTACCAATCGCCCATGTGGGACCTTATCAAAAGCCTTACTGAAGTCCATGTAGACTCCATCAACCGCCTTACCCTCATCGACACATCTAGTCACCACCTCAAAAAATTCAATCAAGTTTGTTAGACACGATCTCCCCCTGACAAAGCCATGCTGACTATCCCTGATTAATCCCTGCCTCTCCAAGTGGGGATTAAACCTGTCCCTCAGAATTTTTCCAATAGTTTCCCTACCACTGATGTTAGACTCACCGGCGTGTAATTACCTGGATTATCCCTGCTACCCTTCTTGAATAATGGTACCACATTCGCTGTCCTCCAATCCTCCGGTACCTCTCCTGTGGCCAGACAGGATTTGAAAATTAGTGTCAATCTCCTCCCTTGCCTCACTTAACAGCCTGGGATACATCTCATCTGGGCCTGGGGATTTATCCACTTTTAAGCCCGCTAAAACAGCTAATACATCCTCCCTTTCAATGCTAATTTGTTCAAGTCTATTACAATCCCCCTCCCTGATCTCTACACCTACATTGTCCTTCTCCATAGTGAACACCAATGAAAAGTAATCATTTAAAACCTCACTTATGTCCTCCGGCTCCACACACAAATTGCCACTTTGGTCCCTAATGGGCCCTACTCTTTCCCTGGTTATCCTCTTGCCCTTGATATACTTATAAAACGCCTTGGGATTTTCCTTTATCTTGCCCACCAGTGTTCTTTCATGTCCCCTCTTTGCTCTCCTAATTACTTCTTTACGCCTCTTCTGTTTTCAGCGCTTTGAATCTGTCATAAGCCTCCTTTCTTTTCCTTATAAAATCCTCTATATCCCTTGACATCCAGGGTTCCCTGGACATGTTGGTCCTGCCCTTCACCTTTACGGGAACATGTTGGCCTTGAACTCTCACTATTTCCTTTTTGAATGACTCCCACTGGTCTGATGTAGACTTTCCTACAAGTAGCTGCTCCCAGTCCACTTTGGCCAGATCCTGTTTTTTCACCTTAAAATCGGCCTTCAGTACTTTTATTTCTGGTCCCTCTTCATCCTTTTCCATAACTACCTCAAATCTTACAGAGTTATGGTCACTATCCCCGAAATGTTCCCCCACTGACACTTCTACCACTTGTCTGGCTTCATTCCCTAGGATAAGGTCCAGTACTGCCCCTTCTCTTGTCGGACTTTCTACGTGCTGGGTCAAAAAGCTCTCCTGTATGCACTTTAAGAATTCTGCCCCCTTTAAGCCTTTTGCACTGAGACTATCCCAGTTGATATTGGGGAAGTTGAAATCCCCTACTATTATTACCCTATTATTTTTACACCTCTCTGAGATTTGCCTACATATCTGCTCCTCTATCTCTCCCTGACTGTTTGGAGGCCTGCAGTATACACCCAGCCAAGTGGTTGTCCCCTTTTTGTTTTTAAGTTCTACCCATATGGCCTCATTTGAGGAACCTTCGAAGATATCATCCCTCCTTACTGCAGTAATTGACTCCTTGATCAACAGTGCAATGCCACCTCCTCTTTTCCACCCTCCCCTGTCATGCCTGAAGATTCTATACCCTCGAATATTGAGCTGCCAGTCCTGCCCGTCCCTCAACCATGTCTCTGTAATAGCAATATCATATTCCCATGTGTTAATCAATGCCCTCAATTCGTCTGCCTTACTAATAAGACTCCTTGCATTAAAATAGATGCAAGCCAGGCTTGCATTATTCGCTTGTGCCTTAACAGGTCTATATTTGCTCTGCGTTCCAGACTGACTCAGTTTCTCGTCTATATTAGACTGTGCATCACCCCCTACTGTACCTCCACTCTGTATCCCATCCCCTGCCAAATTAGTTTAAACCCCCCCCAACAGCACTAGCAAACCTCCCAGCAAGGATGCTGGTCCCGTTCCAGTTCAGGTGCAACCCGTCCAACTTGTACAGGTCCCATCTTCACTAGAAACAGACCCAGTGATCCAGGAAACTCAAGCCTTCCCTCTTGCACCACCTCCTCAGCCACTCATTCATCTGCTCTATCCTCCTATTCCTATACTCACTAGCACGTGGCACCGGGAGTAATCCAGAGATTACAACCTTTGAGGTCCTGCTTTTTAATCTGCTACCTAGCTCCCAAAATTCTTGTTGTAGGACCTCATCCCCCTTTCTACCTAGGACTTTCCTGTCTACTCTATCTAGGCCCCTCATAATTCAGTCACCATTCAGTCTCCTCTTCTAAGGAAAACAATCCTAGCCTATCCAATCTTTCTTCACAGCTGCAACTTTCAAGCCCTGGCAACATTCTTGTAAATCTCCTCTGTATTCTCTCCAGAGCAATTACGTCCTTCCTGTAATGTGGTGACCAGAATAGTACACAATACTCTAGTTGTGGCCTAAAGGTCTGCAAAGGAAACCTAACCGAGCCCGAATGCCAGACCCGGAAGTGCGATCCAACCCAAACCCGACACGTCGTTGGGTCCCGTCGGGGTCGGGTCAGGTAGCAGACCTGTACATGGGTACAGGCCTGCTACCCAATCTGACCCGGAAGTCAGGTCGCACTTCCGGGTCCAGCATTCAGGCTCGGTCGAGTTTCCTTTGCAGACCTTTACCTCACATATAAGGCTATCCAACAGGGCATTGCAGTGCTTCACTGTGGTCTAACCAGCGTTTTATACAGTTCCAGCATTACATCCCTGCTTTTGTATTCTACACCTCGGCCAATAAAGTAAGGCATTCCATATGCCTTCTTCACCAATTTATCTACCTGTCCTGTCACCTTCAGGGACCTGTGGACATCCACGCCAAGGTCTCTCACTTCTTCTACCCCTCTCAATATCCTCCTGTTTATTGTTTATTCCCTAGCTTTGTTTGCACTCTCCAAATGCATTACCTCACACGTCTCCGGATTGAATTCCATTTGCCACTTTTCCACCCACTCAACCAAACCATTGATATAATTCTGAAGTCTGCAGCTATCCTCTTCTATCAACTACAAGGCCAATTTTTGAGTCATCTGCAAATTTCCCAATCATGCCCCCCACATTTAAGTCCAAATCATTAATATATACCACAAACAGCAAGGGACCCAACACTGAGCCCTGTGGAACACCACTGGAAACCGCCTTCCATTCGCAAAAAAATCCGTCGACCACTACCCTTTGTGTCCTCTCTCTGAGCCAATTTTGGATCCAACTTGTCAGATTCCCCTGTATCCCATGGGCTTTTACTTTTCTTATCAGTCTCCCATGTGGGACCTTGTCAAATGCCTTACTAAAATCCATGAAGACAACATCCACTACACTACCCTCGTCAATCCTCCTTGTTACTTCCTCAAAAAATTCAATTAAGTTAGCAAGACACGACCTTCGCTTAACAAATCCGTGCCTTTCTAAGTGACAGTTTATCCTATCTCTCAGAATTGATTCTAACAATTTGTTCAGCACTGAGGTCAGACTGACCAGCCTTGAATTATTTGGCCTATCCCTCACACCTTTTTTAAACAATGGTACAACGTTCACAGACCTCCAATCCTTGCCTATACATGCACCTGAAGTGCTGTAACCTGCAATGAAAGTGGGATTAAATTGGGCAGCGAGTGTTTTCAGCCAGCAGAGACACCATCGGGCTGAATGGCCTCCTTTTGTGCCATAACTTTTCGATGGTTCTATGGAAAAAAATAATGGCACTAAAGAGTGACAAATCCCCAGGACCAGATGGTTTCCATCCTTGGATTTTAAGTAAGTAGGTGAGAACACGGTAGATGCCAGAAGTATAATCTTCCAAATTTCTCTCGATCCAGGAAGCTTTCCTTTAAATTGGACAATTGCGCATGTCACTCTGCTGTTTAAGTAAGGTGAGAGAGGAAAGCCAGGGATTTATAGACAAGTTAGCCAAACATTTGTTGTGAGGAAATTACCATAAAGTGTATAATTAAGGATAGAATGACTGACCACATCGACATTTTTCAGCTATCAGAGACAGCCAGCATGGATTTGTAAAGGGTAGGACATGCCTGACAAACCTGATTGAATACTTTGAAGAGGTGACTAAAGTAATGGACGGGGGAATGTCAAAGGATGTCATTTATATGGACTTGTGGAAGAAATCTGATAAAGTCCCTCATAAGAAACTATTAGCTGAAGTTGTGTCTCATGGAATTCAGGGCAAACTACTGACCTGATTAGAAAATTGGCTCCGCAGCAGTAAATAGAGAGTCAGGACAATGGGCAGGTACACTAATTGGCATGACATGACTAGTGGTGTTCCACAAGGATCTGTGCCGGGTCTCAACTATTTCCCATATTTATTAATGACATAGATGACTGGATAGAAAGCCACGTATCCAAATTTGCCTATGACACAAAGAAAGGTGGCATTGCAAGCAGTGCAGATAGAAGCATAAATTTACAAATTGATATTAATAGATTAAGTGAATGAGCAAAACTGTGGCAAATGGATTTCAATGTACGCAAATATGAGGTCATCTATTTTGGAGCTAAAAAAGAGAGAACAGGGTATTTTCTAAATGGTGAAAAGCTAGAAACAATGGAGATCCAAAGAGACTTGGGATCCCTCCACATAGATCATTAAAATGTCTCGAACAGGTACAGAAAATAATCAAAAAGGCCAATGGAATGTTGGCCTTTATATCTAGAGGACTAGAATACAAGAGGGTAGAAGTCATGCTGCAGCTACACAAACGCCACACCTGGAGTCATGTCAGCAGTTACAGTCACCACATTTGTGGGATATGTCAAACATTCCTTGTTCCAGTCCTATTCAGGCCACCTCCCCCAACTCTTTTTCCGGTACATTGATGACTGTATGGCTGCCATTTCCTGCTCCCGCCCTGAACTGGAAAACTTTATCAACTTTGCTTCCAATTTCCACCCTTCCTTCTCTCACCTTTGCTTGGTCCATCTCCGACACTTCCCTTCCCTTCCTCAACTTCTCTGTCTCCATCTCTGGGGATAGGCTGTTCACTAATATTCATGATAAGCCCACCGACCCGCACAGCTACCTCGACTACACTTCTTCACACCCTGCCTCCTGTAAGGACTCCATTTCATTCTCCCAGTTTCTCCATCTCCGGCGCATCTGCTCTGATAATGCAACCTTCCACAACAGTGCTTCTGGTATGTCCTCCTTTTCCCTCAACCAAGGCTCCCCCCCGCCTCCACCACTGTGGTTGACAGGGCCCTCAATCATGTCTGGCCTATTTCCTGCACCTTTACCCTCTCCCCTTCCCCTCCCTCCTAGAATCACATTTAGAAAGTCAAAATGCAATCCATCAGAGTCAGCATGGTTTTATGAAGAGTAAATCATGTTTGACTAATTTGCTAGAGGTCTTCGAAGCTGTGACAAGTAAAGTGGATAATGGGGATCCTGTAGATGTAGTATATCTGGACTTCCAGAAAGCATTTGATAAGGTGCCACAGAAAAGGTTAATACACAAGGTAAGATCACATGGGGTTAGGGGCAATTTATTAGCTTGGATAGAGGATTAGCTAACCAACAGAAAACATAGAGTCGGGATAAATGGGTCTTTTTCTGGTTGGCAAGATGTAACTAGTGGAGTGCTACAGGGTTGGGTCCTCGGGCCCCAACTATTTACAATCTATATTAATGACTTGGATGCAGGGATGGAAGGTACTATAGTCAAATTTGCAGATGACACTAAAATAGGTGGGATAGTAAGTTACAATAAAGAAATAAGAAATTTACAAATGGATATGGATAGGTTAGGTGAATGGGCCAAAATTTGGCAGATCGAGTTTAACATGGATAAGCGTGAGGTTATCCATTTTGGTCGGAAGAATACAAAGGCAAATTATCATCTAAATGGAGAGAAACTTCAGAGTGCTTCGGTGCAGAGGGATCTGGGTGTCCCCATGTATGAATCACAGAAAACTAGTATGCAGGTGCAGCAGGTAATAAGGAAGGCAAATGGAATGTTGGCATTTATTGCTAAAGGAATAGAGTATAAAAGTAGGGAAGTGTTGCTGCAACTGTACAAGGCATTAGTGAGACCGCACCTGGAGTATTGCGTACAGCTTTGGTCCCCTTACTCGAGGAGGGATGTAGTTGCATTGGAGGCAGTTCAGAGGAGGTTCACTAGATTGATTCCAGGAATGAGGAGTTTGTCTTATAAAGAGAAATTGAGCAGTTTAGGCCTTTACTCTCTAGAGTTTAGAAGAATGAGAGGAGATCTAATTGAGGTATATAAGATGATTAAGGGGATTGACAAAGTAGATGTAGAGAGGATGTTTCCTCTTGTGGGGCAATCTAGAATGAGAGGTCATAATTTTAGGATAAGGGGGAGCAGATTTAAAACAGAGATGAGGAGAAATGACTTCTCTCAAAGGGTCGTGAGTCTGTGGAATTCACTATCCCAGAGTGCGGTGGATGCTGTGACATTGAGTAAATTTGAGGAGATAGACAGATTTTTAATTAGTAATGGGTTGAAGGGTTATGGAGAACGGGCAGGAAAGTGAAGTTGAGGCCAAGATGAGATCAGCCATGATCGTACTGAATGGCAGGGCAGGCCCAAGGGGCTGAATTGCCTACTCCTGCTCCTAGTTCTCATGTCCTCACTTTCCACCCAATAGCCTCCACATCCAAAGGATCATCCTCCGCCATTTCCACCATGTCCAGCGTGATGCCACTACCAAAAGCATATTCCCCTCCCCGCCCGTCAGCATTCCAGAGGGAACGTTCCCTCCGTGACACCCTGGTCTACTCCTCCATTACCCCCAACACCTCGTCCCCTTCCCATGGCACCTTCCCATGCAATTGCAGGAGGTGTATACCTGCCCATTTACCTCCTCTCTCCTCACTATCCAAGGCCCCAAACACTCCTTTCAAATGAAGCAGTGATTTACTTGTACTTTTCAATTTAGTATATTGTATTCGCTGCTCACAATGCGGTCTCTACATTGGGCAGACAAAACGTAGATTGGGTGATTGCTTTGCAGAACACCTCCACTCAGTCCGAAAACATGACCCCGAGCTTCCTGTCGTTTGCCATTTCAACACACCCCCCTGCTCTCATGCTCACATCTCTGTCCTGGGCTTGCTGCAGTGTTCCAGTGAACATCAACGCAAGCTCGAGGAACAGCATCTCATTTACCGATTAGGCATGCTGCAGCCTTCCGGGCTGAACATTCAGCTCAATAATTTAAGAGCATGCCTGGCCCCCCTCTTTTTTATTTTTTCTTGTTTCTTTTTATTTTAGTTTAGTTTATTTCATCTTTCATTTTTTACCACATGCCTGCCCACTGTTTTTTTCCATGTTTGTGCTTTTGGCCAGGGCTGTTCATTATTCTGTCACTTAACACCCTCTCTGTACTAACACTTTGTCATTCACCACACCATTATCACACCCTTTGCCTTTGCTCCATGATGTTCTGGTCAGCATTCTCTGTGACCCTCTGTCCTATCACACACCTTCCCTTTTGTTATCTTTTGCTCCACCCCTGCTTTATTTACTTAAACCTATTACATTTCTAACTTTTGCCAGTTCTGATGAAAGGTCACTGACCTGAAACGTTAACTCTGCTTCTCTCCCCATAGATTCTGCCAGACCTGCTGAGTATTTCCAGCAATTTTTGTTTTCAGTTTAGGAAAGGTATGTTGGCCTTGAAGACTGTACAACGTAGATTTACTAGAATGACGCCTGGACTCCAAGGGTTAAATTACGAAGAGCTTATTCAAATTAGGGTTGCATTCTCTGGAATTTAGAAGTTTCGGGGTGATTTGATCAAAGGTTTCACGCTATTAAGGGGAGCCAATAGTGCAGATAGGAAGAAACTATTTCTACTGGTTGGGAGATGGTCTAAAAATTAGTGAAGTTAGGAAACACAGATACAGGATGACAAAAGTTTGGAACTCTCTTCTAAGAATGGCAATTGATTCTAGCTTAATGGTTCATTTTAAATGTGAGGTTGAAAGATTTTTGTTAACCTAAGTTATTAAGGGATATGGAGCTCGATCACATCTTATTGAACAGGCTCGCGCGGGTAAATGGTCTACTCCTAAAGATCCAGGCGAAACTGAATGTTGCCATGGACTTGTAAAGGGTAGGGCATGCTTGATGAACCTGTTCTGATGAAAGGTCACAGACTGAAATGTTAACGCTGTTTCTATCTCCACAGATGCTGTCAAACTGGCTGAGTATTTCCAGCATTTTGTTCTTATTTCAGATTTCCACATCTACCGTATTTTGCTTTTATTATATGAATATTGCCTAGCCTTGGTTACTTTCACAGGCAATAATCGGGCAACATGAATAAATTTCCGAGACTGATTTTTGGTAAGATGTCAATGGAAATTACCATTTTTTTAAATCTCAAGTACGGGAGGAAATCAGTTGTTAACCAATTCGCCTTCCAAAACAATGCAGCAATGTATCAGTGGAAATCAACAAAACAAACTGTTAACATCCCTACTCTTCTGATTAGCTTTTAAACTAACTCAAGAACCTTCAGTGTTAGCTAGGTCCAAATTTATTCAAATAGTCAAAGCTACCTAATCTTAATTTTCTAATGACTGTATTATCAAACCTCATGCCGATATTGGGTCAAACTTGCCTGATTAGTGGAAGGAAAGTATCTTATTGTATATTTGTCTACGGTTGTCATCTCCAGTCTCACCTTTCCTTTGTCGTTTAATTGTCTTTTTGGCCGCTTCTCTGTTTCTTTTCATAATTTTTAATTTTATTGCTCTCACCTTCATGCTAGCCAGGGTCCATGCAGCAATTATCATCACTTGGAGCTAAATGTCAAAGCTTCAATAGACGACAACCTAGATAATAATGAGGTGGGAAGGTAGCGGGGGTGATATTTAGTTGCTGGGAAACACCATTTTTTATTGTAATTCTCTGTTTCCTGCCAGCCAGATTGAAGGCTGTCGGATCAGTAGGTCTCTAACAAGCCACAGCCAGCAATCAGTCATCAGAAGTGAAAGGGGGCGGTGGTGGCGGGGAAGGGAAGCTGGTCATCAGTAGTGGAGTAGGCAGAGTGGGATGTCAGACAATTGCTGCGGGGGGTGGGGGTAGTTGGATGGAGAGACAGATCACATAGGAGAGTGGGTGTGGGTAGGTTGAATAAACAAATCATGCAGGAGGGAGGGATTGGACAGATTGTGATGCTGTTTACAAGTTAACTTGCGATGCCGGTCCACAAGGAATGCTGTAAAGGCACTTACCTGATGGGTTCAACCCTTTACACCTCCCTTCAGCTACTCTATTTCCCGGTGTGGAGATGGGGAGGTTGGGGGTGAAGGAGGGGGAATGTGGGAGAGAAGGAGGAAGTGCTTAGTCATGATGATCCAGCCATCAAAAATGTGGTGGCAGGCTTGATGGGCCAGCTGGCCTTTCTCTGTCGTCAATTTCGTTCTTTGTTTCATAACTCCTGATACAGTGGCGGAGTGGTTAGCACCGCAGCCTCACAGCTCCAGGGACCCGGGTTCGGGGTACTGCCTGTGCGGAGTTTGCAAGTTCTCCCTGTGACCGCATGGGTTTTTGCCGGGTGCTCCGGTTTCCTCCCACAGCCAAAGACTTGCAGGTGATAGGTAAATTGGCCATTGTAAATTGCCCCTAGTGTATGTAGGTGGTAGGGAATATGGGATTACTGTAGGGTTAGGATAAATGGGTGGTTGTTGGTCGGCACAGACTCGGTGGGCCGAAGGGCCTGTTTCAGTGCTGTATCTCTAAATAAAATAAAAAATAAATAAAATTAAAAAAAATAAAATAAAAAATATACTTAATGAAAATTTTAGTTAGGGTTTTCTGTTTCTATTTGGTCCATTTCTATGTCTACTTTTGGCAAAATTTGGGCCCTTTTTTGGGTGTGTTTATTGGAGTGAAAATTATCATTTCAGGGTTTTAAAAATGGCTTCTCTCAACACTGGACCACAAGCTGATAATGAGAGTTAGAATTATGTAGGTTTTTGCAGTTGGTTTTGTCTAAAGTACAAGAATTACATTGACCTGAGCAAAAATGGTCTAGTGAACCACTGGAACCGTTATATTACAAATGAGCCACTCACTAATTTGCTAAAGAAAGATTTATTTTTTAACATAAAACAATGATGCTTCTGTGATCCTGCTTTTCCCACTTTTGTGCTTCTAAAACAGGCACCTGGATAAAAAGTTGAACACTGGAAATATGTCAAACAGTTCTGCAATGCAAGGACATAGGACAGTAATGCAACAGATGCTGCTATTGGCTGACGTCAGTACATTGCTAATTTATTGCAGTACACTATGTCCATCTTCAGAACAATCCTCTTCAGCAAGTCTGCATTGTGCTAACTCCAGTCAGTGATGTACATTCCTTCCTGTTAGGCACAAAGGAAACAAGCAAACCGAAGATGTCCAGCATTGCATGACATAGCAGAGGCCACCCTCACAGAAAACTGTCCACTCATGCCAGCATCAACTGTCGCACTGTCACAATCCAAAAGGAATTCATGTGGATGAGAATTCACCTTTCGGGAAGGGATGGATCGCCTGCGCTGCATGTCATAGGAATATGTGTGCTTGCAGACTCAACAGATGGGATGCTCCTCATCACTGGGGTTGCCACCTGTCCATTGCCATTGCATAAAGACTTTGAAAACTCCATTCTACGATGTCAAGAACTCCAGGGAACAGTCCCAAATGCATAGGAAAATTGGTGTGTGTAAGCATGTTCAGATCCCAATTGCATATTGTGTCAATTACAGGGGCCATGTTTTCCATCACAAGCTTCCACTGTAAAAGAAAAAGTATGTTCTTTACTTCAGTGTTGACGTGAGCTTCAAAATATTTACATTTGTTCCTGTAGTTTCACGACTGAGCTGAAAATATGGTTAAGGAACGTCAGACCCCAATGAGTATTCGATAGCCGCGGTTAATGATACCGGCTATTTCGCTCACTGCCAGCGAGCACTGTGGAATTCCTGTTGACTGCATGGCAAAAAAGTAAAGTACTTGCACTTTAGTTTCCTTGCATATGCAAATGCTTGTTGAGATGAAGTTGAAAGTTGTTGGGCATTGAAGAGCTGTGGACTGCATTTCCAGCAATGCCAATGAGTAAATAGCATGGGCCTGAGAGAAAAAGCATTGGAACTGGGCTTCACTTTTATCAGGTTCTCATGTAATTGGCAGAATTGCTAAATTCATACAGTGTTAACCCTAACTCTAACAGGCTACCCAACCCCATTTTAGATAGTGTCGAACACTTACAGCAAAAGTGCAGCAATGGCTACACGTCACAAGCCATTTCTACTGCTGTGCTATGCCTATCCTCACTTCAATCGTATTAAGTAAAAGAGACTGCAACAGGTGGGTCACCCTGGGTACCCTGCTGTCACTTCCACTGGGGATCACAGAGACTGTCTCAGATTTCATCAATTCTTCAATCTCTAAACATCAAGGAGCTATTTTTCACACATCAGAGACAACACCCTTTTCTGGAATAGCTCACCTACCTGACTACCAGTCTGGCCAGACTGCAGCATGACTCAAGCAAACCAGCTTCTCTCTTCCTTATAAAATGATTGATTGTTTGTCGTATAGCTGACTGGAGACTGGGCAGCTAGGCGGTTTCTGCCCTCCCCAGTTAAACAGGCACAAAAACTTGAAGAACGGAGTTATGTTTATTTTTTAACGTGTAGCATTCTCAGTAACAAAATCTTCAAGTAACTCATTGAATCACTCAATCGCATTTATATAACAGCCTTAGTTTCCTGCCCATAAATGCAAATGGCTCCACCCCAGTGTGCGCAGCAGGTGGATGAATCACCCAGATGTTATAAACTGAGAATAACAATTCTGCTCAAGTCCTTATCCCAATCACCATCTCCTGACCACATACTGGACAGCGCGTCTCAGGATCAGGCTGTAATTTGACTATCTACAGTGAGGTCACCCAACATTCAATGGTTAGGTTCACACGTGAGGAACGTCCATTTGGGTAAGGAACCAAAAGGTGCTGCTGGCACCTACAGGACTGTAGCCAGAAAGGATCAGGGTTTTCAGAAGGGGAGGGGGAAAAGAATTCGGGGGAAAGCTACTTTAAAAAACAAAAGACATAGATCAAATACAGGGAATCCTGTTGCATTTTTAAGAACATTCTGGGATGTAGCAGGAAATTAACAAGGCTGGCCAGATTTAAAGATAACGAGAATTTCCACCTCAGATGTTATTTTTCTTTCTTTGAATGAGAAACGCAATAACAATTTAAATAACAGCTTTACCTTTATATTGTAGCTTTAACATACGAAAACATCCCAAGGTGTTTGACAGGAACATCAATAAATTTTGACGCCAGGCCACACAAGATATTAGGACAGCTTGATTAAAAAGGTAAGTTTTAAGGAGCATCTTAAAGGATGAGAGAGGAACAGAGTGACGGAGAGGTTTAGGGAGGGAATTTCAGAGCTTAGGGCTCAAGCAGCTGAAGGCGGTGGAGCAATTAAAATCAGGATGTATAAGAGGTCAGAATTGGAGGAACGCAGATATCTTGGAGGGTTGTAGGGCTGGAGGAGGAAACAGAGAGGGGCAAGGCCCTGGAGGGATTTGAACACAGTGAGAATTTTTAAATCCAGGTATTGCTGGGCCAGGAGCTAATGTACATCAGCGAGCACAGAGCTAATGGGTAATTGGGACTTGGTGCAAGTTAAGATACAGGAAACAGAGTTTGGATGAGCTCAATTTTACAGTGGGTGCAAGGTGGGAGGCCGGGCAGGAGAACATTGAAATGTCCTCCTCAACTTGGGTTTAAGGGGGTCAAAGGATATGGGGCAAAAGCGGGAACAGGTTACTGAGTTGGATGATCAGCCATGATCATAACAAATGGTGGAGCAGGCTCGAAGGGCCGAATGGCCTACTCCTGCTCCTATTTTCTATGTTTCTATATAACTGCAGTGGGGTCCTTAAATGAAAGTTGATATTTAAAGAAAAATATGAAATTGGAGTTGAAGTTTCAGCAAACTGGATTACAATAGTCATTGGGAAAGTGCTGCTTGATCACCAAGCCCAATGTCACAGGAAGTCCCAATGCTCTTGGTTTGGAGGAAGGGAATTCAACTGCCCATCAGCACAAATTTTTTTTTTTTTAGATTAGAGATACAGCACTGAACCAGGCCCTTCGGCCCACCGAGTCAGTGCCGACCATCAACCACCCATTTATACTAATCCTACACTAATCCCATATTCCTACCAAACATCCCCACCTGTCCCTATATTTTCCTACCACCTACCTATACTAGTGACAATTTATAATGGCCAATTTACCTACCAAACTGCAAGTCTTTTGGCTTGTGGGAGGAAACCGGAGCACCCGGAGAAAACCCACGCAGACACAGGAAGAACTTGCAAACTCCGCACAGGCAGTACCCAGAATCGAACCCGGGTCCCTGGAGCTGTGAGGCTGCAGTGCTAACCACTGCGCCACTGTGCCGCCCCACAAATGTGAAGACAGCACTGCAAACCAGCAGGGACAGGGGGTAAGGCTATGGAGAATGGGAAGAGCTAGTTTTGAACGCATTTTTATTTGACAAATTGCAGGTGAAGTTGTAGATATGCACCAGCAGTTAAAGCATACTGATTACATTCCATTTACTCCAGCCTAATGCAGATCAGAGTCGACGTGTATTTGCTGTTTGAATTTCCATGTAAATGATTATGCACTGCATTTCCAAAGTATATTCAAGGAGAATGTGTATTAGTGAGAAAAATTGCTATTGCTTGCAAATCGTTTTGCTAGACAGTTGTGCTCTGGAGGTTAAGGTTCGGGACTTCTGTGAGCACAGGACCAAAAACGAGCAAGGAATGGCAGAACAGACTGGATTTCATTCTCACAAAGAGTATGGCAGCAGGTTGTAACTTATAAGAAATTGAAGAATGTGGTTAGGCTAAGGAAGTCCATTGCATTGCTTAATTTTCCACATGCTTTAGACCCCTTCAAGAAACCAGAAACTGTGGAGGGGCATGCAAAACCTTGGATTTCAGAACAACATTGAAAATGTCAAGAATAAAAAAATGCCTTTGATTTATGAAGTTCACTCCTCTGTTACGCCAAATCACCCAGCCTATCAACCAACTATATATGGAACTTTTTCTAGTGCGTCTTATTCCACTCCTTATCTGGTAGATCATTCCAAGCCTTTACTGCTCTTTGAGTGAAGAAATTTTTCAATTTACTTTTCACTAATTTATTCCCTCTTATCCTGTTGGCTTGACTTGCCTTCAAATAATATTCTGGCTTTCACTTATCTAACCCATTTAGTACTTTATATCCGTCAGTCCTTAACCTTAAAATTGTCTTTAGACAATGGAGCTCCACCCTTATCGCACAGATATGACTGCCACCCACAAGCTTGGGTTTTGTTCACTTCAGGTCTTATTCCACAATTTAATGCAAATACCTCAATGAGGGGATATTGAGCAGACTTACGAGCTACGATTTCCCCAGCCCCCTCACATGACTGATGTAGAAAAACCCTATTATCCTACCAGAAGCTGAAGGTGCTTGAGAAGGAAGTATGTTTCTTTGTAAAAGTAAATTGCTAATCTAGTCTTCTTCTGAGAAAACACACTCAGAATGGTTCTAGTCAATCAACAACCTCATTTTAAAGCGCTATTTGCAACACACTGGCAACTTTGGTTCTTTTAGCAATGATATTCAGATGCTGATTTACTATACTAGATAAAAATAGCTCTGTTCAGGGAACAGGAACCAGGAGAATTCCACAGGGGTCTGCTTTTATAATGAGCTGCTGATACCAAGTAATCTGGCCAGGTAAGGAAGCTAAATCAGCATTCAAAAACATGTGGGCTAATTTAGCAGATGGGTGAAGGAATAGCAGATGGTTTTTAATGCAGATAAACCAAAGGAAATGCATAATTGAACAGGAAGCAACAGCATGCACAATAAAATCCTTGCACGCTGGGATATCCTCATCGCACAAAGGACTCATCATAATTGTATCACCAGACGATTCCAATTACTGTCTGATACCAGAATAACCGTTTAATAAACTCATTAATGTGTTAAAAACAACAGGCTAGGAAGAACCACCCCCCCCCACCCCCGCTCCACCCCCGAAGCCCAAGATCAGAAAAGTTGTTTTTCTCATAGTGATTTAAGTGCAGAATAGCAGATCGAAGTGTCAAACTTGTCAATCTGATTAAAATCAAGCAATAATACTTTCGCACATACGCTTGTCCAGCTGAAAGACATTTTAAAGAATGATCCATGTGACAAAATTGATCTTGATTGGTCAATAATGGTTGTGTCATTTCATATGGTTTTTCCTTGGTGATATTTTCAAATATTTAAAGTGCCCACTCAAATCAAAGTTTTTGAAAGGGTTTTTAGGGAGGAAGAAAAACAGGAAAGGAAGATCTTACATTTCTAGAGCGCCTTTTACAACCTCAAGACATTCCAATGGAGTTTTGCAGTCAATGATGCACTTTAGAAAAGTAGTCACTGCTGTAATGGAGGGAAATGCAGCAGCCAATTTGTGCACAGCAAGGTCCCACAGTAACAATGCGTTAATGGCCAGATAATCTGCTTCAGAAATACTGGTTGAAGAATAAATATTGACCAGGACACCAGGAGAACTCCCATGTTCTTCTTCAAATTGTGCCATGGATCCTTTAGAGGTGGAAGGTTTTATTTTCTAAATGACTCCCTAAAACCAAGAAACTATGAAGATTGGAAATTGGAAAGTTTGGAAAATTTGAAAGGAAGTATAGCTTATAAACTGTATGGTATCTCTTGGGTAATAGTTTAAGCTCCTGATCTGGAGAGGAAAGTGAATGTAACCATACACAGAAATAACCTATATACAGGAAGTTATTCAAGCCAGGTGCAGAAAACAATGACAGAGGGGTGATGATAGTGAAACATCACAGACATCCCCAAGTATCCTGCAGGAAGGCAGAACATTACAGTAACCAAGCTACTGCATGTACTCAATTCACAGACGTTAACCCAAATACTGGAAGCTCAGCCATAATATGGCAAATACAAACTGTGAAGTTAACCTGGTCTTGGATACTGAATGTGACTCTGTGCCTATAGAAATAGGATTAGGTAATTCAGCCCATCAAGTTGGCTGATCTGTACCTCAACTCCATTTACCTGTCTTTGCGCCATATCCATTGGTACCCTTACCTAACAAAAATCTATCCATCTCAGTCTTCAAAACTTTGATTGACACCCCACCACCCAAAGCCTATTGGGTTGTTCTGGATTCCTGTATCAAAAGAAATAGTTTCTCTGTATCTACCCTATCGAATCCCTTATCATTTGAAACACCTCAATTATATAACCCCTCCATCTTAAGCTACGTTTATGTCATTTTTCCTTATAATTGAACTCCTTAAACCCTGGTGAATCTGCATTGCACCTGTTCCAATATCAGTTCAATATAGTCTTCCTGAGGGGAGATGCCCAAAACTGAACAATTGTATGCCAGATGCAGTCTGACCAAGGCTCTGTATAACTGAAGCATAAATTCCTCCCCTTTTGTATTTCTACGACTCCTGAGATAAACACCAACATTCCATTTGCCGTTTTGATTACTTCTTGTACCTGCCTACAAGCTTTTAAGTGGTTAGTAATACACAAGAAATTACTACATGTAATCCTCAAAGCTTAACCACATGATGATTATCATTGATACTGTCAAATGTAAAGTATTGCAAGGTAACGGTGTCTAACTTCATTTTTGATGATTTTGACAATTAGGAACAAGTTGTATTTTACTCAGTTTTGTACTGCATTCTTGTTGATTGGTATGGCTTGGGTGGCAAGTAATATAGGCACAGAATTTGCTGCAATGGCAACATTGGTGACGAGCAACTGAAATCAGAGTCATAATGGCACAGAAGGAGGCCACTCATCCCATCGAGTCCATGCCTCTGTAGAGCAATCCAATCAGTCCCATTCCCTGCTCTATCCCCTTAGCCCTGTAAGTTTATTTCCCTCAAGTGCCCATCCAAATTCCTTTTGAAATCATTCATCATCTCTACTTCCACCACCCACATAGGCAAGTTCCAGGTCATTACCACTCAACGTACAAAAAAGATCTTCCTCACATTCCCCCCTGCATCTCTTGTCCCAAAAGCTTCAATCCATGTCCCCTAGTCCTTGTACCATCAGTTAATGGGAAGTTTTTCTTTGTCTACCTTTTCCAAACCTGTCATAATCTTGTACACCTCTATCAGACCTCCCCTCAATCACCTTTGCTCCAAGGAGAACAACCCCAGCTTCTCCAACCCAAGCTTGTAGCTAAAATCCTCATTCCTGGAACCATTCTGGTAAAGCTCCTCTGCACCCTCTCAAGGACCCTCACATCCTTCCTAAAGTGTGGTGGCCAAAATTGGATGCAATACTCCAGTTGTGGTCTAACCAGAGCTTTATAAAGATTCAATATAACTTCCCTGCTTTTCTACTCTATACCTCTATTTATGAAGCCCAAGATCCCATCCTTTGTTAACTACTCTCTCAGTATGGCCTGCCTCCTTCAAAGATCTATGCACATGAACCCCCAAGTCCCACTGTCCCTGTACATTCTTTAGAACTGTGCCATTTAGACTATTTGCCTCTCTCTATGCATCTGACAAAATGCATCACCTCACATTACTCTGTTTTAATTCCATCTGCCAATAGTCTGCCGCTAGACTGACATTACTCTCTGATCCTCTAATGGTGAATTCACATCACAATTTGCTGGAAATATAAGTATATATAATATATTATAAGAAATATAATGTCACAGTGAGCAGAGTGGTAGATCAGAAGCTGCACAGCCAATATCTCATACACATCCAAGGTAGCAGGACGGAATATCAGGGACATACTTAGGAGCAAGGGCTCCAATCATATAATGTGGGGATGATGTATTGGCAGAATGTTCCCATGGAGTTTAGTTCAATCGATCAGTTGGTACTGAAAGAGTAGAACATTGGCATTAAGGGACCAGAATGCATAGCGCTGACTCCTAACTTGCATGTGATCCCTCTCCATATTTCTGTGCTGGTTGCAATTCAGGCTTGGTGTACGAGGCCAATAATTAATATAAAGATAACAGTTGGAGAAAATTAGAACATATCTGTCTGTCAAAACACTTATTACCTCACTGTGGTTCAAGATTTCAAGGAAGTTTCTCCAGAAGAAGTCCTACCCTCAGGTAACATGCTGAGCAATTGAATACTTTACTGATTCTGAGCCTTCCAGTACCACACTGTAATGGTCTAAGTGACTGTGGCGATTACAGTGATATTAATTCCACAAATTCAATCTAGTCATTGAATTTTAACTGCATGATAATTACCTGTTCAACTGTATTGATGAGGGTCTCTGTGAAGCAGTGTAAAAGTCCCACCAAGTCATGGTATGGTGCACATAATGGAATAAGTCACTCAGGTCACAATTTCTGCACCATTTTGTGCGACTAGCCAAGCCCAAATTCGCCCCCAACATTCCTTATATATTGTGGAGAATTTAGTACTTGCCTATCTTACACTGTTTTGAGATGAACCAGTTATTTCTGCCCAATCCCAGAGACACCACTGAGCACTATTAAGTCAGGGATGGGTTGGCTAATTCAAATGGTTTTGAACAAAAATAAACAGAAATCAAGTCCAAAAGATAAAATCAAGAGAGAAATCAAATAAAAGTGCCACGTGCTGCCCATCAGTTAGCGAAGGCAACCAGCGTGTTTGGCAGACACAATCTCAAGGATCAGTTTTTAGTTTTTTTAGTTTTAGAGATACAGCACTGAAACAGGCCCTTCGGCCCACCGAGTCTGTGCCGACCATCAACCACCCATTTATACTAATCCTACACTAATCCCATATTCCTACCACATCCCCACCTGTCCCTATATTTCCCTACCAACTACCTACACTAGGGGCAATTTATAATGGCCAATTAACCTATCAACCTGCAAGTCTTTGGCATGTGGGAGGAAACCGGAGCACCCGGAGGAAACCCACGCAGACACAGGGAGAACTTGCAAACTCCACACAGGCAGTACCCAGAATTGAACCCGGGGCACTGGAGCTGTGAGGCTGCGGTGCTAACCACTGCGCCACTGTGTGCCGCCCCTCATCAGTTAGGTATGAACTAGAGTTTAAAACACTGCACACAATGAAAGGGCAATGCTTAGCAGGGGTGGAGAAAGAAAAAGATCTGGGTGCAATTGTTTATTCTAAAATGCTCACCAACATGATATGGTTATCAAGGAAGCTAAACAATTCCTGGGCTACACTCCAAGGGCTTTGGACTACCAGTCAAAATACATTATCTTAACTTCATTGCTGAGGCCACATTTTCTTTTGGGTACCAGGCCTTCAAATCTTTTAGCGGCGACGGGCCGAATTCCCTCCTTTCGTGCTGTATGGTTTTATGATGATTCTATGAACGTTCATGTTTATACATGCAAAAGATCAAGAATAGCGAAAATATATACTTCATCTCTAACTTGTTTGGAATCACTGAACAGACGGCGTAACTATAACACCTATGCTGACAAGTAGCACCTCATAGCTATTTCCTTAAAATCAGTAGGACTGCAGAAAAATCTGGGAAAGAGACACTAACCTTGTACCAATCATGGCCAGTACAGAGACATCTTACTTTGTCCATTAATGCTGAACCAAAATCAATATACAACCCTAAATAAAAAAAAACTACACAATCTGTAGGTTTGCTAAATCTTTTCCATGCTTGGGAAGCAGCAGCCACCTTGGACTTTTTCTTTGTCACAGTGCTATCACAAACAAGTGTAAATGTGTTTTGGTGCACTTTTATGCATCTTTTATTTATTACATCGGTATGGATTGACGAACATTTTTGGTGTATGTTTACAGCTTAACCAGCAAGTGAAGGCATATGTCCATTAACTTTAAATCAGCATGGTCCAATGGAGATTACTAACTAGTTAGAGGTGTGGCTAGGGTGACACCATTTTAGCCACTTACACTAATGTCAGTAGGTAACGCCTTACACATAATACAGGTAAATGTAGATCACACGTGTATACCTACTTAACAAACATCGAACACAAGTCAGTAACCAAGGAAATAACGTACTCACAACGGCCAAAATAAAACACTTGCACACTCCGCTTTTCATCTCACCATTTTATCAACGAAGGCACAAAAAGCTTAAAATTCACATGCATATACAATATGAATACAAATATTGAGATCGCACAACCAACAATGGTGTCTATTACTCATTTCTGTTTTTACTTATTAGAGATCTATACCAAACTTGGAGGAATGACAAACAGTGAGGAATATACAAATCGCCTGCAACAGGACATAGACAGTCTTGCAGAATGGGCAGTCAAGTGGCAGATGGAATTTAATACAGACAAATATGAGGTGATGCATTTTGGCAGAAGGTATAGGTAGATGCAATGTATACCTAATGGCACAGTTCTAAAGAGTGTGCAGAAACAGTGGGACCTGGGAGTGCATGTGCATAGATCTTTGAAGGAGGGAGGGTATATTGCGAGAGTTGTTAGCAAGTGATACCGGATCTTGGGCTTCATAAATAGCGATATTAAGTAGAAAAGCAGGGAAGTTATGCTGAACCTTTATAAAGCTCTGGTTAGGCCACAACTGGAGTATTGCATCCAGTTCTGGTCACCACATTTTAGGAAGGATGTGAGGGCCCTTGAGAGGGTGCAGAAATTTACCAGAATGGTTCCAGGGATGAGGGATTTTAGTTAAAAGTTTAGGTTGTGTCAGGAAAACTCTATGCCAAATGGGAAATATTAATTTCATCGGTTGGAAACTTACATTAGACTTTTAATGGGAAAAACCCTACAGTAACTTTTAAAAACTAGCAGCCAAGATGGCCACTGCCATTTACATCTGAAATATCAGGAGATTGAACTGGAGACAAAAAAGTCTAACAAGAATCCCAGCCAGGACAATGGCTTGCTCTAAGTGATGGAATTACCTAAAATGGCTTAATTAGCACGACACTCAAGGCAATCGTTACACATTAATTTTGAAACAGCCAACCTCCTCCAAGTGTGAATTGGCATCTTGGTGCATGTGGAACCTTGAATTTCATTAGAAGGTTCCAGAAAACTTCATTAAAAACAAAGAGATTGAGAGAACCCTGTGATCATTGTTCATCTCTGAAGAAACTGAGAGTTGTTACATAGACAAGAGACAAGCAGTAACAGAGTGTGTAGCAGTAGAAAGCTGTGTGCTTCCCTTTCTCTCTCTCACTTTCTCCCCAGAAAGCATTAAGTTTGAAAACTGTCTGCGACTGGGGGATCCTCCAAGCCTACAGACCACTACAGTCAGCAACCAGGGGAAGAGAGCCAACTACAGAGTCTTCCTTCAGGAAAACCCCGAGCAAAGCAAGCCAGCCAAAATACACTTTGACCAACCAAGAACTTCAAGAATACAACTTCAGCCGAGAACTACTGGATCATTCACTTTACAGACTGTATTTAAGTTCCATTTATTCTGGACATTAATCCAACCACCAAATCTCTTTTCCCTCCTGTAATCTGTTTGTGTGTGTGTGATTCTCGTGTGAATGTGTGCATGAATGTATAGCGTATTTTTAAATCAGGTTAAAGTGTTAAGTATAATAAACTTACCTCTTCTTGTTTAAACTCAAGAAAACTTGACGGATTGGTTCTTTCACAATCACAGTAAAAGTAAAAGGTAAAACACTCAGTAAGGCAGTAAGCACAACCACTGTTTAAAAAAGGAATAAACCCTGGTGTGGTCAATTAAGAGAAAGGGCAAGAGAGGGGAGTCTGAGACCCCCTCCTCATCTGGCCATAACAGTTGGGGAAGTTCGGGTTGTTCTCCTTGGAGCAAAAGAGTTGAGGAGAGATTTGATAGCGGTGTACAAGATTATGACAGGTTTAGATAAGTGAGACAAGGAAAAACTATTCACATTGACTAATGGTACAAGCACTAGGGGACACAGATTGAGGTTTTTGGGCAACAGAATGCAGGGGAATGTGAGGAAGAACTTTTTTTACACAGCGAGTGACCTGAAACTTGATACCCACGTAGGTGGTGGAAACGGAAACAATCAATGATTCCAAAAAGAAATTGGATGGCTACTTGAAGGAAATAAACTTGCAGGGTTATTGGGATCGAGCAAGGAGTGGGACTGACTGGACTGCTCCAGAGAGCCGGCATGGACTCAATGGGCCGAATAGCCTCCTTCTGTGCTATGTCTATGACTCTATTGGCTAACATATTGGACAACATTGTTCTAAATCAATGATGATATCCAGAATGAAAAATACAGTTTTTGTAAAACTAGTTTCATTCTGGGTCAAAGGGAGAAATCTTTACTTCCAATAGTCTCTCTCAGCAGCCACATGACAACATACATGGCAAACATGCATCATATGTTCAATGCCTTGTATAATGTTGCTGTTCTAATAAATGTATTTTAGCCACAGCTCTATTCAAGAACAGCGTTTTTTAAACCTTGTTACATACCTCCTTCTTCTTCATCATCCTGAGGGGAAAGAGTCACACTCGCTTTCCTCCCATGGTACAGCATAAAGCTAGTTGCAGCTGGAGCAGTTCCATCTCTCTCAGACTGCTTCTGCAGGGACACCACTTCATACATCGTGTCACTGATGCCTGCGTGGTCTTTGCCTTCTGACTGCAAAAGAGAAAAAAACTCTTGATAAGCCACTGGAACAAAATTAACCTCTTTTGAGGCCAGGAAAATGATTGGTGCCACTAAAATGATAGAATAATCATAGTAATTTGGGACAGTAAATTGTTTTGGTGCTGAAAATACCAGCTCCCAAGCTGCCATTCCCATACCAGAGGCACTTAAACAGATTCCATTAGATTACAATACACCCGACATCACCAACGTTTTATCTGGTCATTATCACAATTTGTGGGAACTTACTGTGCATAATTTGGCTGCCATATTTCCTACACTGCAACAGCAAATACACTTCAAATGTACTTCATGATTTGTGGTGTCATGTGGTTAGCAAGGACCCATATTCGGATGTGTGGTTCACATTAACCACTTGAAAGCAGGACCAAACGGAATTTAATTAGTCCGCATTAATCATATGACACTTCAGACCAAGCCGTGACATCACAGGCTCAATATAATATTAGTGTTAAAGATATATACTGTATTATAAATTGACACACAATTTGGAACGTCCCGAGACTTTTGTTTTATATTAGTGTCCTGCCTGGCTATATAACTGAAGGTTTTGTATCCGTTTATAATGCAGTACATACCTTTAACACTATTATAATGAGCCTGTGATGTCACAAATTGGTCTGTGGTGTCAGGTGATTAATGTGGACCAACTAAGTCCAATTTGTCCCTGCTTTCAAGTGGTTGTGAACCACACCAATATGGGTCCATGTTAACCATGTGACACAACAAATCATTTGGGATGTTGAGAAAAATTTTCAGCCAGTTTTTGGCCGCCACAAAAATTCCCTTTTCCTTGCAACCACCATTTACTACCCCAGGTTTATTTTTAGTATATCATCCTTCAGCCTGCCTTTAAATTCACAAGCATCCAGCTCCAGGCCTCAGCTGGACCCTCCTAGGTCTGCCCAATACATTTCAGCCCTGTTCCTCAATCCTTAATTATTCCCACCCAAGTCGGCCAGACTGCTCTACACTTTACGTACTACCACCAAGTGCTCCAACTCTTCCCTGGCTCCCTCTCATTCAGAGACCTACACTCAGTATCCCACTTGCCCTCTCGCAGCAGTCTGAGGAGCTTTAGGATCCAGGCTCCCTTTTCTCCATCAACACATGCATGTCGCCTCTTTACCTCCTCCAAGCCCTGCTCCTCAAATCAGTGAGAGAGTTCTAAGCAGGCACATAGGGCTTGCTGAACTTAGGGCTGGAGAGCAGTTGTTTCCCATCCTCAGTCCCCGTACAATTTGACTCTCATCTTGATGTGTACTCTAGCATGTAAAAAATGTAAAAGATACAAATTCGGTAACTCAGATACACAGAAACATTTGCATAACGAATGTACGAAACGTGGGCGCAAGGCGAAAGGTGCAGATACAAGCACGCACTGTGAAACATACAGTAACATGCTGCATTGCAAAGGTTACAGATATCCGTGTACAGTGCGAAACGTAGATAGGTGTGCACAGTGTGAAACGTACAGATATGCACACAAAGTGCAAAATGCACAGTAATGTGCGCAGTGCAAAACGTACAGTAATGTGCGCGCAGGACAAAAGGTGCAGACAATTGCACGCAGCGCGCAACATATGGTAACGAGCGAGCAGGGTGAAACGTGCAGATATGTGCACGCAGGGCATAAGATGCAGAAACGTGCACACAGTGCGAATGTTACAGATATGCATGCACAGTGCGAAACATAGATACGCATGCACAGTGTGAAACGCTCAGATACACACACAAAGTGCAAAACATACAGTAACGTGTGCACAGTGCGAACTGTCAGTATGTGTACACAGTGCTAAACATACAGTAATGTGTGCACAGTGCGAAACACACAGTAATGTGCACAGTGCGAAACATGAACGCGTGCACAGCACGAAATACACATTAACGTGTGCACAGTGCAAAACATACAGTAATGTGCGAGCAGGGCAAAACGTGCAGATACGTGCGCGGAGTCCAAAACATACAGCAATGTGCGCGAAGTGCGAAACATGCAGATACGTGTGCACAGGGCGAAACATGTGGATATGTGCGCACAGGGCAAAACGTACATTAATGTGCTGCAGTGCAAAAGTTAGAGATATGCTGCACAGTGCGAAACGTAGATACACGTGAAACATACAGATATGCGCTCAAAGTGCAGAACGCACAGTAACGTGCGCACAATGTGAAACGTACAGAATCATAGATACACATGCACAATTCGAAACTGAGAAATGTGTGCACAGTGCGAAACGTATAGTAACGCGTGCAAAGTGCAAAACACACAGTAACGTGCACAGTGCGAAACATACAGTAAGTAATGTGTGCACAGTGTGAAATGCACAGTAATGTGCACAATGCAAAATGTACAGTAACATATGCACACAGACAATGGAAAAGATTATGCAAACAGCACAGAACATACAGAAATTTATGGTTCAGACACAGTGTTTTGAAACATGCAAGTAGACAGTACAAAATGAACAAGGGAGTGAGCAGGCAACTGAAGCATAGTCTTGTAAAAAATGGAAACATAGGACAAGACAGAGAGACAACACAAACAGGTCAGCTAAATACTGAAGTCATAGAGTCGTACAGCATAGAAACAGGCCCTTCGGCCCACCGCGTCCATGCCAACCATAATGCCTATCTATACTCATCCCATCTGCCTGCATTCATTCCATATCCCTCTATGCCTTGTTCATTCAAGTACCTGTCCAGATGCCTCTTAAATGTCGCTACTGTTTCTGCCTCCACTACCTCCTCAGGCAGCTCATTCCAGATATCCACTATTCTTTGTGTGAAAAATTTACCCCTTTGATCCCCTTTAAACCTCCTCCCTCTCACCTTAAATCTATACCCTCTAGTTTTACTCACCCCTACCATGGGAAACAGACTCTGGCTATCAACCCTATCTATGCCTCTCATAATTTTATATACCTCTATCATGTCCCCTCTCAGCCTCCTTCGCTCCAGAGATAGCAAGAGGGAAAAAGGGTGGGGGGGAAAACAGAAATACACAAAGGAGAAAGAGTACAAGACAATCACAGACATGCTTTAAGAAACAGAGACAAAATTTACATGTCACTGAGCAATAGCATGAGAGACAATCAAGTTATTAAATTTATAAAAGCCAATCATGAGTAGCTTTTATTGCCCGGCATCCCTCCAAATCTTTGCTGGGTGTGGGGACAGGGTTGCCCCTCAAGTGTTAAGTATACTTTCCTTGATTGGATTCAGGAATCTCTAAGCTGAATTGCAAACGGTCAGCAGATCCCTCTAAGTTTGGGCCACACTGCCCTCCTGAGGTGGGTAATTTTATAGATCACTTTCTAAGCTTTTTATGAAACAATAGCAAATACATTTATTTGTAAAGACTAGTGAGCCTGGTGAAGTCAGGTCGCACACCAGCAATATTTAGGTGCAGCTCTTTGCACTGTAAGTTGCCAGTGTCTTTATATTAAGCACATTAAACAATCACTGTATACCCACCAAGGCCTACCTTTAGGATTAAGATAGTGATTCTTATACCTAATACTTTTGATTTCCACTCTAATTCTGCTGCTTTGCTGGGATGCTTTCTTACAGTTTGCTTAAAAACTCAGTTTGTGTTGCTGTTTTATAAGCTGTGTCTGTTTGTTACACCATTAGAGCATAATATGCAGCACTGCCACTAAGCTTAGGTTCCCACAAAAGAAGAGCAACGTATTCTCCTACTTCTGCTGAGAGTCCATGTTGGCAATAACACTGAATACCATAAAGATGCAATACTATTCTGTACAGCCTTGGCTCAGTTGGTAGCACTCTTGCATCAGAGTCCGAAAGTCATGGGTTCAAGCCCACTCCAGAAACTTGACGGCATAATCTCGGCTGACAATCCCTGTGCAGTACTGAGGGAGTGCTGCACTGTCGGAGGTGCTGTCTTTCGATGAGACATTAAACAAAAACCCAGCTTGCCCTCTAAGGTGGACATAAAAGATCCCATGGCACTATTCAAAAACAGCAGGTGAGTTCTCCCCGGTGTCCTGGCTGACATTTACCTCTCAAGCCCAATCATTAAAACAGATAATCCAGTCATTATCAGATGCTTTACACTGGAAAATCGCACATGTCGCTCCACTATTTAAGAAAGATGAGAGATGGAAACTAGGAAATTTTAGATCAGTTAGCCTAACATCTGTTGTCAGGAAATTACTAGAGTCTATAATTAAGGATAAGGTGACTGAACACCTTGAAAATGTTCAGCTGATCAGAGAGTCAGCATGGATTTGCAATGGGTAGGTCATGCCTGATGAACCTGATTGAATATTTCAAAGAGGTGACTAAAGCAATGGACAGGGAAAATGTCTATGGAAGTAATTTCTATCGACTTCCAGAAGGCATTTAATAAAGCCCCACATAAGAGACTGCTAGCTAGAGCTGAAACTCGTGGAATTGAAGGCAAAATATTGACTTGGTTAGGAAACTGGCTAAGCAGCAGGAGACAGAGAGTAGGGAGAAAAGGCAGGTACTCCAATTGGCAGAATGCGACAAGTGGTGTCCTGCAAGAATCTGTATTGGGACCTCAACTATTCACTGTATTTATTAATGACATGGATGATGGGCTGGAAAGCCACATATCCAAATTTGCCGATGGAACAAAGATAGGCAGCACTGTAACTAGTGTAGATGAAAGCATAAAATTATAAAGAGATATTGCTAGATTAACTGAATGGGCAATAACGTAGCAAATGGATTACAGTATAGACCAGAGGTTGCCAGCCTTTTCTTTAGTGAGAGCTACTTCTGATAAAGGAAAAATATCATGAGCCACACACCCACCACTCGTTCCCCCCTCCTTACCACTCGCTCGTCCCATTGTGATGTCAGTGCGCAGTGACATCAGGATGCGTGGATTAATGCCGGCAGGATTAATTAGGGGAGGCGGTGGCGTAGTGGTATTGTCACTGGACTAGTAACCCAGAGACCCAGGTATTGCTCTGGGGACATGGGTTTGAATACCACCACAGCAGAAGGTGGAATTTGAATTCAATTAATAAATCTGGAGTTAAAAAGCTAGTCTAATTAGATTAGATTAGAGATACAGCACTGAAACAGGCCCTTCGGCCCACCGAGTCTGTGCCGAACATCAACCACCCATTTATACTAATCCTGCACTAATCCCATATTCCTACCAAACATCCCCACCTGTCCCTATATTTCCCGACCACCTACCTATACTAGTGACAATTTATAATGGCCAATTTACCTATCAACCTGCAAGTCTTTTGGCTTGTGGGAGGAAACCGGAGCACCCGGAATAAACCCACGCAGACACAGGGAGAACTTGCAAACTCCACACAGGCAGTACCTGGAATCGAACCCGGGTCCCTGGAGCTGTGAGGCTGTGGTGCTAACCACTGCGCCACTGTGCCGCCCCATGAAACCATTGTCGATTGTTGTAAAAACCCATCTGGTTCACTAATGTCCTTTAGGGAAGGAAATCTGCTGTCCTGACCTGGTCTGGCCTACATGTGACTCCAGACCCACAGCAATGTGTTTGACTCTTACATGCCCTCGGAAATGGCCTAGCAAGCCATTGAATCTAACCGCTACGAAGTCAATCACTGTGTGGTTGTGTACCTACCCCACATGGACTGCAGCGGTTCAAGAAGGCAGCTCAGCACCACCTTCTCAAGGGCAATTAGGGATGGGCAATAAATGCTGGCCTGGCCAGCAACGCCCACGTCCCATGAACGAATAAAAAAAAAGGATGACGTGGGCGATCAGACTGCGTTGTCAGGAGCTTTATGTGAGCTACTCAAAGGCCGTGCGAACTACCAGTAGCTTGCGATCGGCTAAGAGATGTTTTGACTGAAGTTTTTAAGGTATTAAGGGGAACAGATAGGATAGGAAGCAAGAAATTATTTCCGCTGATTGGGAAGTCTTAGACTGGGGGCATAGTCGAAAAATTGAAGCGTCAGACCGATCAGGAGTGAAATTCGGAAACACTTCTACACACAAAGAGTGGATGAAGTTTGGAACTCTTCCATAAATGGCAACCGATGCTAGAACAAATGTTAACTTAAAATCTGAGATCAATAGGTTTTTGTTAACCAAAAGTATTGAGAGATCTGGGGCAAAGGCAGGTATATGGAGTTATGGAGATATGATCTCTTCGAATGGCAGAACAGCGTCAAAGGGCTAAACGGCCTACTTCTTTGTTCCTATTGTTGTTTGTGGGAACATACTGTACACAGATTGGCTGCCGCCTTTCGTGCACTACAACAGTGACTGCACATCAAAAGTATTGAATTGGCTGCAAAGCGTATTTGGACATCCCGAGGTTTTGATGCATGTTCTTTCTTCTTCAGCCAACTGCCTGAAACACACAAGTGCTGCAACTCTGCAAGAACACAAGATATAGGAGCAGGAGTAGACCATATGGCCCATCGAGCCTGCTCTGCCATTCAATATGATCATGGCTGATCTTGGGCTTCAATTCCACTTTCCTGCCTGCTCCCCATGTCCCTTTATTTCCTGCAAGACCAAAAATCTATCTATCCCAGCCTTAAATGTATTCAATGATGGAGCATCCACAACCCTCTGGGGTACAGAATTCCAAAGATTCACAACTCTTTGAGTGTAGTAATTTCTCCTCACCTCAGTCCTGAATGATTGGCCCCTTATCCTGAGACTGTGTGTCCGTGTTCTAGATTCCCTGACCAGTGGGAACAATCTCTCAGCTTCTACCCTCTCAAGTCCTTTCAGAATCTTGTATGCCTCTCATTCTTCTACACTCCAGAGAATATAGGCCCAATTTACTTGGCCTATCATAGGACAAGTCACTCAACCCAGGGACCAATTTAGTAAATCTTCGCTGCACTGCCTCCATTGCAAGTATATCCTTTCCTAAATGCAGAGACCAAAACTGCACACAGTATTCCCGATGTGGTCTCACCAAAGCCCTGTACAATTTTAGTCAGACTTCTTTATCCCTGTACTCCAATTCCCTTGCAATAAAGGCCAACAAGACATTTGCCTTCCTAATAGCCTGCTGCACCTGCATGTTAACTTTGTGTGTTCCTTGTACAAGTACCCCCAAGTCTCTCTGAACATCAGCACTTACCAGTTACCACTTATGTTTTTTTTTAGAATTAGAACATAGAACATTACAGCGCAGTACAGGCCCTTCAGCCCTCGATGTTGCGCCGACCTGTGAAACCATCTGACCTACACTATTCCATTTTCATCCATATGTCTATCCAATGACCACTTAAATGCCCTTAAAGTTGGCGAATCTACTACTGTTGCAGGCAGGGTGTTCCACTCCCTTACCACTCTCTGAGTAAAGAAACTACCTCTGACATCTGTCCTATATCTATCACCCCTCAACTTGAAGCTATGTCCCCTCGTGTTTGCCATCACCATCCGAGGAAAAAGACGCTCACTATCCACCCTATCTAACCCTCTGATTATCTTATATGTCTCTATTAAGTCACCTCTCCTCCTCCTTCTGGATTTCAGTCCAAGTGCATTTGAACCGTTTGTATAATTTCCACATATTTCATTCCAGAACCATCACAGCATATTTAAAGGAGCAGAGTGACATTTAAACATTATACACACTATCTCTTTGAGCCACTCTTTTTTTGGTCAGCTGACCAATGTGAAAGCTCATCATAATGGTTAAGGGTATCCACACCAAACTATGCAGAAATCTAAACTTGTAGAATTTCTATTTGCCTAAAGCAGAGTGCATAATCTCTCCATAGGGACACATCCCTCTTAACTAAATCCAGAGTGCTGAGACACATCTTGACAGAGCAGGCTGTTTATCCAGCCAGGACCATCTTACCTAATAGGGCTTTGGCCTGCAGGGCTATCTAGAGCCAACAGGAAAGAATCACAGCTCCCAGTGAAAGGTCTACCCCTCCACGTACCACCAATGAGCCAGACTGGCTAGCCAATCATCAGCGATATTCTGCTTTTAATGACCAGAGTGAACAACTTCACACTTCCCTACATTATACTCCATTTGCCATCTTGTTGCCCACTCATTTAATGTGTCTATATATCTTTGCAGCCTCTCTACGTCCTCCCCGCAGCCCACCTTTCCAGCAAGCTTTGTATGATCAGCAAACTTAGATACATTACTCTCTGTCTCTTCATCTAAGTCATTAACAGAGTGTAAACAGATGAGGCCCCAGCACTGATCCTTACAGTACTCCACTATTCACTGCCTGCCAACTTGAAAATACCCCATTTATGCCCACTCTCTGCTTCCTGTCGGTTAACCAATCCTCTATCCACGCTAATATATTACCCCCAACTCCATGAGCCCTTCTCTTGCCTATTAATCTTTTATGTGGCATCTTATCGAATGCCTTTTGAAAATCCAGGTATACTAGATCTACTGGTTCCCCTTTATCTACCTTTCTAGTTACATCCTCAAAAAGCTCGAATAAATTTATCAAACAGGATCTCCCTTTAGTAAAACCACGCTGACTTTAATCAGACTAAGCTTTTCCAAGTGCAATGTTAAGACTTCCTTAATAATAGTTTCCAGCATCTTCTCAATGACTGATGTTAGGCTGACTGGCCTGCAGTTCCTTATTTTCTCTCTACCTCCTTTTTTGAAACATTTGACGTAACATTTGCCAACTTCGAATCTGACGGAACCATTCCTAAATCTAAGGAATTCTGGAAAATCATAGCCAACGCATCCACTATCTCTGCAGCTATCTCTTTTAGAACCCTGGGATGAAGGCCATCTGGTCCCGGGGACTTGTCACATTTTAGTCCCTCAAGTTTCTCCAATACTATTCCTTGGCTGATATCAATATCCTTAATTTCCTCACTCTTTTTAGCCCCTACGTTACTGCCTATTTCTGGAACTTGTGTTTTCTATTGTGAAGACAGACACAAAATATTTGTTCAATGCCTCTGCCATTTCCTCATTCCCCATGATGATTCCCCCTGTCTCTGCCTCTAAGGGACAAACATCCACTTTAGCTACTCTCTTCCTTTTTATGTACTTATAAAAGCTCTAACAATATGTTTTTATATTGCTGGCTAGTTTACTTTCATGTTCTATTTTTTCCGTTTTTATCAACTTTTTGGTGACCCTTTGCTGGTTTCTAAAACACTCCCAATCCTCAGACCTGCTACTATTTTCTGCAGCATTGTAAGCCACTTCTTTTAGTCTAATACTCTTCTTAACTTCCTGAGTGAGCCAATGGATCGGTCTTTCTTGACGAGTTTTTGTCGTTGAATGGAATGTACTTTTGTTGAACCCTTTGAATTGTTTCGCTAAATGTTTCCCACTGTTCATTTACCGCCATACCTTCCAGTCTAATTATCCAATTATCCTTTGCCAGTTCTCCCCTCATACCATTGTAACTGGCTTTAAGATTCTTGTTTGTGATTGAAATGTGTCACTTTCAAACTTAACATGAAATTCAATGGTATTATGATCACTATTTCCCAGTGGATCTTTTACTATGACATTGCTTGTTAACCCTGCTTCATTACACAATACGAGATCTAAGATAGCTTTATCTCATGAAAGCATTCTACAAATACATCTTCGAGACCACTGTTGCCAATTTGATTTTCCCAGTCTATATGCAGATTAAAGTCCCCCACAATTAGAACATTAGAACATTACAGCGCAGTACAGGCCCTTCGGCCCTCGATGTTGCGCCGACCTGTGAAACCATCTGACCTACACTATTCCATTTTCATCCATATGTCTATCCAATGACCACTTAAATGCCCTTAAAGTTGGCGAGTCTACTATTGCTGCAGGCAGGGCGTTCCACGCCCCTATTACTCTCTGAGTAAAGAAACTACCTCTGACATCTGTCCTATATCTATCACCCCTCAACTTAAAGCTATGTCCCCTCGTGTTTGCCATCACCATCCGAGGAAAAAGACTCTCACTATCCACCCTATCTAACCCTCTGATTATCTTATATGTCTCTATTAAGTCACCTCTCCTCCTCCTTCTCTCTAACGAAAACAACCTCAAGTCCCTCAGCCTTTCCTCGTAAGACCTTCCCTCCATACCAGGCAACATCCTAGTAAATCTCCTCTGCACCCTTTCCAAAGCTTCCACATCCTTCCTATAATGCGGTAACCAGAACTGCACGCAATACTCCAGGTGCAGCCGCACCAGAGTTTTGTACAGCTGCAGCATGACCTCGTGGCTCCGAAACTCGATCCCCATACTAATAAAAGCTAACACACCATATGCCTTCTTAACAGCCCTATTAACCTGGGTGGCAACTTTCAGGGATTTATGTACCTGGACACCAAGATCTCTCTGCTCATCTACACAACCAAGAATCTTCCCATTAGCCCAGTACTCTGCATTCCTGTTACTCTTTCCAAAGTGAATCACCTCACACTTTTCCGCATTAAACTCCATTTGCCATCTCTCAGCCCAGCTCTGCAGCCTATCTATGTCCCTCTGTAACCTACAACATCCTTCGGCACTATCCACAACTCCACCGACCTTCGTGTCATCCGCAAATTTACTAACCCACCCTTCTACACCCTCATCCAGGTCATTTATAAAAATGACAAACAGCAGTGGCCCCAAAACAGATCCTTGCGGTACACCACTAGTAACTAAACTCCAGGATGAACATTTGCCATCAACCACCACCCTCTGTCTTCTTTCAGCTAGCCAATTTCTGATCCAAAGCTCTAAATCACCTTCAACCCCATACTTCCTTATTTTCTGCAATAGCCTACCGTGGGGAACCTTATCAAACGCCTTACTGAAATCCATATACACCACATCCACGGCTTTACCCTCATCCACCTGTTTGGTCACCTTCTCGAAAAACTCAATAAGGTTTGTGAGGCACGACCTACCCTTCACAAAACCGTGCTGACTATCGCTAATGAACTTATTCTTTTCAAGATGATTATAAATCCTGTCTCTTATAACCTTTCCCAACATTTTACCCACAACCGAAGTAAGGCTCACAGGTCTATAATTACCAGGGCTGTCTCTACTCCCCTTCTTGAACAAGGGGACAACATTTGCTATCCTCCAGTCTTCCGGCACTATTCCTGTCGACAATGACGACATAAAGATCAAGGATAAAGGCTCTGCAATCTCCTCCCTGGCTTCCCAGAGAATCCTAGGATAAATCCCATCTGGCCCATGGGACTTATCTATTTTCACACTTTCCAAAATTGCTAACACCTCCTCCTTGTGAACCTCAATCCCATCTAGCCTAGTAGTCTGTATCTCAGTATTCTCCTCGACAACATTTTCTTTCTCTACTGTAAATACTGACGAAAAATATTCATTTAACGCTTCCCCTACCTCCTCTGATTCCACACACAACTCCCCACTACTATCCTTGATTGGCCCTGTTCTAACTCTAGTCATTCTTTTATTCCTGATATACCTATAGAAAGCCTTAGGGTTTTCTTTGATTCTATCCGCCAATGACTTCTCGTGTCCTCTCCTTGCTCTTCTTAGCCCTCCCTTTAGATCCTTCCTGGCTAGCTTGTAAGTCTCAAGCGCCCGAACTGAGCCTTCACGTCTCATCCTAACATAAGCCTTCTTCTTCCTCTTGACAAGCGCTTCAACCTCTTTAGTAAACCACGGCTCCCTCGCTCGACAACTTCCTCCCTGCCTGACAGGTACATACTTATCAAGGACACGCAGTAGCTGCTCCTTGAATAAGCTCCACATTTTGATTGTGCCCATCCCCTGCAGTTTCCTTCCCCATCCTACGCATCCTAAATCTTGCCTAATCGCATCATAATTTCCTTTCCCCCAGCTATAATTCTTGCCCTGCGGTATATACCTGTCCCTGCCCATCGCTAAGGTAAACCTAACCAAATTGTGATGACTATCACCAAAGTGCTCACCTACATCTAAATCTAACACCTAACATCTAATACATGACCTTTTTTACAAGCTTCAATAATTCCCTGTTTCATGATCTGTCCAATAATTCTGTTAGGGGGCCTGTAAACTACTCCCATCAGGGTTTTTTGGCTCCTGCTATTCCTAATTGCCACCCAAACTGCTTCAACTTCATGATCTTCTGAGGCCAGATCCCTTCTTATTAATGTCCTTATGCCATCCTTTACTATCAGGGCTACCCCTCCTC